>NC_029788.2:126281123-126295517 GCF_000816755.2 Arachis ipaensis
TCATGTATTAGTCATTTTACTAATATTTCATAATGAGTAAAAATCTCTATTTATAAAAAAATAACTTTAAAATTTACTCCAAACATTAAAAACAAAAATAATATTTTATTCTTTGACAAATTATTGACCTGGTCCCATTCATATTTAGGCTCATTTTTTTTATATGGAACAAAGCTTGGTGTTGTTCAATGTAATGGATGCATGAACAAATTTTTTCCTGCTATGGTGTCAGGTGTAAAAGGTTACCTGCGTTTTACTTTTGGCCTGTTTTTGTTTTTTGTTTTTTTGTTCAGGAAAGGGAACAAACGTGGGCTGCGTTTTGCTTTCTGAAGGCTTTTCAAATTCTTTTTTTATTTGTTTCAACCCAAACGCGGCCTGCGTTTTGTGATGGGTTAAAATTTTTTTTTCGTAATAACAAAACGCAGATTACGTTTTGTGCTGAGTGTTAGCTTTTTTTGGGGGAAACGCAAAACGTAGGCTGCGTTTTTCGCGTTGTCAGATTATTTTTTTGAAAAATGAAAAACGCAGGTTGCGTTTGTTGAGAAAAAATATTTTAATGAAGAGACCTGCCTATAAATACGAAGCACTCCTCACCCAAATTAAACGGCCTCACTCCTATTTTACTCATCATACTCTTCTTTCGAATACATATGTTGTAGTTCTTAGTTTTTTTGGCAGTTAGGTGTGTCAAAAAAATTGGAGTAGGTGAGGTTGAAGTTATGGAAAATATTGCAAATTTGCGAGTATATTATAACGGTGAAGTTATACCAAACACACATGAAGGAGTGACTTTTGTTTGTGAATGTCCGTTGTCATTTCCTATTCCATGTACCATGAGGTTTGTCGAGTTACAAAATGGGCTTTGTAATAACATTCAAAGCCACATTTTGAAAAGGGTAAGCAACCTTTTATACAGAAGTCCTGTGCAAGTATTTGGTGGGCTAATACAGTTTCAGTTAATGCCCATCACTGACATCGTCAGTATGCAGCAGATGTTCTGTATTTATCAACAAACCCGATTTCACGTGCCGATGATAGAGTTGTACGTTGAGTTTGAATAGCAGTCAGGGTCGGTGCAGTCGGCGAGGAGGTCAATGTTGATGAGCTTGTGGATATAGATTGGGAAGAAGATAATAATGACAGTGAAGAGGAGTTCGAAGCTAACTATGAAGTCGATAATGAAAACGATAATGGAGACTTGGCAGGCAATCCGGAGGTACAAAATGAAGCGAATGCGATTGTAAGCCAGCACCCGTTTGGTGTTCCGTCTTTTATGCGGACTCTAGATCTCGAAGCCATGCATGACCCGAAATTTCCTGAGTATGCGAATACGTATATGTTATGATTATTAACTCAAGTTTCCTACATTGTTTATTTTATTTGCCTTGTCTGACTGATGGTGATGCGCATGTCGTAGGTGAAGGCAACGCTGCGGGGCCTGGTGGTAGCTGCTGCATCCCGAACTGTCGTCTGACCCGGTCTGTCGGGTGCCATTCTATGCACTCGAATGACACTAGAGGCGACTGGATAGATCACATAACCATATGGGGAGCGAGGACATCCAGAATTTCCACTCCCATATATGGCCGCCATATAAACTGTACAATAGTTACCAAGAGGCCGATTAGAAAAACTATTATTCTGAATAAAAATATTGGACATTAATGGTACAACTTACGTCGTCAACTCCCATGTCGTCGAGTCCTCACTTAAAATGCGTAGTAGGCCGCCGTATATATCTCATATGTTGGTGCCAATGACTCCACCTAACGAAAATAGAATAACAATATTAATAAGAAGAACAAAATAATAATAATAATAACAATAACAATAACAATAACGATAAAAGCCAATACCGTTGCACTAGTGGAATACCAATATCGCCGAGTTGATCGCGGGGTATAGGTGCCAGGAACGGCATACGCTCCCACGCCCAAACAAAAAGCAGTATCAGTGGGCCATCCATTTCCTTGCAGTTGTATCGTGAGACACGACACAACGATCTGTATAGGTGTGCCAGACTGGCTGCCCCCCAACTATACCCTGAAATCCGGTGGAAATTCCGAAGTAGCGGTAGAAACTTCGAGTTCAGTGAAACAGTCGACTTATTCGGAAACACAATTGTTCCGAGCACGCAGAAAATGTGCACCCGGACGTACCGCTCGAGAGACTCCTGAGTATCACACGGCTCGATGTCTCTGCACCGTCGGACCCAAGCAATATTAACCTTCCTGAACACGTGATCGTCCGGACCGGGCTCCCGACCAAAACACGCAATGCAGTTCTCCACCAAAAACTGGTGGCTGCTATCTGATCTACCTGTAACGGCCTCTCCATTAATCGGGAGACCAAGAATATAGCTCACATCTTCCAGCTTCACCATCACTTCACCGACCGGAAGATGAAATGTATGAGTTTTCGGCCTCCAGCGTTCCACCAAAGCACTCAGTAGTGCAGAATGACCTCTCATTTCGACTATTCGCGAAATGTGTTGAAACCCAGTCAATGCCAATGTCGCTGCAGCTACCTCGTTAAAGGTATCTGGCAGATCCAATTTTCTGGGCAACAAATTTCTGATAGCCTGCAAAAAAAAATAATTATTAAATTCTAAATAATATCGGTTAATAATTTGTTCAAAAAAAATTAACAACAACAACTAAACATTATTATTATTATTATCTTAAAACATAATAATAAATCCCTAAAAAATAATAATAAATTATTACACATTATTGTTATTAAAAATTAAGGCAATTTACATAAATAAAATGATTGAAGGAAACCTTTACGTAAATATATTGGCAAATTTCAGACACAAATGCAACAAACGCAATTATATATAATCCGCTACACCCTCTAGCGGAACCCAAATGCACGTAATTCGCTACACCCTGTCGCGGATTACGTTGAGGACTTGAATACTCATAAACCGCTACACCCTCTAGCAGATTATGAAGAGTGTGGAAGCTTGGGAACATGCCTATATATACCTAGCAAGTTGTGTAGAGTGTCATTTTTTCACTCATTCATAACTTGAGGAATGGAGAGTGAAGAGAACTTTTTGGTGTTAGTGCACTCTTCTGGAAAAATAAAAAAGAGTAAGAGGCACGGTGTGAAGTTTACGGATAGAAAACCACTGAGTGTTTTCATCAGGTCATCTGATACACTGTTGGATCTGAAGAGCAGTATATTGCAAAAGTTGGGCGCAGGTGGCACAAAGTGGGTGAAGAAGCTGTTCTATAAGATTTCTATTGCGGTTGTGTCAACCGGCGTGCAATATGAAACATTCGTGTTACGATCAGATGAATATATGCAGGTGTTGTTTCATTGTCGTCGGAATTTTCCGGAAGTAAGGATATACGAGTTGTTTGTGAAGTTGGAACATGGGATCGATAGTTCTGGGGAATCCACGCCAAACCCTCAGTCCACCACGATCGCGGGTGCCTCCACCTCGATGCCAGTCGTTGCACTTGAGTGTTTGTTGGAGTATCGGCTAGCTGGTCTAGTTGGAGTATTCACCTCAACTCATCCATCTCCAGATGTAGGACGTGATGGGGAACCGAATCGGGTGGAAAATGTGATGCTAGAGGATGATTCCGACGAAGAGCCTGCTGACATTAGAGGGGATAGCGATGATGAAATTCTGACAAACCCAGCACCATGTCAACCACCATCAAGTGCCGGCACACATAGGCAACCTGTACATTATTCTACCCTGGACCTGGAAGCCATCGGCCAACCGATGGAGTCAGCACCAACCTTTGGGGGTCAAGGGTTGTACAAGGGAAATTCTGTAGCTGAATTTTAAGTTGGCCAATCTTTCCACAGTAAGGAGGAAGCTATGCTTACTGTAAAGGATTACAGCATTCGGCGCGGTGTTGAGTACAGAGTGATGGAGTCGAATCATCTTAAGTACCATGAGAGATGCAAGGAGTTTGAGAAGGGTTGCACGTGGATGACTCGCGTCAGCCTTCGAGCACGGAAGGGAACCTGGGAGGTTCGACGGTACAACGGACCACATACATGCTTGGCTACATTGATATCAAGCAACCACGGACAACTTGATTATCACGTGATCTATGCGAAGATCTTTCCTCTGGTTTGAGCCAATGCGGCAGTATCGATAAAGGTGTTGCAAGAAGCTACCGAAGGAACGTACGGGTTCAAGCCAACTTACAGGAAGACGTGATTGGCGAAACAGAAGGCGGTAGCACAGATATACGGGGACTGGGAAGAGTCCTACGCCAAGCTACCTCGTTGGATCCTTGGTGTGCAGTCTACCATGGAGGGGATGGTTTTCTTGTTGAAGACGTCTCTGGTTCGAGTCGGTGATGATGTCGATGACTCAACCGGGGCTATTTTCATCGTCTTTTCTGGATGTTTCCTCCTTGTGTTGAAGCTTTCTAACACTGCAAGCCATTGGTCAGCATAGACGATACTCATCTGTATGGCAAGTATAGAGGGACTTTGCTTCTGGCCATCGCTCAAGATGAAAACTCCAACATCTTGCCTATTGCTTTCAGTCTCGTGGAGGGAGAAAATGCCGAGTCGTGGTCTTTCTTCCTGACCAACCTGCGCCAACATGTGACTCCGCAACAGGGGATACTGGTCATCTCAGATAGGTACAACGGCATCAAGGCTGCACTAGAGAACCCTAACAGTGGGTGGTTACCCCCGCATACATACCGAGCATTTTGTATTCGGCATGTTGCAGCTAACTTCGCACTCAGTTTCAAGGGCACGGATGCAAAGAGTTTGCTTGTGAACGCGGCTTATGTGAAGACTGAGGTAGAGTTTCACTATTGGTTTGATATAATGCGGACTGAGAATCCAGCAATGTGTGATTGGACGAACAAAATAGAATATGATAAGTGGACTCAGCACCAGGATGGTGGCAGACGATTCGGTCACATGACGACCAATATATCTGAGTGTGTTAATTTTGTCCTGAAGGGTACATGGAATCTTCCGGTTACCGCCCTTGTGAAGTCCACATACGGTCGGCTAGCAGAGTTGTTTGTGATTCGTGGTCAGACGGCAGAGGCTCAATTGGCCAGGGTGCCAAGTTCTGCCAGTCTTTTATGAAGGAGATGGGGCGCAACTTGAAAGACTCCAGGTGCTTCACTGTCACCCTATTCGATAGACACCAGTCTGAGTACACCATTGTCGAGACGACACCGACTGGGAGCTTTTCACTTGGGACGTACCGAGTTTCCCTTCAGGATCGTACATGCGACTGTGGATACTTTCAGGCTCTCCATTATCCATGTTGCCATGCGATTGCATGTTGTTCCCAGTCACGGCTTGACTGGTCTATCTATGTCGACGAGGTCTACACCATGCAAAAGGTGTTCAGGGTGTACCAGATGGATTTTGTGCCGCCAATACCAGAGGGACTTTGGCCACCTTATGACGTTTCGACCGTTATTCCGGACCCTAGCTTGAGGCGTTGTCGTGATGAGCGATCGAGGTCTACCAGAATCCAGAAAAATATGGATGAGGCCGACCCTAACCGACCAAAGCGATGCGGGCTCTGCAGACAGCCTGGGCACACGCGTAGATCTTGCCCCCAGAGAGGCTCCACCGTTGCTGGTAGTTCGTAGGACTTCTAGTCTTTGTGCTTCTAGTTTTTTTAATTTTATTTTCTCATGTAGAAATTTACGTTTTTGGATGTTAGTGATAGTGCCTTTGGTGTGTTAGTGTTAGTGTTGGTTTCGACCTATTTGTATGACTTATGACATTTTTATTTCCTTTAACTATTAATCGTTGTATGACTATTATATTTGTATGACTTATGTAGTAATTTAATATGTGTTAGTGTTAATGCCTGATGCCTATTATATTTCTACGGCTTATTGTTTATGAAGACTGTATTTGTATAACCTCGTACATAAACATCATGAGTTGTTACTATTAGACTGGCATTGATAGGCATGTCTCCAAGTTTTCACACTCTTCATAATCCGCTAGAGGGTGTAGCGGAATAGGATTCATCACCATATGATCATAAACCGCTACAGGGTATAGCGGTTTATGAGTATTAAAGTCCTCAACGTAATCTGCGACAAGATGTAGCGAATTACGTGCATTTGGGTTCCGCTAGAGGGTGTAGCGGATTATATATAATTGCGTTTGTTGCATTTGCGTCTGAAATTTGCCAATGTTGTATTTGCGTAAAGGTTTCCATCAATAATTTTATTTATGTAAATTGCCCTAAAAATTATTAATAAATTATTCTCATTAATGAATAAATATATATATTTATTATTAAATATTAAAAAAAATTACTTACAAATTGAGGATGATCCAAATACTCAATAATATGATCTTCTGGTTTGGTATAGTCACGCACCATTTTTTTTCCCTATCCCGTGCAATTGTTCTTCTTTAGCAAGCTCTTTCACACTCAACTCTTGCTTCCTCACTCTCCTTCAACTATTTCTCACTTCTCACTTTGCAGTAACTAGTTTTTAACTTTGCTTCCCTTCCAATCTGCGTTTTTCACTTATAAGGACCAAGCTGAACACCCTTCGAGTACACGTGGTACGCATGCATCTAGGGAACCTGCAAAACGCAACCTGCATTTGGCTCTGCTACGCTGGCAAACGCATCCTGCGTTTTGCGCTGTTCCAAGTTGGTCAACACCTACTCCTGTCGGCATGCAGGGCATGTTTTGCTTGCTGGTTCCCTTCCCTCACCAATCGCAGCCTGCGTTTTGCAGGGCCTGCATTTTTCTGATTCCAATGCCTGCAAAATGTTACCTGCGTTTTGCAGGTTTCTGATCAACGCAGGTCCACATTTGTGGACAACACACCATACATCCATATACAGGTTTTTCACCAATCTTTTATCCATAACCAAATTAATTTCTGTCATATTTACATTGACAACGATTATTTATTTATTTATTTTGGTTAAATTTGACGACGACTTTATTATTGAGAAACACAGCTTAGAGGGTGGCTGCTGCTGCGGCCATGACGGGGATTTTTTTTTATAAATAAAATAAATGTAATATTTACGAAAATAAATAGTTTTTAGAGAAATTACCGAAATAAATTTCCCTACCATATCTCGTTTATAGTGTAAACGAGGTGGCATTGCACGTATTTCGTTTACACTGTAAACGAGATATGGCCAGTACACTCCTATATATAAAAGTCGTTTACAGCTGACTTCCGGGCCCCAGTTTCACTTTCTCGACATCTTTATCCTCTCTTTTAACCCCCTCTAACTATACCTTTGACCCGAGCGGTGATGGCACGCCAAGTGGAAAATGACTGGGACATAAACAGGCTGAATGAGACGACACATTACGCCGAGGCGGCCGACTTCGAGGTTAGTTTCGTTATGGTTGTTAAATTTAATGATTTTGGCATTGTTAGGGTAGTCATGTAGATCTGGAACATTGGTATATGAGTTAGGAGTTAGGTCTGTATACTTAATTTAGAACTCTATCTGCTTGTGCTAGGTTCGTATGACATAAATGTTATCAGTTTGGAACTCTGTTATTCCCGTGCTATGTTGTTAGTGTTTATAAATATAATGTCGTTATAGTATAACACTGTTTATGTTATTAAGGTTTTCTATTTTTGTTTTAAAAGAAATTTAGGACTTTATTTTGTTGTATTATGTTATTTAATTTGTAGTAAAATTAATAATAAAAATAATTGATCTTAAGACTTTTGGGAGATAAATATTATAGAAGGTAAAATTAAATTTTTTAATTGTTAAAAAAAATTTATAAGTTATAATTGATTGTATATTATTTAAATATTATTTTTGTTTGTCATTAATCAGAGGCCTCGCCTCCTACTGCCCCAGCGAATGAGCCATACTTTACCTCCACCGGACGCCATCGTCCCGTATTTTGTCGAGGCCGGATTCGGTGACACCGTGCCACTCAAGGATTTTACTTTTGACAACTCCTTGATTTCGGCACTGGTGGAGCGATGGCGTCCAGAGACGCACACGTTTCATCTCCCGTGGGGTGAGGTTAGTATCATCCTGCAGGACGTGGCATACCACCTGGGCCTACACGCCCACGGTAACCCCGTGGGGTGCCTCCATGACATTGGTAGGTGGTACGGTACGGAGACGTGGGCGTTGGTGGAGCAGCTGCTCGGCACCAGGCCTCCCGTGGCAGCACAACAGGCGGCTCAGAGGAAGGAGTCATTCACGCTAAAGCTTGTGTGGCTACGGGATCGTGTTCGCCAGATGCCCCAGACAGACGATCCCGAGACCCTCCGACAGTACGCCAGGTGTTATATCATGTTACTGATCGAAGGGTATCTGATGACCGACAAGTTCAACAATCTGGTGCACCTTCGTTGGCTACCACTGCTCCGAGACTTTACGAAGTGTAGAGCATTTTCGTGGGGCTCGGCTGTGCTGGCCTGGACGTATCAGTCCCTATCTTTGACGGCTCAGTGGGTCATCACGGGCATCACTGGCTGCACTCCGTTGTTGATGTTCTAGATCTATCAGAGATTCCCCCAGTGGTGTCCACCAGATAGAGGCGTCTACCAGTACCTGCTAGCTGCGAGGTGAGAAATATCTTTGTATCTATTTGAGTTAAATAATTTTGTCAGAACTTTTGGTATGTTACTTAACGAACCGTATATGCTCGGCTTCGATGTGTTAGGTTGATTGGATTACCACAATAGAGCAGGGATTAGCATGAGGCTAGGGTCCTGCGTTGGAGGGTTTTCCTTGACCGGTTACATTTCGATGAGGTTAGTTGTAAAATACGCACGTTGTTTATTTTGGATAATTACGTAGAAATCGTATGCTTTAGTATTATTATTATATGGTTAATTCAAAACTTTTCGTCTAATACTTTCATTCTTCAGTTCGCATGGAGACGCCCATCAATGCATCCAAGTACCACTCAAACCCTGCCTGACTTGGACTGTAAGCAGCGTTTATGAGGTGTCGCTTGCCCTCGGCTGACTTGAATCGGCTCATGAAATTTGCCACCATATGTCTGATACAGTAAGCATGGAAGGCCCTGGGGGATGCCACCCACTATCATCAACTCCGAGGGCGGCCTTGATGGCCTGAGATCTGTCTGAGATTACCAGCAAGCCATCTTATGGGTTGATGTGGCGCCTCAAATTAGCAAGAAAGAATGACCATGACTCCGTGCTCTCAGACTCAACAATGGCAAAAGCAATTGGCAGTATGTTGCTGTTCCTGTCTTGCGCCACCGCGATAAGCAATACTCCACCGTACTTGCCATACAGATGCGTGCCATCTACAGAGACAAATGACATGCAATGCTTGAAGGCCTCGACACATGACGGAAAAGTCCAAAATACTTTGTCGAACATGCAGCAGTCGTGCAACATGAGGTGACCTTCATAGTACGGTTTGACGCGTAGGTCACATATGGTGCCGGAAAACAGCTCTGTAGTGCCTGAAGTAGTTTCGACACCTTGTTGTATGACTCCTCCCAATCACCGTAGATCCGTGCAATGGCCTTTTGCTTCGCCATCCACACCTTTCTGTATGAGGATTTGAAGTGATAGCTTGCATGGACCGCGCCTTGCAAGACCGGGACACTAACAGACGGGTTGGACTGAATCATGGGCAATATCACTCTGCAGATGAGACTACTATCTAACTTACGATGGTCTTGAGACATGGTGGGTGCCAGCCAGCTGTGTGGTCCACCAAATCTCCGAACCTCCCTAATCACAACAACAAAATATATTCTTACACAACATGTCTAACCAAAATAACGTATCATACGAAAATACTCAAATTCACAATTAAACTTGAACTTACCAATATTCGAGATTCTGACGAAGGGCCACACGGAGGCTCCATTGACACCCACTGTCGGCTTGACGACACTGCACATGGTACTTTCACCGGTCAGACTCAATCACTCGGTACTTAGCACTCCTGCGAATACTGTAATTCTTCACACCTTGAAGCACCGCCTCTCGGCTTCTGAACCTGTGTTCAATCTGAAACTCCACACCGTTGTCTAGGTTGTAATCCACTCCACAGGTGTCAGAAATAGGGATCCTCTCATGCATGGCGTCCAGATATAGACTGTGAAAGTGACTTGACACAGCCGATAGTGCCGGAATCGGGTGAGGTGGAGGCAGCACATGGCGGGGCACAGCCCCTGCAAGTGTCTCCGGCACAAACTCATCCTCATTCCCGCCATTGGAAGACTCACTGTCTCCACTGTCTGCCACGTAGTCCTCGTCCGACTCCTCTTCACTCTCCTCTGCCTCATTCTCTGGAATCGCGACATGAATGGGCGGTGGTGCGAGAGGTCGGTCATCCTGCACATACGTGTCCTGTGCAGAACTTCCACTACCACCGTGACCCACCTCGGCGGCCAGCTCCATTATTACCTGTTCACACATGATCCTCCCGTGAATGTCGAACATCAGTCGCACATGCTCGTCCCCGTGAAGTCAAAATAGCCGAAAACGGAAGACTCCATTTTCCATGGTACCAGCAACCTATACGCCACCCTTCCAATTTCCCTCGTTTGTGTCCCCCAAGCTTGCTCAATATCTAAATCTTCAAATTCGACAACGTCTCCACACGCTGAGTGCGAAACAATATCGGATCCTGACACTCGAATGTCACCCCGTTGTCGCCGTTTCTCAAATGACAATTCGGATAAAGCTCCACAACTATGAATGGATTGTTACTGGTCATTCAGCTTTGTTTTTTAGAGAAACGAGATAGAGAAAGGATATGAAATGTGTATGAAGAATACAAAGGGTTACACATCCTTTTATAGATGCTGAGTAAAGTCTTATATATATATCTCGTTTACACTGTAAACGAGATACGTGCAAAATAATCTTGTTCACAGTGTAAACGAGATATGATAGGGTTATTCAAAATGGTAAATACTCATAAAAATATTTATTTTGGTAAATCTAGTATTTATTTTATCTTAAACATAGAACATTTCAAATAACAGAAAAGATGGACGATTTTATATAACAGGAAGATAGACGGTTTTAAAAATAGAACATTATTAATACGTTTACTTCTCCCAACCATTGAAATGAGTGAAAGCACGTAAGTAACATCGTTAAACTAAAATTTAATCAACAAATTATATCTTAATTAAAAAGTTAAAATATTATTTGAATTGATTTAATGTAAACCATAATAAAAAACTGTGGATAGAAATAGTGGAAGGAGTAATAGTGTTAATAGTGGTAGTTAGAAGAAAGATAATCGTATTAATAGTGGGCAGTTTAACAATGCTACTCATGTGCTTTTACTCATTTCAACGATTGAGAGAACTAAACATGTTAATAGTGTTCTATTTTTAAAACCGTCCATCTTCCTGTTATATAAAACGGTCTATCTTTTCTATTATTTAAAATGTTCTATTTTTAAGAATTTGGTCCAATTGTTAAGTATACGAAACACATTAAAAATTATCTCGTTTATATTATAAACGACATAAAAATAAACGACATATTTTTGTAAAAATTTTTAAAATTATTTATTTTAATAAATAAAATATTTATTTAATTTATATAAATAAAAACCCCATGATGGTCTGGTCCTCGTTATTTTATTTTATGTGGGTTTAACTAGTTGATAGTATGTGTTAAGATTAATAATTAACAAAATATATAAAATTTATATTCTTAATATGTTTGTCATCTGTTTATTTAAAGAAAATTTTTTTAAATTTCTAGTAAATAAATAAATTCTTATTTTATTAAATAATTGCATAGTTTTATATTTGGCATATGATTACTTGTGGCGTATTTGTTTTGTTTGTATTTTTATTTTTTATTTTTTTTAATAGTTTTGTTTTTAGAATTATACAAAAAAAAAACTTTGTATTATTTTAATCTTTTTCTTTCACAATTCTTTAAATAAAAATACAAATCAATTGCATCTTTATAAATCGCGGACCGAAAATGTCTTTTCTCCTCGTCTTTTGAAATAAGTTTTGAGCTTTTAATTTATTCTCTTATTTTCTTTTTTATTAAAAATTGCTGATTTTTCTTATTATAATTAAGAATTATTTATGGTACATCTAAAATAGTTATACAAATAAGTGAGATTTTTGCATTGTCAATGGCATTTTAAGTTTTCAAAAGTTTTCATTAATATACTGTAGTTGGGAAGTTTTAAATTAAGTTATGATTAGTAGTATTCTTAATTAATTTGGAAGTTAAAATTTTTTAAAAGGTAAAGTGCACAAAATAAAATTTGTCAAAATTTTTAAATTTTACATTATATTCTTTTAATAATTATGTTGATTCTTTCTTATCATTAATTATATTATTCTAATACGCAAAGTATTTTGGTGCCAAGCATGTTAACATGACATTTTTCAACAGTCTAGCTTCAATTTTCGTATATCTCTTTTCTCAGCGTGATTTATGGAAAGTATTATAAATGCATATTAAGATTCGTTAATAGTTGATTAATTGTGGTAAAATTTGTCGATAATTCAAAATTTTACATTATATCTTTTCAATAATTATATTAATTCTTTTTTATATTATTTTAAAATGTATAGTATTCTTGTGCTAAATATGTCGATGTGATGCATTCTAACGTCAATTTTTATGTCTCTCTTCTCACCATCATTTATATAAAGTTGTTACGGTGGGTAACCGGAGATTAACGGGCCGGATGGCGTTGGTTGGCCCGAACGTGTGAAGGAGGTGACTATCGAGTGGACCTGGTATTTGGTGTTCCTCCGTCCGACTTGTGCGTGAGAAAGAATGGGGGGTGGTACCTGCAAAGACACTCCGATGCCTAAGTTAGCAAGAGTGGGAGCAGGTTAGAGAGTATTGGGCCTTTTTATACCTGCCAATTTTACCATTATGCCCCTAACGTTCTTATAAATACTTTTCCCTCTCTTTCGTTGTTTCGTTTCTGCAATCTTTCAAATTTTCCCTGCATTCGTTCGTGTTGTATTTCTTGTGTTTCGAAGGTTTTTACTTCCTCCAGTCTTGATTTCAGACTTAAAGGTTAGCTTTTTCCCCTTCTGTAACATGCTTTCTATTTGCGTGCTTTTATCTTGTAGGTAGATTGGTTTGTAGGCTTTAGTTCCGTACCCCTTCCCTTAGAGACCGTGTGTTGATTTTCTTTTTCTTTTGTAGGTTTCTTGTCACCCCTTTTTTAAGAAAAGAAAATGGCTTCCGTAGATGCTCTCTCCCAGTGGGTTGATGTTACGGTCCTAGGGGAGGAGCCTTCAGTTGATACTGAATTTATCACCCACCTTCGTACTCACTATAGAATTTGTGCTTCTGAAGAAGATGAGCCGAAGTACGAGTTGGTAGTCCCGGGTCCAGAAGACCGGGTTTGCTTCGGGAGGGCCGACGAGGCGGCCCCTCATTTCTTTTTTATGTATGAGAGTATGGTCACTCGTTTGGGCGTTTTTCTCCCCTTTTCAGAGTTTGAAATGTCTGTGTTGCGTCATTGCCAGGTTGCTCCCACCCAGCTTCACCCCAACTCTTGGGGTTTTTTGAAAATTTACCAATTTATCAGCCGGGCCTTGGAGTTCCCGACTTCTCTGAGGATTTTCTTCTATCTCTTCCATATGACCAAGCCCTTCAGTGGGTTAAATAATAAGCAACAGTGGGTGTCCTTCCGGGCCATTCAAGGTCGGAGGCTTTTTACCCTTTTTGACGAATCCTTTCACGATTTCAGAAACTATTTTTTCAAAGTTCAAGCAGTAGAGGGTCACCACCCCTTTTTCCTGGATGATGATTCTTCTCCCCGATTTCCTTTATATTGGCTGGAGGCCTCCCCCTGCGAGAAATATGGTCTGGACGAACTGGATGAGGTGGAGGCGGCCATTGTGGGGTTCCTCCGAGAAGTGTGGGGGAGGGCCCCATACTTGGATACTAAAAAAATTCTCCAGGGGTCGCCGGCCTTTGTCCAGTCACAACTAGGTAGCTTTTTGTGTTCCTCACTTATTTCCGACTTGCAATTTCTTTTACTGACTTGTCTGACTTTTAGCTACCAATTTGTTTTCGCAGAGATGGCAAAGAAAAATGCTCAAGAGTCTTTCCAGAGGGTTCAGGAAGCCAAGGCGAAGTCTCGTGCCAGATCTGGTGGTGCTAGGGTGGTTGTCTCTCCTTCTCCTCCTCCTCGGAATGTTGGGACTCCCTCCCAACCTATTGTGATTTCTTCCTCTGCTTCCTCTCTGCCACCCCCTTCTGTCCGACCTACTCCTCAACCAGAGCCGAAGAAGCGCAAGACCTTAGAGTCTAGCGCTTCTGGTGAGGCGGACGCTCTTGCGTTCATTCGAAAGAACATCTATCCTCATGCTCGTATGAGTATGGATGATGTTTCTGTTCGGCACTACCTCACCACTGTGGTTGAGGAGAGTCTCAAGACGGCGGGGGTTTGTGGCAAACTCTTGGATATATT
>NC_029788.2:126302346-126309901 GCF_000816755.2 Arachis ipaensis
GGGAGAAGGAGAAGAAGTTGCAAGCCCAATGCAACATGGAGGTGGATTTGAGGAAAGCAGCGCAAGCCAGCTACAACAGTTTATTTGCTGATCTTGTGTCTGTAAAGAATGACTTGCTGAATGCTCGGAAGGCCTATACCGAGTTGGAGGACTCTATTGCGGATGGTGCTGATGAGGCCTGGAGGGTTTTCAAGGAGCAGGTCAGAGTCATTGCTCCTGACTTGGACCTTTCTCCTTTGGACCCTGATAAGGTTGTCATTGATGGTGCCATCGTGGATCCTCCTGTCCCCGTAGTGGAGTCTGAGTCTGATTTGAAGACTCGGGGGCAGAGGATCATAGAGTCCCCTCCTCGCTCTAAGGACGCTCCGAGTTCTTCTGCTGCTCCTCCGACTTTCTCTCCAACCCCTAATCCTGGTGGTGGCGATCCTCCTACTCCTCTTGCAAAGAAGTGATTTGGCTATTGGGGGTCCGGCCTGTGGACCCCCCCTTTTTAAACTCTTTATATTTATTTGTAGGTGTTTGAACAATTTTTGGCCTTTTAAGGCCGTAAACAAAACAATTTATGATGCCCTTTTTTAATAAGGGTTTAATTTAGCGTTTTAAATAAATGCCCTTTTTGGATAAGGGTTTTGAGTTACCTTATGCGCGCATGCTTTTCTGTTTGTGGTTCTTTTGACTCTTTGATCCTTTCTGGAAAAAACCTCTTCTTTGGGGCTTGCCTGTTTTTCTGAATTTCCTTGATCCTCGAGGCAGCCTTACAATTTTTTCTTAGTTTTTTCCTATCTCTTTTTGTTATTCCTAGTACTCAATTTTGTTTTATTGAGTTTTTCGTGACTTAGGCTACTCTTGCGATTCATTTTAATTTTACTCGGTTTCGCATTCCGACTTATGAGTCGGACTACTCCCGAGTTTATCATGATCGACTTCTATAGCCTCTTTACGCCGACTTGTACCTCGTCGTTTTATCCTGACGACCATATAGGTCGGTTCATGGGATTTTCACGTTTTGTCGAGCTTAAATCGGTGCGTTTCGTAGAAAGGGAATAAAAAGGGAATTTAAAAAAGATATTTAGAATGAAAGAGATCTTTATTAATTGAGGAGGTACCTTATTGCTACTAAGGGCTTTTGATTATTTGTTTTCCCTTAGCCCCTACTATGATGCCTCGTTAAAAACCCTTTTCAGAAAAAACCCTTTGATTTTGGGAAAAAATCATGAAATCGGGAAAAGAGTACATCAGGGAGTAGGGTTCGCTTTTAGCTGTAGTACCTTTTCATATTACAAGCATGCCATGACCTGGGTAACTCGTTGCCGTCGAAGTCGGTTACCCTATAATAACCCTTTCCTAAGACCTCGTTGATCTTGTATGGTCCTTTCCAATTGGCAGCGAGCTTTCCTTCTCCTGATTTGTTGACTCCAATATCGTTTCTGATTAGGACCAAGTCATCTGGGGTGAAACTCCTTCGAATGACTTTTTTGTTGTATCTCACGGTCATCCTTTGCTTCAACGCTGCTTCTCTTATCTGGGCTTCTTCTCGGATTTCGGGGAGCAAGTCGAGCTCCTCTTTGTGCCCCTGTATATTCCTGATCTCGTCGTGGAAAATCACTCTTGGGCTTTGCTCATTGACCTCTATTGGGATCATGGCTTCTACGCCATAGACTAGTCGGAAGGGTGTTTCTCCAGTGGCGGATTGGGGGGTTGTTCTGTAAGCCCATAGTACTTGTTGGAGTTCTTCAGCCCAGGCTCCTTTCGCATCTTGTAATCTTTTCTTCAGCCCTGCCAGTATGACTTGTTGGCTGCTTCGGCTTGCCCATTGGCTTGTGGGTGTTCCACTGAGGTGAACTGGTGTTTGATGTTCATACTGGCTACTAGGCTTCTAAAGGTGGAGTCGGTGAACTGGGTTCCGTTATCTGTGGTAATGGAATAAGGTATCCCATACCTTGTGATTATATTTTTGTAGAGGAACCTCCGACTTCTTTGTGCAGTGATGGTGGCCAGTGGTTCTGCTTCTATCCACTTTGTGAAATAATCTATTCCCACTATTAGGTATTTGACTTGTCCTGGCGCCTGGGGAAAAGGGCCTAACAAATCCATTCCCCATTTTGCAAAGGGCCATGGGGAGGTGACACTGATGAGCTCCTCTGGGGGGGGCACGTGGAAATTGGCATGCATTTGACACGGTTGGCATTTTTTCACAAAGTCTGTGGCATCTTTCTGCAAGGTTGGCCAGTAGAATCCTGCTCGGATCACCTTTCTGGCTAATGACCTCGCTCCGAGATGGTTCCCGCAGATTCCACTGTGTACCTCCTCTAATACCTCAGTGGCTCTTGAGGTCGGCACACACTTTAACAATGGTGTTGATATCCCTCTTCTATAGAGAATATTTTTCACCAAGGTATAGTGTTGTGCTTCCCTTCGGATTTTCTTGGCCTCTTTTTCCTCCTTGGGGAGGATGTCGAATTTCAGGTATTCGACCAAGGGGTTCATCCATCCGAGGTTTAATCCGACCACTTCAAAGACTTCTTGTTTGTCTTCCATTTTTACCACTGAAGGTTCCTGGAGAGTTTCTTGGATCAGGCTTCTGTTATTTCCCCCTGGCTTGGTACTTGCTAGCCTGGATAGGGCGTCTGCTTTGCTATTTAGGTCCCGAGTTATGTGCGTGACCTCGGTTTCTGCAAAACGCCCGAGGTACTCCAGAGTTTTTTCCAAGTATTTCTTCATATTTGGGTCTTTTGCCTGATATTCTCCACTTATTTGGGAGGTCACCACTTGAGAGTCGCTGTATACCATTACCTTGGTAGCACCGACTTCTTCTGCCAGCTTTAATCCTGCGATCAAGGCTTCATATTCTGCCTGATTATTTGAAGCTGGGAACTCAAACTTGAGGGAGACCTCTATTTGGGTTCCCCTTTCATTTACCAATATTATGCCTGCACCGCTTCCTGTTTTATTGGAGGATCCATCCACGTAGAGTTCCCAAGTAGTTGGTTTATCCTCTTGATCCCCTGCATATTCTGCAATGAAGTCGGCGAGGCACTGGGCTTTAATCGCCGTCCGAGTTTCGTACTTCAAGTCGAACTCGGAGAGCTCTATTGCCCATTGAACCATTCTTCCTGCAACATCCGTCTTTTGGAGGATTTGCTTCATGGGTTGGTTCGTGCGGACTCTTATTGTGTGAGCTTAACCCTTGTCTTAGGGTTTCCCTTAGGTTGGCCCCTATGTGAGTGTTTTTTCCTTCCTCTCCGCCGACCTGAATCTCCTCGGTTTTTCCCCCAGGCTGGGGTCGCAGCTCTTCTTTAATCCTTGCTCCCCCGAGCTCTATTGTGTGAACTTCTTTGCCTTTTCCTCTTAGGTTTAGGCTTTCATTGTAGCATTTCCTTGCTAGCTTCTGATCTCCCCTCACCGTTGCTATCCCTGCTGAGGTCGAAAATTTCATGCAAAGGTGGGGCATCGATACCACTGCTCCGAGTCGATTAAGGGTAGCTCTGCCGATTAAAGCATTATAGGCCGACCCCACGTCGATGACTATAAAGTCTATACTCAGAGTCTTTGTCTTCTCCCCTTTTCCAAAGGTGGTGTGGAGGGGCAAAAATCCTAGTGGCTTTATTGGCGTGTCGCCTAACCCGTACAAGGTGTCGGGGTAGGCTCTTAACTCCTTCTCATCTAATCCTAGTTTGTCGAAAGCGGGCTTGAAGAGGATGTCCGCCGAGCTTCCTTGGTCTACTAGTGTTCTGTGTAGGTGGGCATTTGCCAGGATCATGGTGATTACCACTGGGTCGTCGTGCCCAGGGATTATTCCTCGCCCATCTTCCTTTGTGAATGAAATGGTTGGGAGGTCGGAGGAGGTATAAGAGTGATATTTTCTTGGCCTATCGAGGCCGAGTTCTTCCTTCTTCTTAGCTTCCCTCTCCTTTTCTTTTGTTGAGGGAGGGTGCCCGGGTCGCAAACTCGGGTCTCTTAGCCTAGCGTTTTCTTCCATATTGATGTACTTTTCAGCTCTTTCCTGTACATCATTTAAAGAGGCGGGGTGTCTTTTTGATATGGACTGTGAGAAGGGGCCTTCTCTAAGACCATTGACTAGCCCCATGATGACTGCTTCGGTGGGCAGGTCTTGAATCTCCAAACACGCTTTGTTGAATCTTTCCATATAGGCCCGTAAGGACTCCTCGACCTCCTGTTTTATTCCCAGGAGACTTGGTGCATGCTTTACTTTGTCTTTCTGGATGGAGAACCTCATTAAGAACTTTCTTGAGAGGTCTTCAAAACTGGTAATTGACCTCGGAGGGAGGCTGTTGAACCACTTCATCGCTGCTTTTGACAGGGTTGTCGGAAAAGCTTTGCATCGCGTAGCGTCAGAAGCGTTAGTCAGATACATCCGACTTTTAAAGTTGCTCAGGTGATGCTTTGGATCAGTGGTTCCGTCGTAGAGGTCCATATCGGGGCTTCTAAAGTTTCTTGGAACTTTTGCCCTCATTATGTCCTCGCTAAAAGGATCTTTCTCTCCTAAGGGAGAATCTTCTCTATCGCCGTGGGAATTCCGACCCTTGAGGGAGGATTCTAATTTTAAGAGTTTTCTTTCTAACTCTTTTCGTCGCTCCATCTCCTCTTTTAGGTTCTTTTCGGCTTCCTTTTGTCGTTCCCGCTCCTGTTCTAGCTGCTCGAGGCGGCTGTGGATTAATCCCATAAGCTCACTAGTGTGGGAGGGTCCTTCTTTTTCTGATTCGCGCCCCTCCGAGGAGTTCACCTTCGGATTTTTGATTCCAGAGGTGCCTTCCCTATGTTGATCATTGGCTTCCTGGTGGAGGGTCTGATCTGCCTCATTATTTCCAATGTTCAAATTCTCTTGTTCAGAATCTGTCTCCACATGACCCTCTTCAGGGGATCTATCCGCCATCACTGGTTGATCTCTCGGGTCCCCGGCAACGGCGCCAATGTTACAGTGGGTAACCGGAGATTAACGATTCGGATGGCGTTGGTTGGCCCGAACGTGTGAAGGAGGTGACTATCGAGTGGACCTGGTATTCGGTGTTCCTCCGTCCGACTTGTGCGTGAGAAAGAATGGGGGTGGTACCTGCAAAGACACTCCGATGCCTAAGTTAGCAAGAGTGGGAGCAGGTTAGAGAGTATTGGGCCTTTTTATAACCTGAATGGTGTCAGTGTATTTATAGTGGTGAACCAATAACCACCGCTGAAGTAGTGCCACCTTTTTAGGTGGATAACCGTTCCCATATCTTAGGGAGGTTAAGATATGGCTCTATTTTTTATCGAAGCTAGTCTTTTTGAGATATAAATCAAAATTTTCTCCTTTTTTTATTATTAATCTTCTCATACTTTTATTCTTTTAATTATATAATAATTGTTCCTAATATCAAATTTAATATTCTTTTTTATTTGTCGTTGAAGCACTTTTTTTGTTGCTTTTGCTAGAGTCACTTTATGTTTAAAAATATTTGAATTTAAGGCACAATAAAGTTTAATCAAATTTTATATGTGTTCATACTGGCCCTAAATATAAACCAGGCCTAAAAATAAAGAAAGCTCAAAATGTAGCTGTTTATAATCGACTTTTTTATAGGTCGGACCGAAGCACTGTATGACAACCCCTTCACTCATGAAGGAGTTATAACTTATTTCTAATATCTTTCGCCTACTTCTAGAAGAAAAATCTCAACAACCCTAAAATAAAGGGACGGTTATCCACCACCAATAGTGGAACTACTCTAACAATGGTTATTGGCTTATCACCTATAAATACACTGACACCACTCAGGTATACTTAAGTTTCAATACACTTAAACCTGCTAAAACCCTTGCAGACTTAGGTATCAGAGTATTTTGCAGATACCACCTCCACCTTCTCACAAACAACTCGGACGACGGTTGCTCGACACAGGCTAAATAAAAAACTACTCCATTTAGTACTTGGACCTTATATTTAGATCCAAATACGATCCAATTTAGATAATTCTCAAAACAATATCTTTGTATACTATAATAATTAATATATTTGTTTTATTTTAAGATAGAGTTGAGTGCGAATACCATTTTTAAAAATATATATAGATTTAGGAATAAAATATGATTCTTTAAGGTGCATGTTAAGATATTTATAAGGGATAAGTATGATTTTGGTCCCCAACGTAGGGGCTGAAAATTTATTTCGTCCCTCGCCTTTTTTTCGCTCTAAAATGGTCCCCAAGGTTTCAGCTTATTGTAAAATGGTCCTTCGGACAAAAATACCCCTCCCTCCCTCCCCTCTTCTTCCTCAACCAGAAACAGAAGCAGAAGCGCAAATGCAGGCAGAGGAGGAGCAGCGGCGTGGAGCGGCTGTGGCGGTGTGGAGCTGCTGCGGCGGCGACCTTCCCCCTTCCCCCTTCCCCCTTTCTATCATCATCATCATCATCGTCATCATCATCATCATCATCATCATCATCAGAACAGCACCTAAACCACCATAACAGAACCACCACCACCACCAGAACCCACCACCACCACATTATCATCATCGTCGTCATCATCATCATCATCATCAGAAATCCATAACAATATTCCACAACAAATTTAAGCAACAACAATATTTCACAACAAATTTTAAAAAAATTCAGAAATTTCACAAGCAAATCAAGTTCACAGAAGAAGAAGAGGAATTGGTGGTGTGGTGGTGCGGCGGCAGAAGAAGAAGAAGAAGAAGAAGAAGAAGAAGAAGGTGGTGGTGCAGTGCGGTGGTGCGGCGAGGGTGCGGTGCGGTGGTGCGGCAGGGGCGATGGTGCAGTGGAAGAAGAAGAAGAAGAAGAAGAAGAAGAAGAAGAAGAAGAAGAAGGTGTTTATTTTATAATTTTTTTAATGAAGGGTAATTTGGTAATAAAAAAATAAAATTGGTAAAAAGGACGATTTTAAAACAAATTGAAACTTTGGGGACCATTTTGGAGCGAAAAAAAGGCAAAGGATGAAATAAATTTTCAGCCCCTACGTTGGGGACCAAAATCATACTTATCCCTATTTATAATTATATTAGAGAAGTGATTCCCACTAGATTATCACCATTATTATATTATTTTATAATGAATAGTATTTTAGCCCTAAATATGTTGATATAGTATATTTTGGTGCCAATATATATACATGCCTCTTTCTTTCTAATGGTAACAGCTCCAACCGATATGGGACTTTACAATCCACCTCCCTAAGGGAGTCCAGCGTTCTTGCTGGCACATCGATCTGGGCTCCGACTCTGATACCATCTGTAACAGCCCAGACCACCCGCTAGCATGATATTGTCCGTTTTGGCACACAAGACCTCACGGTTTTGCCTTTGACGATAGAGATGATAGCCGAAACCCCCCACACTCACTCGTCAAAATGCGTCATGTTAGGGAGAAGTATCCACACCCTTATAAGACATGCTTCGTTTCCCTCTTCAATCGATATGGGACCTTACACTAATTAGTTTTAAAAAAATATCTTCTATTTAATTATATGCAAATTAATATTTAATTAATGATTAAAATACTACTAATTATCAATAATTCTTCTAATCATCCTAATTCAAATATTT
>NC_029788.2:126310054-126311952 GCF_000816755.2 Arachis ipaensis
ATAAGTAAATTAAGAAAAAAATTTAATATCATGTAATACGTTTTAGTGCAAATATTTAAATTAATTATTTCTATAGATCTATTTTAAGGAAGAATCAATATTATAGCATATGGTTGAAAAATTGCAACGTAATCCATTTGCCTTTTAATTTTTAAAAGAAAAAAACTAAAGATGTAAATAATATACAATAAAAATCAATAATAAGTATATACATTTGATGAGGTAGAGTTTGGCGAAATTTGAGGATATATAATATTCTTATACAAATTTTTTAATCGATTCTTTCATAATAATCAATTTAAAAGAAAAATCAATTGTCTGATATCATTTAAAAATTAGAATCTAATAAATTAGCAATTTTATTTATAAAAAGAATCAATCAGAAAATATACTCTAAATATAGTTGGAAATATTTGAATATGTATAATTAAGTGAAAATTTTGATGATGAGGCGCATTTTTGTGCAAGTATTTAAACCATTTTTTTCTCGTACATTTATTTAAAGGAAGAATTAGTCATGAAATAAAATTAGAAAAATAAGAATGTAATCAATTAGAGATTTTAATTATAATAAAAATAATCAATTAAAGGATATAGTCAATACATAGTAAAAATAAAATTATCGATATAAATGTTTAAATAGAAAGAAAAATTTCAGCCTCACAAAACATTTTGGAAAAGGCATATGAGGATATTCCTTTAAACTCTTCCTATTATCTTGCAATATCATCTCAATTTCATATAAGCATCTTGTTTTCAGCTCTTCATCAGTCAAAGATAAATCTGCAAATAAAAAGAAAAAACAATATAAGAACAAATAAAATAGTTATAATAAGAAACACAATATGAATCATTAAAAAATAAATTTTTATTAGAATCAAAGGAGAACCTGAATTTTTAGACAATTTTCTTTCATTATACAAAATATCATCAGATAGAAGTCTCCAAGTTTCTTTTCAAACAAAATAGAAGCCTCCAATTAGTCATGAAATAGAAGCCTCCAATTTTTTTTCTGGTACATTTATTTAAAGGAAGAATTAGTCATGAAATAAAATTAGAAAAATAAGAATGTAATCAATTAGAGATTTTAATTATAATAAAAATAATCAATTAAAGGATATAGTCAATACATAGTAAAAATAAAATTATCGTATAAGAGAGCCCAAAATAAGCCCAAAATACAGATTTACAAAATCTATTTCTCCAAAATAGCCTCTAAAAAGAAGTTAATACATCAAATATATAAGCAGTGGAGATAAAAATATCTACAAAGACAAGGATCTCCGCTATCAGAAGCTTCTAGCATGTCTCAGCGAGGTGCCGCCTGACCTGCATCTGGAAACTACAAATATCCGTATGGAATGAGAACCGGGGGTTCTCAGTATGGTAAATGTGCCACGTACATAAGATATAAGGTCCTGCAAATGCCAGAGGCAATCCTAGAATGTCGACACTCAGATTATAAAACTTAAAGAGCTAAAACAGAAACCATGAATCAGGGTGGTTCTCTAAAGCTTTCTAAACTTAACAAATTTCTTAAATCTAACTAAGACTTAACTAGAACCCTAAATTTCTCCGCCTTTCCTCCGTTCCTCCATCTTCGGTGAAATTACAGAGACAAACAAGCAAACAATGGCAAACACAGGTAGAATACAAGTAATACAGATAGCAAATATAACACATAGCATATTATAATCACTTAGATAATCCCAATTAATGCACAAGAAAGCAATTCAAACAATATGCATATGATGCATGCCTATCCTATGGCTGATGAGTCTCATCTGTCGATTATCAAGCCAACCCGACAAGTCCGGCTGCTAAACCCCAGACTGTCCCCCGTCGCGCATCCCCATGAGTCTATGCATAGCTTTTCTTTTCTTATCCATAATTCATAT
>NC_029788.2:126312019-126317090 GCF_000816755.2 Arachis ipaensis
TATAACTTTACTCAATGAGGGTTAACCTTCCCGGAAATTTATAAGTTTTCGGTCACCCTTACGACGTAGGGTCAACAGAGTATCGAGTCTCAACTTGGAACACGTGGTGGCAAGCCACGGTACTTTACTTAGGGAAACTCA
This sequence comes from Arachis ipaensis, assembly GCF_000816755.2. NCBI lineage: Eukaryota > Viridiplantae > Streptophyta > Magnoliopsida > Fabales > Fabaceae > Arachis > Arachis ipaensis. The sequence goes on from NC_029788.2 coordinate 126,312,161, forward strand.
TATCTCAGATAATCATTTCATATTCATTCGTATACATTTCGTAATCATTCATTATGGTCATATCATCACTTATACATCATATAATTGCACTTTTATACATAACTCATCATAACCGGGAGCAAGTGTGACGAAACCACAACCCTTGCGTCTACCTGGGGAGCCTCTATACTAACCAACCTGGAGCAAGTGGAGCGAAATCACAACCCTTGCGTCTACCCAGGAGGTACGTTCTCATATGCCCAGGAGGAACAAAGGAGGGGATCCTAACCTCCCACCATCTTGTTGGGGGCGATTTTACAATACCAGGAGGAACAAGGAAGGAGATCCTCTACCTTTCACCATCACCTGGGGTCGCACTTTCAAAAAAGAGTACTCAGATGTAACATTTATTCCTTTCTTTAGCTAGTTTCATAATTAAAGTAGTATATATATATATATATACACATATACATATGCACCCTACCTCCTCATACCTAAATCATCACTTCTCAAACTTTTTACATCTCCAAGTTATCACCTATTCCTAACTTCATCTCATTACTAGGCTTACTAACAAGATTTAGGACCAAAGGAATGAAAATAGAGGTTTAAAGGTTCAGAATTGTGTTTAAAACACAAAATATTCATTTGCTGAAAAACAGGGCTGTGCGTACACATGTCATGGTATGCGTACGCATAGGTCTCTTTTGGCCCAAGATGCGTACGTATACACCTATCCGCGTACGCATGTACACTGGACAGAATCGCACGTTCGCGTATGCCCTATGCTCGCGTACGCATAGGTCCCGTTTTGGGCAGTATGCGTACGCATACACATGTTCGCGTATGCATACATATCAAACAGAAACGACCCTTCACGTAGAAAGGGTATGCGTACGCATGCAAGGAGGTTTTGTAAAAAATTTGACTAAGTCTGAAAGTCTGCAGAATTTTAGTTTTGAACTCCAAATTTTCGACGCGCATAACTATTTTGTTTTAAATTATTTTTCATCCGTTCTTCGAACGGTGTAAATTTCACGGACCCACTTTTTTTTATGAAATAAATTTGAAACAATTTGGGGGTCCGGAAGTCAAGTTATGGCTCATCGAAGTTCGACTAAAAATTCATTTTTACAAAAAAATTTCAAACCTCAATTTTCTTTAAAACCAAACTCAAATACAACCTCTTACGTATATTCAGCTCAGAAACATATCATAGCATACTAATACAACACTAAAATCCACACCTCATACCACTTTCAATCATATTTCAATATCACACCATTTCACACCTAAATTCCTCATTTTAATCAACAAGATTATCAATAATATCTATCTAACTTGCATAATTCAATATCATCAACTAGTAAATCATTAGCCAATCACCATTTAGCATCCTATTTCTACCATAACAATGATCTCCAACATATACTCAAATCATATCATCAATCATTATCACAAATACTCAGCATACAACATACTTAATCATTCCAACCTATCCTATGGTCCTCTAACCTAAGTTTTCATAAGACATCACACATTAAATACAAGAAACCTAAACTATACTTTGGCCGATTTCCTCGTATAACCCAAAGGCAACTGATAAACCCCAATTTTGTGGTTTATCTTGTGTAGAATTTAGGGGGTTTTATCAATATTTTCCGCACTTATTCATATAAATTGCATGATTTTGTGTTTCCTTCCTAATTTTTCTTCATGGTTTAAAACATGCTTTTTTAACCTTAAAAATGCTATATTTTAATCCTCTTCCATTACCATTTGATGCTGTGATATTTTTGTTAAGTGGATTCAGGATCTATAGGGCAAGAATGGTCTAGAAGATGGAAAGGAAGCATGCACAAGTGGAAGGGACATGAAGAATGAAGTTTTGGAGAACTAAAGGCGACGTGCACGCGTGGATTGGCGCAGCAGTGACCGACGTGTACGCATGTTCGACGCATACACGTGACTCTAGAACTCAGATGACGCACACGCGTGACGCCCAGCACGTGACATCATTAATGAAATCGTGGCTGGCGATTTCTGGGAGGCTCCAGGCCCAAATCCAACTTGATTCTGCATGGAAAAGACCCAGGAATTGATGGAGAAAGGGGGGACTCATTCATTCACACAATACACATAATTTTAGCTAGTTTTTTGTTCTTGTTTTCTAGAGAGAGAAACTCTTACTTCTCTCTAGATTTAGTTTATTTTTTATCTTCCTTTGTTGAAATTCTGAATTGGGTCTTGTTAATTTTAGTTTCAATTACCTAATCTGAGTTCTCTAGTTATAATTTTGTTTAGATCTTGTGTTGAATTGGTGTTCTCTTGTTATTTCCCTTTTTCTTCTCATTTTATGAACTTTGTGGATCTTGGATTTCTATTAGTGCATTGATGTTTTCTATGATTGATAGTGTTATTTAAGTTGTTTTCTATTGATAATTGTTAGTGGGGTATTTGTGATTTCCAATTAATTTGTAATTTGAATATGTCTTTTATTAATGCATACCATGTGTTTGATGAAATGTTTCCTTTGATTATAGAGTAGTTTTCTATACTCTTGGCCTAGGCTAAGAGGATTGGGTGAACTTGAGTCATTGGGTCTAATTGATTTAGTGATTTGAGAACCCTAGTGATTAAATTGATACCCATTAACACCAATCTACTACTAAGCCAATTAGTAGTTGGATTGGGACTTATGAGTTGAGATTGATCAAGCCATTTGACGTACTTCAAGTGTTGAAGTCGACTTTGTACGTACTTTAGGCATAGAAGTATACTTAATGAGCTTGATTCCTCATAATTGTAAAGATATGGTTATTAGATAAGGATGGTGACCCCAATTCCCATGCCTCGCCAAGAGTCCCTTTTATTATTCATATTTGAAACCCAAAAATTCCAATTGCTTGATTCTTGTTATAGTTAGTTTAGATGTTTACTTAGTCTTAGAATAGAAATAGCTTTACATGTTCTCTTACTAGATTACATTTACTTACATCTTGCTTTAATTGCTTTGATTTAGTTTCTTACCCTTTAAGATTTCTTGCATGTTAACTTTAGTAGTTTAAATTCTTGTTTATGACTCCCAACCCTGAAATTCTAACCAATATTGATGCACATGTTTGTCCATTCTCTTGAGGACGACTTGAGACCAATACTCTCAGTTACTTTATATTGGGGTTGACTTTGTCACAAACCAAATCAAAATTTGACCAAGGAAACTATTTGTTGGTTTAGGACTATACTATGACATGATTTTCTATTGATGAAATTCTAGACCAACGATAATTCTCTTATCAGCAACCCACAAGGCAAAATTGCAATCCTCAATCACCAAAATTCAACAACTAGATCTCACTCCAAGCTTCCAATTAAACTTTCAACATATCCAATTGCCTCATATCTCATATATACAAACACCTAACACATTTATCACAATACATACCCAAAATTCAATATCCAAAATACTTAATCAATGAATTAGTTAGGGTTCTAAAATTCTCACCTTACACAAGCACCAAAGAAGCAAGATTGAATATTCTCCTCAAGCTAATCCAAGCCTAATCACCGTAATTAAACAATTTTCAATATAATTGCTCATAATTTTCGAAATTAAGAAGGAAGAAATTGGAACACATAAATGGATTTCTTACCTAATTATTGACTGGACTTTGCAGAACTCGACGCTGCGGTCGCGTGATCACAAACAATGCGACGATCGGAGCTCGGAATGAAAAATTATGTAAGATTGAAGTGGAACCAAGGGTCTGGAACCTCACCCTCGTTCTTCTCCCTTTCCTTCAGCCCCCCAACGCGAAAATGAAATGTTTAAGGAAAGGAAACTGAATCTCTTGCTTTTATGTGTTGGGCTTTGGGTCTAGTTCGAGTCTCGTTCAATCAATTCGATCCGTTCGACTCAATCTTGGGTTAAATTTTTTAAAATTAGTGTCAAAATTCTTATTTTAATTAACTCTATCCAATTAAACTATAAAGTTTGCATTTTTAATTTTTTTATTAAAAATTAATTTATTAATTAATTATTCACTAATTTTACGAGATTTACATAATTTCTTTCCTATTAACAAATTGTTTAATTTTATCGGTATTAGTTTCTTAACATATTCAATAAATAAATAGACATTTTTTATATCTTACACAGATTCATGTACTAGTTGTATTATGAATACTATTTTAGTGCCAAGTATGCTAATGTGACGAATTCTAGCATCTATTTTTTAGGATGTTCATGAATCAAATCTGATCCTATATCTGCCATATTTATCCGAATCCAATCTAAAAATTGCGAACATGAATTCGATCTGTAAGGCTATCGAATCGGATCATATCTGATCTGCATACTAATAGAATTGGATTGCGAATTTTGTCTAGATATTTACATATCCAATCTCCATATCCGCGTATCCGCAAAAATAAAGAAATATTATGTTTTATTTCAACTAATAATTATCATATATATTATATTATTTAAAAGTAAATATATTTAAAAGAATAGAAAAAATAAATTTTATTGATATTTTTTAATAAAAATAAACTTTTAAAAATATTTTTTTTGTTTTTGCGGATATATCCAATTTTCGATCCGATCCGATGCAAATATGCAGATCGGATCTAAGCTCAAAAATTACGGATATTGGATCTGATCCAATCCGATTATTTTAGTACGGACTGGATCGAAATTTTGACAATATTCAATCTGATCCGATCCATCTTCACCGCTACTATTTTCATATGTCTGTCTTTACTATGATTTAAAGAAACTAGTAAAAATTAACGATGAGATTTAATGATTTGTCAATAATTACAAGAATTTTCATTTTGGGTAAAATATATTATGAGATTTGTTAATAAGTAATCATTAATGTCAATTAATTATGTTATATATTCAAAACTAATAATATCATTAATACCCTTTTAAAATGTTATGTAATTA
>NC_029788.2:126317119-126325408 GCF_000816755.2 Arachis ipaensis
GTATTAGAGAAATACTAAAAAAATATTAGAATTTATTATTTTTAATCATCAGTTAATTAGTTAATCATTAATGTTTAAAAAATATATTGTTGAATTATTAAATTAAAAAAGCTACGATAAAAAAAAATTGAGTTGATGGCTAATGAATTGTCAAAACTAAAAAATTCTGATATCCCTAATATTTTTCTCTCTCTATATATATAGTTTTTATTTTTTGTTCGGTGACTTTATATATATATAGTTTTAGTCAAAGATACGCATATTAACAAATCACTATTCCTACCATGGCCGATCAACCTAAGAAGCTTCACATTGCTGTGTTTCCATGGCTTGCTTTCGGTCACATCCTTCCATTCTATGAGCTTGCAAAAGTCATAGCTCAAAAGGGTCACAAAATTTCATTCATTTCCACACCTAGAAACATCAAACGCCTCCCTAAACTACCTTCAAATTTACAACCTTTTGTAGAATTCATAGAACTTCCATTGCCCCAAGTAGAAAATCTCCCTCAAAATGCAGAATCAACTATGGACATTCCACAACACATAGAACCATATCTCAAGAAAGCTTTTGACGGTCTTGAAGAACCGTTGACTAAGTTTCTTGAGAGATCTACACCAGATTGGCTCATATATGACTTTGCACCCTTTTGGTTACCCCCAATTTCTTCTAAGCTTGGCATCTTATGCATCAGTTTCTGTATTTTCAGTGCATCAGGTGCATCTTTCTGTTTAAATATCATTCAAAATGAGACTAGTGACACCACTAATGAACCCTACAGGGTTACATTCCAACGTCTCCTAGCTAAAGAGAAAGATTTCAGCGTTTCAGATGCATTTCGAATCCAAGAAACTAACCGTGGCTCGGCCTTTACTGCTATAAGAAGTTGCATGGAGATTGAAGGTGAGTCTATAAATTCCATTAGAAATTTGTTAAAGAAACCAGTTTTTCCAGTTGGATTGTTGCCACCCTCAGTAGATGATAATGAAAATAGTACTGAGGATGAAAATTGGAACACAATTCGTAAGTGGTTAGATGAACATGAGAAAGGGTCAGTAATATATGTAGCATTTGGAAGTGAGGTAACAATAACTGATGAAGAATTCACTGAGATAACTATGGGACTAGAATTATCTGGTTTTTCCTTTTTCTGGATTTTGAAGAGGAAAAATGGTCCTAATACCGGTAGTTCAATCGAATCGAAATATAAACGAGGAATCATATGGAACACATGGGCACCACAGTTAAAAATTTTAGCACATAAGTCTGTTGGAGGATTCTTGAGTCATTCTGGTTGGAGCTCTGTGATTGAGTCTCTTCAATTTGGATGTCCACTTATTTTGTTGCCATTCCAAAATGAACAAGGGTTAGTTGCTAGAGTTATGGAAGAAAAAATGGTGGGAGTAAGAGTGCCTAGAAATGAACATGATGGGAAATTCACTAGAGATTCATTGGCTAAGGCATTGAGATCAGTGATGATGTTGGAAGATGATAAAGGAAAGATTATTTATAGGAATCATGCTGAAAAAATGAGCAAGATAATTGGGGACAAAGAGTTGCATCAAAGGTACATAGATGAGTTTGTTCATTATATGGAAATTCATAGACCAGCTTGATCATATTTATGTCTTAAGCTTTTGGTTCCTACAATAATTATGTCAAGAGAAGGTTCCTCTGCTTGCTAAGCTTTAGTATCTGAAATTAGTGGAATAAAGTGAGATAGAGATTCACATGCAAACGTCTTAATATGAAGTTAACAATTGGAAATAGTTAGTTAATTTGATATGTTTGACTAAATTACTTTTTAACAGCTTTTCATATTAACTTTACATAAAAACAATTGCATGTGAGTTTCTACTCTAAAGTTTATATTGTGAGATTGTAATATCATCCATTTATAATTTGGTTTTGATTTTGCTCTTTGATGTACTATTGAGAGATCTATATGTAAGTTCATTTAAATTTGTTGGTGATGTTTAACAATAGTATTTGTAATCTGCTCATTATATATATAAAGCAATTTGGGACACAAGTTAATGCAGGATTTGGAAAAAAGACCGCACCCAAAAGATGTAAAATAATTACATCAGTGGCTATTTCCCAGCTTGAATCTCTGATCTTGAGATCACATAACAACTTAAACGTTGCTTCAAAGTTCCCTTTTATTTATATGTGAAATAATATAGTACAATAATATATTATAAAATGAGAAAAATTGAAGTACCAGCGGTTGTTTAAATTCTATATACTTCAGGAAAATACAGTATATATTTTTATATTTGAATATAATAATAGGTCCTAACTTCTACTATTTATAACAGTTTTCTACAAATCATCCAATCCGAGGTTCAATTATTGAACATGGTTTAGCACTTAGCAGAAGACAACAAATCTAATTATGTCTCTAGCACTTTCAGCAAATAATGTTTCAGATAAATTAACTTTATAGTACCAATTGAAAGTTGAAACGTCAGCTTAACATGAGAAGAGCCACACAACACAGCATTGCTCTTCAAGCTAATAACATTGCATAAACCTTTAACACAAAATGCTTAATCATAAAGGTTACCACATGAAGACATGTTTAAAGGATAACATTATCCTTTGAAATATTGTGCCTTATATTATATATTATGATAGCATAATTATTAATTTTAGAAATCATAAGTAAATACAACATGTGCTACCCTTTAAATTCTGAATTCTTTATCATCTGAAATAATCTCCTTTATGTTTAAAATAATATTTATTTTGATTTCCCCGGAGAGATGGAATCTCTGCTTTTCCCTTCCAATCAAATACAAAATATGCTATCTTCCAAGTGTTCATTTGGAATAAGTGGCAAAGAGGGTCTTCTACTCACATCCTATGCCACACTTTCCCTTTTCCTTTCTCCTTTATTGTAAGATCCTAATTAAACATAAACCTTGCTTAAGCCACATGGTTAGTCTTAGTCTCTTGCCCATTAAGTCTTGCATTTTTAAGCAATCAAATATTTTAAAATTCTATTATGTGTATGGTGAAGGATATTATGTCAACTGGCACCTTTTTTTATTATTATTATTATTATTATTATTATTGAAAGAAATGCAAATTTAATTTAAATGGATTTTTTTTTCTATAAATCATAAATAAAATACAAGAAATTAACAGCCTCACACAAATTTATAAAGGATCAAATCCCCTAAAATGTTTAACTATGTTAGGTGACAGCACAAGACAAGATTTCAACAATCACATAAAGATTTGTTTATACACTATTTTAAGGTTTCCAGAAGCAATATGCACTACTTAATTATGTTGCAGAAACACAATGCAAATGATGAATTTTAACTTGAGAAAGAAACCATGGCACCAAAATCAAAATAAGAAAGAAATATATTAGTTGTATGTGAATAAATTAAGTGGAATACCTGCTTCCACAAAATAACAGAATTGGAACTTCGTTGATTACACAAAATCAAGAAAAGAAAAATCCAAAATGAAAAAAGCTCAATGAAACAATTGGAGTACAATAGTTTTACAAATCACCTGATATAGTTTCCCATGATCTTTTGTCCTTTTGATCTTTCAACTGACCCTGATTTCTGAAGTCTAATCTGCTCTTTGAACTTAGCTATAAATTCGCTTGCTTTCTTGTCCACTTCAGAATCCAGTCCCGAGTCGTTAATGCATTCAGACATCCTTTCATCATCTGAGCTCATCTGAATATCCTCAAGATCAAGATCAATATCCAAATCTTCATTGGACACTTTCTTGGATGGTTCCGGTTTATCTCTCTTAAGATGACTAGAAAATACAAACTCTGGCTTAGGAGGATAAGACTCTAAACTTTTCTTACTGATTTCTTTCAATGAAAGATCAACTTCATCAACTTTCACTTTATCTTTTCTCATTGGTACTGACTCAACAATACTCGGCTTCTTTTCGACCTTTTCATCGGTTTGCTTGCTAGGTGTTTCTCCCACTCTCATTGCCCATGAAGTCAATCCACCTGCTCTTCTAGTTCTAACCGATTTTCCCCTCGATGAAGATTTTGCAAGGCTTGTAGGCTCTCCCGAGTCTAACTGCAAAGCATGCATCCCTAATTTTTTGTTCTCCGGCCGATCGCCTGGATTCCCCATTAGATTCCTCAAGTCATCATTCATATCACTCTTCATGTCATCTTCTAGCAAAGAACCAATACTATACCCACGAGCATGAGCATGAGATGGTCGCAGTGAAGTTTCACCGTCACTTCTAGCTTGAGGTGATGATGAATTTGAATAAGAACCATGAGGACTTCTCTTTTCTGCTAAATCTTCCCTCTGCAAGTTCATGTTTTCCGAAGAAACAGAATCTAAGGAAGCTCTAGATGAGAAAGATCCCATAGACTGGAAAGACCTCGAACTGAGTGATTCAAATTGTGTTTCAGATGTTGGCATTAAATGAGAAACAGCTGGACGTTTTCCTTTAGCTCCCATCCTCGCAGTTCTTGAAGACGACGCCTCGGTAACCTTTCCTGATTCTACCTCTTGGAAATTTGTATTTTCTGAAGCAGACACACAAGAAGTCTTTTGCTGTTCCATATCTTCCTCTTGGAAATTCACATCTTCAGAGTCATGCACATATGGAATCTTCATTTGCGCCATTTCTTCCTCTTTGAAATTCATATTCTCTGATACATGAACAGGAGACGTTTTCTGTTGTTCCATATCTTCCCGTTGGACGTTCATGTTATCTGATGAACTCAAACCCAAGGAAGAATGCATACTTGTGTGGGAAGTGAATGGTTCCATGGACTGGAAAGGCTGTGAACCATGTGATTCATTCGGAGTTTCGTCAACTGGAATTGGCCTGAAATTCAAAGGATAAGATACGGCAGCATATTTTCCTTTAGTTTTCACCCTTCTGTTTCTCGAAGAAGATGCTTGGGAGATCTTCTTTCCCGAATTTACCTCTTTGAAATTCGAATTTTCAGAAGCAGGCACATAGTATTTCTTCCTTTGCCCTGTATCCTCTTCATGGAAATTTGCAATTTGAGAGGCTGGCACAAACGAAGTCTTCCTTTGTCTCTTATCTTCCTCTGGGAAACTCATATTTTCTACAGCAGGCGGCACATAAGAAGTCTTTGGCATTGTATCTTCCTCTTGAAAATTCATTTTCTCTGAAGCAGGCACATATAAAGAAGTCTCTCTTTTGTTCATTTCTTCCTCCTGAAAGTTCATATTGTCCGGTGGAATTGAATCAAAGGAAGAATACACACCGGGAAGGGAAGAAAATGACATTGAAGACTGTAAGGACCTCGAACCAAACGCTTCAAACTTAGTTTCATCAACTGAAAGGGGCCTAAAATGCGAAGGATGGCTTACATTGCCATGCCTCTTTTCCCTTTCCACCTTTCTAGGCCTCAAATTCCAAGGGATCGGAGAAGCAGAGGCTCCACCACTACCAGCATTGAATCTATTATCCAAATTGGAAGCTCCCAGATCCCCAAACTCCCTATCTCTACCCTTATCCGAACCCTTTGATGAAACCCTACTAGAATCACTTTCATTGGCATATCTAGTACCATTACCATCAACCTCTTTAGGAACCGATCTCAAACTTCGAACCGGTAGCCCAAGAGGCCTATAACCATCAACCTGACCGCCAAACTCACCTATGCTTTTGTATGGTTGAGCAACCATGACCACCGACCCGCTATGATAGTACTCAGAATTCCAAGATTGAACCACATTGTTCCCATCATATCCAACAGAATAACCAAAACCACCATCAGCACTAGAATCTTGCAATTGGGGCTTATTGTACTGTTCATCTAAAACACCAACAGCACCACCATTTTCAAAATACTGATTAGCATCCCAAGAATTCATGACAACTCTCTTGTCATCATCATACCCAACAACACATGGATCAGGATTTTCAGTCTCATCACCACCAGAAATTTCTGAATCAGGGAACATCTTAGGCACATAATAAGAACTAGGTACACTATCAAAACTATTACTAACAGATTGAGTTGTATCAATTTGTGACGGCTCAAATTCTAAATCTACATTGTGTCTTCTACTGAACAAACCATAAGCAACAGCAATTCCAACAAAGAGAAGGTGGAGAAGCTCCCAAAACTTTGTGAGTATGGTTTGGCTCACAAAGTCAGGGGCTTGTGAAGGGAAGAGTGGGAGAGCAACGAGAAACAGTGACAAGAAGATACATTTGAGGATGAAACCAGAGCAAGACTTACCTTTTCTGGTGATGGTGGTAGAAGGCTTTGGATGGTGGATCCTTGAGGTGAATGGGGAATGAGGCTTAGTGGTTGTGTAAGGGGTGGCGGTGGAATCCGCCATTGATGAAGGAATGGAAGCTCGGTGGTGTTTGTGTGAAAGAAATTGGGAATGAGTGAGTGAAGCAAGGAAGACTTTGAAGAAAAGAAACAAAGGGTGAAACCAGAGAGAAACACAAAGGGACAAGGTTGGAATTTTGAAAAGAAAAAGATTCAGATTATTTTTGTTTTTGTTAAATATTAAACAACATTAAACATATCTTTAAAAAAAAAAACAAAAAAAAAAACGAAAACAATATTTATTTATTGGTACAAACTACAAAGGTACTCAAAATACAAAGGAAAAGTATAGGGTACCAATATATTATGGGTCCATCTAGTGTACAGATGTACTTTGGTACAGATTTACAGATTTTTGTTTTTATTTGGTTTAAAAGTGTATCACTAAAAGTGTTGCTTAAGGAGAAAGTGTTACTCTTAATCGTTAACTTGGCTCTGATACCAATTTTGCAATCTTTTACTAGTCCTTGTAATTTCATTTTTATAGTTTGGTCTACTAGTCCTTGTAATTTCATTTTTATAGTTTTCAATCTTGTTTTAGTTTATAATATTCTTTTTTGCATGGATTATTGTATATAAAATCTTTTATCTGTTTGTCTTTTTCTTTAATATAATTTCTTAAATCCTCAAAAACTTCTTTTATTTCTACACTTTCTGTTGTTTCTAAATACCTTCTTAATTTTTCAACTTCATTTTCCATTTTTTCTTTCAACAGCTTTAATTCTTTTAAGTCATAATATGGTTTTTCAGGCATTTATAAATTTTTTAAGTTTAATTCCAACTTGTTTATATTTATTCTTATTTCTATCCTTTTTATTATAAGGTTATCAATTTCGATCTGAAGGTTATTTAATTCCCTTTTATACTCTTTTATTTTACTTTTTAATTTTTCTGCCCTTTTTCTTTTTATTTTATTTTCTGGTTTTTCAATCTTTTTATGCTTCATTATTTATTTTAAAATTTCTGCAAACTCTATCATTGATTCATCACTATTTTCTAGATATTCTATTAATTTTTCTAGCTATTCAACTTCTCTTTTTAACTTGTCATAGATTATTTTTAGAGCTTCAAATGCTCTTTGATTTATTTCAGAAAACTGTAAATAATTTAAACGATTTTCTCTTTCAAAAAGCTCTTGTTTCTTGTCTTGATAGGTCATAATTTAGTGTTTAGGGTTTCATTTAATTTTTCGACCTTTTTTGTTAATTCTTTTATTTCAGAATTTTCTTCTTTAATCTTCAACTTAGATAGACTTAAAGGGCTATTAATTTTAGATTCTCTAATTTGAAAATTCGATGAAACTAATTTTCCTGACGGTTCTTTTATTAATAGAACTGGGTTTTCAATAGCTTTATATTTTGGTATTTCTGTTTTTACAATTTTCTGAAATAATTCATCGACATAAATTCTTTCTCTGTTTTTAAATATTATACTATGATGGCTATTTGTTAAAGCATAATTTATTGCATATGTAATTGAAAATGGTTCATCATCTTGTTCCATTAGATTCTTTCTGTGAAATTTATAAGCCAGACTTATAGATCTTCCAAGATTTTCAGTTGATAAAGGTATAGCATATCCCAGATGGGCATTAAATTTAACATTTACATTTGCCAAGTTTCCATGAACAATTCAAATTATTTGATCTATTGGGTCATCAGTAATTCTTTTGTCACAAATTGCTAAGCTTATTGGTGAATTAATTCCTTTCATATATGTAGATTTGACTAAGACTTGTATAGTACTAATATGAATCCATCCAATTTTAGATCTTTTTTGTTGATCCTTAATTTTCTCAATCTGTTTACTCTGGGTCATCATTTTGTCACAAATTGCTAAGCTTATTGGTGAATTAATTCCTTTCATATATGTAGATTTGACTAAGACTTGTATAGTACTAATATGAATCCATCCAATTTTAGATCTTTTTTGTTGATCCTTAATTTTCTCTTTTCTCAATC
>NC_029788.2:126328635-126331065 GCF_000816755.2 Arachis ipaensis
TCTGAGGCACATAGCTGGCACTTGTGGTCTTCTCTGTCTTTTATCAAGTAGCAGAGATTCCTCTTTATCCCTTTAGGGAGCTTTTCTAAGAGTCCAGATAAGTTGTAGAATGCTGATTCAAATTCCACTAAGAGTCTCATCTCTCTTTCTTCAATTTCATTCCTTTTACTAGACACAAGCAAAGTATTTCTGCTTTTATAATTAATTCTTGTGTGAGATTCCCTTGTTATCTTTTGAGTTCTTTCGAAGACCCTTGCTAGTGTGCTGGCTAGCCTTCTTTCATGACTGTAGATTGTTAAATTTTGAACTTGATCAATTGGTTGAAAATTTCCTGAGAAGACGGACATGAATATTACTTGGTGTGCTGGAACCAAGCATTCTTCTTCTTCATTAAAAATAGGTTGACTGTTCGTAAATTTTAGGGATATATCCCTTGGATTTACGTTGTCAATCATATTTTTAAATCTCTTCACTGCATCAACAAATCCTGATTTGTCCACCACGCTTAGCTGGCTGAGCTCTGATGGTTTTGGTTGTTGTGTTGATTTCATTGCTTCGACGGCCTTCTTGAGGGATTGGATCTGTGTCCTTATTTGCTGACAATGCTTGCGTTTTTCGAGTTCTTGTTCGTATTTCTGAATTTCTTGATCTAATGCATTGTAGACGAACTCCATTCTCTTGTTAATGTATCTGCAATAACATTTTTGTCACCCTTAATATATTCAATTTTTATTGGATATTGTAACAAAAATAATTGCCATCTTACCAATCGTCCATGATTATAATCAACTTTTAAATTATATCGTATGAAACCTGTTAGGTAGCTTGAATCTGTCCTTAATGTAAATTCTCTTGGTAGTAAATCAATTTTCCATTTCTTAAGAGATTTAATTGCTGCTAGAGTTTCCTTTTCATGAGTGGTATATCTCTGTTCTGTTGGAGTAAAAGTCCCTGAAATATACCTGCAAAGTAATTCCTTTAAGGAATCTTTAGAATCTAGTGATTCTTTTCCTTGTTCCAAACTTTTTATAGCTTTCTTAGCTTTTAGACATCCTAACCAGGTTATGTCTGAAGCATCTGTTTCCACTATTAAGTAGTCGTAGTAAAATAAAGATTTTGAGAAAAATCATTTTGTATTGATTTTAAGAATTCGGTGTCATTACAGTTAACATTAGTTAAAATCATTAATTTTTGATCTATTAATTTTGATAACTTAATTATTTCTTCTCTTAAATCTTCTAATTTACTTTTTTCCATTAGGTGACGCTTTTCTTTGTGAAGAGCTACGGTTTTAAGTGAAAAGTGTGGCTTTAAAAAGTGTGGTTTAAGTAAGCAAATCTTTAAATCTGTACAGATTTAGATCTGTACCATATAATTTTCTATATATTATTTGCCAACTTCTGCCAACTCTTATTTATAATTGTATTTCATGGAAGTGTGTTCGTGAATGTGTCTAATAATTAATATATTTTAAATACATATATAAAGAGACACATTCAGAAAATATATCTATAAAGACACTTCTATTAAATATAGCTATAAAAAAGATATTTTTATTAGACACATCCACGAACACACTTCCATGAAACACAATTATAAATAAGAGTTGGCAGAAGTTAGCAGATATGCTGTTGGTAACGTAACGGAACCGAAATACAAAAGACCGATTTTTTTCAAAAATAAAATAAAAAAATTTATATTTCTTCAAACGCCATTTTTGAATTTTAATTCTTTAAATACAATTTTTTTTTAGAGCAAGTTTGCCGCACCCAGCAAACTCTATAAAAATTATAGAGTTTGCCTTATCTGGCGAAGTCTTTTCAAATATTTTAAATCCTAAGTTTTTTAATTCATTTTTAATTCATTATCATCATCTCCAAATAGTATATAGATCTACAAACAGTCCATAGAAATACACAAAAATACACGGACAACAAGTATAATTTTGGTGAATCCAAAAATTAGTTTAATTTTTTCGGAAGATGTTTATTATCCCTAGTACTCGGATGGTTATTTTAGATAGTACAAGGGATGTTCATTTTGTAACTCAATAGTCCATTGTCTTCCTAGCTTACTCTTTTTTAATTATAAATTAAAAAAATAAGCCATATTTAACAATGGCAACCATTATCATTGTCTCCAATATTTTTGTGTACTCCTATATACTGTTTGTAGATCTATATACTATTTGAAGATGATGATAATGGATTAAAATGAATTAAAAAACGTGGGATTTAAAATATTTGAAAAGAGTTCGTCGGATAAGGCAAACTCTATAATTTTCAAACTCTCTAAACAAAAAAAAAATTGTATTTGAGAAACTAAAATTCAAAAATAATATTTAGAGAAATATGAATTTTTTTTATTTTATTTCTGAAAAAAATTCTACAAAAGACGCATTCTAGAAGGACATTATAAAGTCCACATAAA
>NC_029788.2:126331180-126344749 GCF_000816755.2 Arachis ipaensis
TCAATTATGAAATTGACTTTAAAAATTAATATATCTAAAAAAATTAGTTATTAAATTAATTATCATATATTTATATATAACTAATTTTTTTCAGTCATTATTTTAATTTATTTTAATATATATTTTATACTAATAACTGATTTTAATAACTGATTTTGACGTACACCGAACATAATCATAAATTATTACGTAGCTTATTTAACTTATTTTCTAAAACCTTCCTAACAACTCAAAATTCTACTAAATTATAAGATTTCAATATTTAAATTATGCTAAATTTCATGGTTTAAGGATTTGATTTATTATTCCAATTTCATGTAAATTTTTAAATTTTTCTATTCAGCTGTTATCTTAGATTTAACTTTTATTGATGTAATTATAAGGGATAAGAGTGAGAAGAGTGAGTTGGAGTCAGGATAAATATGTAAATATTCAAGGAATAACATAATTTAGTTAGTTAGCATTTCTAGTGTAGAGTTAGTATGTATATATATGTGATGCGTGTATTTGATTTTGGTGTGGGAAAAAGTAATAACAAATATCTTTCCATTACCCTTTATTTCTACTTTCAATTTTCTCTGTCAAGAAACCAACACTTGCTACATAGCTTCTTGCTGCATTCTTTATGGTATCAAGAGCCACCATTTCATCATTAGATCCACAATGGAAATCACGCTATCAGATTCAACAAAAAAGACCTTCTCACCCATTGCTGAAAAACTCAATGAAGACAATTACTCAACTTGGAGATATCTTGCACTTCTTACCATTGAAAGTTTGGGTCTCGAAACCCACCTTGATCCATCAAAGGCTCCAGAACAATTCACATCAGATGCCACCAAGAAAACACTCACTGAATCAGAAGAGTTCAAGAATTGGCGAAAGCGTGATAGAACCCTCACAACCTGGCTGGTAGCTTCGATGACAAACCCCTTCAAGAATAAAATCATTCATCTATTCAAATTTTCTGATGTTTGGAATCAAATAGATGAATACTTCCAAGCTGCCTCCTCTGCGCGTGTACAAAGCCTCAAGAGTCAACTACGATCCTGCAAGAAGACTGGTCCAGCAACTGAGTACCTTGCCAAAATTCGCAAAATTGTGGATTCCTTGTTTGCTGTGAGATATGAAGTACCAGAGGATGATCACCTTCAAGCTATCATTGATAGGCTTTCTGAAGATTATGCCGTATACATCTCTTCCGTCACAGCAAAGAGAGGATCTTTCCGAGTTGTTGAGGCTGAAGCATTTCTCCTTTCGCATGAAGAGATGCTCGAGCGCTTCAAAAAACCTGACATTGGTATGCCAACTGCTCATTATGTTCAAAATTCTCCATCAGGCTTTGATTACAACCGTGCCACCGCCAATCGACGCGGCCGTGGAGGCAGAAATGGCCGTGGTGGTGGACGTTTTGGCTTCAATAACAATAATTCAAGAGTGCAGTGTCAACTATGTGGAAGATTAGGGCATGTGGTGTGGAACTGCTACCACAGATTCGACCATTCGTTCAATCCCAATTCTGGAAATCCCTCTACGACACCTCAAATTCCATACATCAATGCACACCCACCACCTCCCCCCGCGAATTTTCACCAACCAACAGCCTTTCTTACTGCCCCATCCTCATCATTGAGTGATGCATCCTGGCTTGTAGATTCTGGTGCCAGCCACCATCTCACACCAGACCCTTCAAATCTTCTTTCTTCTTCTGTGAGCAACACAGACGCAAATCAAGTCTTTGTAGGTAATGGTACAGGTATTGCCATCAAGAATTTTGGCTCCTCTATCCTTTATGATAAATATGCTAATATCTCTTTCTGTTTAAAGAATTTGCTTCATGTCCCTCAAATTACCCAGAATTTGCTAAGTGTGTCCAAGTTTGCAGCTGAAAATGGGGTTTTCTTTGAATTTTGGCCTGATTTTTGTGTTATCCGTGATCAGGCTACCAGGGACTTTCTCTTACAGGGCATAGTTAGAAATGGAGTTTACTCCTTTGACACTCTCAGAGTTCCTAAGCCTAATACTCAGGACACTGCTTTAAGCTGTAATTCTAATTTTCATCATGATGTTGTTCCTGGTTTAGACAACTTCAATTCAGCTCTTTGTAATTCTAATGTCATCAACAATTCTAATTTCACTGCTTTCAATACTCAATGTAATGTGAATAGTAATATTGTTCTATGGCACAAAAGACTTGGCCATTGTGCCATGAAAACTGTGCTTACCATCATGAATAAATGCTCCATTCCTATTACAAATTCTGCATCTTCTTTACAATATAAGTGTGAAATTTGTCCTCTGGCAAAGATGCATAGATTGCATTTTGATCAAACTGAAACTGTGTATAGTGCACCATTGCAGTGTATTTTTGCTGATCTATGGGGACCATCTCCTGTGACTTCCCGAAATGGTTATAAATATTATGCTTGCTTTGTAGATGGTTTTTCAAAATTTACTGTTATTTTTCTTTTACAGAATAAATCTCAAACTTTATTAGCCTTTCAAAATTACAAGAAACTGATGGAAAAACAAACTGGTCACAACATTAAATCCCTACAAACTGACAAGGGAGGTGAGTTTCTTTCTAAACCCTTTACTAGCTTTCTTGTTACTGAGGGTATTCAACATAGAATGTCATGCCCTTACACACATCACCAACAAGGTAGTGTCGAAAGGAAGCATAGACATATTACAGAAATGGGGCTTTCCCTATTAGCTACAGCATCTCTTCCTATGGAATTTTGGGAAGATGCGTTTATTACATCTATTTACATCATTAATCGATTACCCACTAGTGTGTTGCAAAATAAAAGTCCTTATGAAACTCTATTTCACCATACACCAGATTTCACTTTCTTTAAAGTATTTGGATGTGCATGCTTTCCTTTCTTAAGACCATATAAGAATGTTAAATTTGACTATAAATTTGAGATTTGTCTTTTTCTTGGCTATGATCCTAATCATAAAGGTTATAAGTGCATGACAAAGAATGGTAAGGTTTACCTTGCAAGGCATGTTAGGTTTATTGAAACTTTATTCCCCTATCATTCTATGTTTTCTAATTCTGCAATCAAGTCTACTGTAGATACACAAGATTATATTCCTGAATCCACTAAGTTTGAAATACACATACCGTCATCCTCACCCTCTTCTACAGAAAATCCCTCTCTCCCAGCATCCTTTGTTCTGCCAGAACCACCAAACACCACCTCTAATGATTCTCCTATTCACATCAGACCTCCAATTTCACAAATATCAGACCCCCTACCTCTGCCTCAACCCCATTCACCTATCCCTGTTAGTGGCTTAAAGAGAGGTTTACCCTCCATTACACCTACAAACACCCATTCCATGATGACAAGGGCCAAATCTGGAATACACAAGCCAAAAACCTTCAACACACAAGTGGTTGATCTTGTTTACAGTATACCACTTACAGTTAAACAGGCCCTTAACTGCCGTCATTGGAAGAGAGCAATGGACGCAGAAATTCAGGCTTTAGAGAGGTGTAATACCTGGACTCTTACAGAACCACCAGCTAATGCAACAGTAATAGGAAGCAAATGGGTTTTTGCAATCAAGAAAAATCAAAATGGAGAGATTCTTAGGTATAAAGCTAGGCTGGTAGGCAAGGGTTTTCATCAAAAGGAAGGTGTGGACTATGAATAGATCTACTCACCAGTAATTCGACCAACCACAGTAAGAGTTGTGTTAACCATTGCAGTTTCTCTGGGGTGGCCATTAAGGCAATTTGATTTTGACAATGCCTTCTTAAATGGCACACTGGAAGAGAATGTCTACATGGTTCAGCCTCAAGGGTATGTTCATCATAATAGTTCATTAGTTTGTAAGCTAAATAAAGCTATATATGGCTTGAAACAAGCACCTAGAGCTTGGTTCAAGACCTTAGCAGATACTCTCTACAAGTTTGGGTTTAAAAGTACTAAATCAGATGTGTCATTATTTGTTAGACACAATTCTTCTAATGTGACTTATTTGTTAGTGTATGTGGATGACATTATAGTCACAGGGAACAATTCACAGGAAATTGAAACTTTAATATCTCAATTACATGAAAAATTTTCTTTAAAAGATCTTGGCAGATTCAACTATTTTTTAGGTCTTGAAGCTACCTATCTTCCCCATGGAGATCTTTTGATATCTCAAATGAAGTATGCCAAGGAACTATTACTCAAGGCTGGAATGAATAATTCAAAGCCTTTGCCAACGCCAATGTCGACAGATTTGAAACTCTACTCCTCTGATTCAGAACCATTTGAAAATCCAACAAAGTACAGATCTATAGTTGGAGCCTTACAGTACTTAACAATGACCAGACCAGATATTACTTTTGCAGTGAACCGGGTATCTCAGTTTGCTCATGAACCAACCCTTAAACATTGGAAAAGTGTGAAGAGGATACTTCGTTATGTGCAAGGTACAGTAGAACATGGAATTGTTTTTACCAAATCCACTAATTTCAGGATTCTTGCATTTGCAGATTCTGATTGGGGAGGTGACTTGGAGGATCGAAAGTCCATCACTGGATTTTGTGTTTACTTGGACAATAACCTGATATCATGGAAGAGTAGCAAGCAGACAAAGGTCAGTAGAAGTAGTACAGAAGCCGAATACTGAGCTATGTGTGCAGCCCAAACTGAAATCATCTCAGTCCAGCAACTCTTGAGTGAATTACATATACCACAGCCTACACCGCCTACCATCTACTGTGATAATCAAAGTGCTTATCTTCTAGCTGCTAATCCCATACTGCATAGTAGATGCAAGCACCTAGAGTTGGATCTTCATTTTCTTAGAGATCTAGTCAATCAGAAATCTCTTTTTGTGGCACATATTCCATCCCCTGATCAAGTTGCCGATTGCCTGACTAAGCCATTATCCCAGCACTTATTTGACAGATTCAGACACAAACTGAGGGTATTCTTATGTCCATACCTCAGTTTGAGGAGGGGTATAAGGGATAAGAGTGAGAAGAGTGAGTTGGAGTCAGGATAAATATGTAAATATTCAAGGGATAACATAATTTAGTTAGTTAGCATTTCTAGTGTAGAGTTAGTATGTATATATATGTGATGCGTGTATTTGATTTTGGTGTGGGAAAAAGTAATAACAAATATCTTTCCATTACCCTTTATTTCTACTTTCAATTTTCTCTGTCAAGAAACCAACACTTGCTACATAGCTTCTTGCTGCATTCTTTAGTAATTACCTTCGCTTTTTTTTAAAAAAGTTTGTGTTATTTTTAGTTAATTTCTATTTTATGGAAAAAGCTGAAAT
This sequence comes from Arachis ipaensis, assembly GCF_000816755.2. Taxonomy (NCBI): domain Eukaryota; kingdom Viridiplantae; phylum Streptophyta; class Magnoliopsida; order Fabales; family Fabaceae; genus Arachis; species Arachis ipaensis. The sequence goes on from NC_029788.2 coordinate 126,336,479, forward strand.
AGTATGATTTTTCTTAATGTAACATCATGGATTAGAAGCACACTTTATAAAGGTTTTTATGTCCTTCACCTCAAGGCTCAAAGCCTCAAAGCCTCAAAGTATTTTTTGGACCAACATTAGCTCTGCTTTCCTTTATTTGGGTTTGGGCTTTATTATACTATAGGTTTTGGTACTTTGCATTATTCTTTGAAACTTTAAGAAGTTTATAGAACTTGGGCCATTGTAAGCCCAGACCATAAGAGGCATAACATTATGGCTGCACTTATCATAGAAGTAATGCTGTGAATTTTAGGATGGAGACATATCTAGGAACATAGAAGCACATCTCATATCATTAATCTCCCCAAAGGTACAATAATTTTGGTATAGGAACTTTGCATATCGAATATCACCAAAGCAAAAGAGAACTAAGACAAATTGAATTGATGATCCAGCAGGGTATCCTATAGATCACAGTTGGCATGACATGTAGCTCTCAAATAATGCAATAATAACTATGTATGGAATTTTTATTTGTTAATTAATTAACCAAACAAAATATGTTATTAATAATTAATTAGATTAGTAATTTCCCGTAAACTATCATGTTCTATTGTCATAAATAACCATGATAATTATCTGTTCTTTATTAATAATATATGCAAAAAATACAAAAATACTATATGTACTTTAAAAATCAGCTACTATATTATTGTCTATAAATATATATATTGTTTAACTTATTTTTAATCTGATTATTTTTAATATATATTTTTTATTATAACATTCTTAACATATATTTTATATAAATAACTAATTTAACAACTAATTTTCTATACATGAACCTATAACATGATTGAAAATAAAAATATACAGAGTATAAATTGGATAAATGAAGGAAATTACATAAATTTCACTCAAATTCTAAATTTCAACCCAAATTAATTTTTGAGAATAGATGTTGTCTCAAAATAATGAGTGTTATAGTATACATATGAATTTGAATAAATAAACAAAAATACACATAAAAATATTTGTGGTGGATAAAAGTACAGTCGAAAGCTTCATTTCGACAGACAAAAATACACCTCAAATCTTATAAACATGTTAATGGCATGACACTTTTGTCTATCAAAAATAATCTTTTGAATATAATTTAATATTTATGATATTTTATGTATACTTTTCTCCACTGCAAATTTTTTCATATATATTTTTGTCTATTTATTCTATGAATTTTAGTACCACAAAGTGGCTATACACTAAGAAGACAAAAACCACATGAAAGTTACCAACCACTGGAGACATAGTCACTACCGATAATGACTAAGTAAAAGGGTTTGATGCATCATCTAACAACAACAGATACAAACATGTGGAGAGGAAAATAATGATGTCTTACCAAACAAAAATAATGTACTGGCAACAATTGATCATGTCCAACTGGCCAAGTCCAAGTATTTACAGAAAAGCAACCACTGTCACAGTCTCATCAAAAGACTTGTCCCTCTCTTAGTGATCATAGAAATAGTTGAAATATGTGGATGCTTCAGCAATAATATGTATGGTTTTCGATTCATTATTGAGATCTAAGAGAAGTATGGCAATAAATTGAAACCCTTTTTTTTTTAATGTCGAAATTGAAACATTTTTGTTACTTGTTATGGGGGATACAATCTAAAATTTTGAGGTGTCAACTTGGAAATCATTCATCAATATGCTTGTTATGGATACAATCTAAAATTTTCTGTGTATTATGATAATGTTGTAACTTGTAAGTGTGAAGAGTGTATGAAATTAGTACCACATCAAAGAAAACAAAAAAGAGTGAAGAGTATAAAATGAGAGATCCATTAATTTATTAACTTAAGGTTAGAAATGGTACTCTCTTTTATTTTTCTTTTTTTAGCTTATTATTACTAGTTCTCCATTAGATTCTGCACTCTTTTATCCTTAGTGTTAAGAAAGGTGAAAACTCGGGTGCAGTCGACTTCACGTGAAGTTGATAACTGAGAGCCGTTAGATTATTTGACTAATTTGACTAAATTTTCTTCTAACGGCTCTCAACTATCAACTTCACGTGAAGTCAACTGCACCTGAATTTTCACCGTTAAGAAATCAATCAATTATAAAAAGTAACAATTGATCCAAAATCTGCAACCTTAGCACATGGTACCTTTCTACTCTGCTTTGTTTAGCTTCCAACGGAAACTTGGAATTTTCAGATTCACATGTCATGTAACCATTGTTATTAGTGGGTAACCACATACCCTTCATCATCAATTCTTGTTTAATCATAATTCCAACTCTAATAACAGAATCAATCACCAAAAGTAGCCAATAAAAATATCACAGTATGTCTCACCCTGCCTCCATACAATAAGAAAGGGAAACATAACACAAAAATTTAAAAGAATAAAAATCTTAAACTACAATATAATTGCAGTGCTAGCTAAGCAAAACTAGAAAATAATGATTTCTAATTGAGATATTAAAATTATTGATTATCATGTTAAAATACTTTACCAACCATTCCACCCTCTCCAATATTCACATAATCCCCACCTTTTTTTTTCTTTAGCAAGTGCTAGGAACAACAAAATACTATGATGAGAAAAGCACCGTATATTGTAATTGTTTTCCTCAATATTTTTTTCAACAAAACAGGTTCAAACTAATAAAAGCTAAAAATCACTATTCATCAGCATATGAAACCACTAGTGTGATCCTGAAAAGTTAACTAAAACTTATGTCAATGCCAAAATAGAACCATTCTTGATCCTAATAACCACAATAATTAAGTGTGCTATCTTTCTCTTACTTCACATTTGATGCATTTCTGTCTAGCAACTAAAATTTTCCTTGACACAATGCTGAATCTTAAGAGAAGTGATGAAGATTGATCACTACGGCCGCGAAATTGGGCTGTCAAATGGCCAAGTGTTGACGCGCACCGGCCGCTGGATGTGTGGACCCAACGAGTTGTTGCAATTACTTTGTAGTGCCGGCACGTGAGTGGTGGAGGCGGCGGCAGAGTTAGAGGACGAGGCGGATGAGACGGCGACACGCTCGCAAGAAGGACACATTGTAAGAGTTGTTGGAGGGTTCATATGCATGTAGAGCTGTGGAGATAGCTTCAATGTCCTAAGCTCTTGCACTTCTTTTTGCAACCTCCTATTCTCTTCACTTAGATTCTCACAATATCTCTTCAAGTATTCACAATCCACTTCGGTTTGCTTCAACTTGGTCCTGTATTTATTGGATCAAAATAATTTGAGTTTGTTTGTTACTCTTTTTTCTAATATAGATACAAATTATACCCAAATAAATTGAATATAAAAAAAAAACACAAATCCACAATACTAACATGTCAATCATTGTACAATTCGCCTCATTAATCATATTTTCATTACATGTGTTCCATATTTGACAATGCTGTTTTTTTTTTTTAAATGTCACATAATCAACTATAAGTTTAGCTTTATGTCAATAATAATTGCGTCATTGATCACTCTCACCAAAGATGCGAGTCAAAAGTCAAAACCCATTATTAATTTTTAAGTTATATATACTCAAAGTTGCTTTGATTACAATCGACAGTTAAAAGTGTAATTACAAATTAAAGAGGAAGAACAAAACATTTCTCCGAGTCTATGTGTATCTCATTAAAACTTCACACGCGGAATTAGTGGGGAAAAAAAAAGATAACAGTTCCTTTAGTACACATAATGAAATATATGTTAGGACTTAATTTAAATGCGTTATCAGTGCTTTTTTCTTTTATTTTCAGATGATATATTGTCATGTTCTTAGTACTAATAATGAAATAATATATATGTTATTAGGACTTAAATGTGTTATTAGTGTAATCTTTTTTATGTGATCGAATTCTATATCACTATATTGGTATGTAAATCTAAAAGTATTTAGTTCACAAAAAAATTTCATTAAAAATCATCGTGTATACTATATAGTATAGATTGGTTGACATTACTCATCATATTTATCATTATACCATATATATATACACATCAATTTGATTTCAGCATATTAAAACACATTTGCCAATTCACACACATGATACCCAAAAATAAAACATTCGTTTGTAAATTGTAAACCCCGTAAAATTAGCGAATAATTAACCACAAAAATAAGTAATTTTTTATAAAAAAAGTAACTTTCTATAAAAATAATATTTAAATTAATTAAATAATAATAAAATTTTAAAAAGTGGACCAAAAACTGAATTTTAAAAGTCAAGTTGCATTTTTAAAATAGAAATTATGATCATCAATTCATCATATATGAAATACCAAGAATGCCCCCAAAAAGCATTAAGTGATAACCTTACCTTGCTCTCCTATTCTGGAACCACACCTCCACCTGTCTGGCTCTCAGATTCAATTCCTTTGCCAATGTCTGCTTTTGTTTCTGAAAATTGAAACAAAAAAAAGTAATTAATTAATTTCAGGAAATCCCAAAACTACCCTCAAATATATGCCACTGGACACTAACCGGGTTCAGCGTGTTATGCTGCTTGAACGTTTCTTCCAATAACATTGACTGCTCCTTCGTCAGCCTCAGCTTCTTCCTCGCCGCCTCTCCGCCGCCGCCATCCTCGTCATCACTTCCCCGCGAGCACGACACCAATTCGATGCCGGCAACCGCCGTGCCATTGTCCTCTTCTCTCTCGCTTCGCTTGCAGCCACTGCCACTTGATAAACTACTGTTGTTTGGCGATGAATCATGGTTGTCCTGGTTGCAATCCGGCGGAGTCTCCGCCATTGACGGCATCGAATTCATGTTGATTCCTCCACCAAATAACGGCCTCATATCTGTGCTCCTATCTACTGCGTTTTGCATGTTTAGTTTTTCAGTCAGTGGCATTGGTGTAATTAAAATGAATAACAGATGGCATTTATATATTATATATTGTTTTGTGTGGAAATTGAATACATGAATAAATCTATAGAGAAAAATAATTAAATAAATTCAACTAAATAAAATAATATTATTTCTAATGCATGGATTATTTGTTATTTTGTGAAGCAAAAAATTAAGAAATAAAAGCACAGAGAAAATTAAATAGAATATCTTTAGTTCTGGACTGCATGATTTGCATACTCACCAAATAAAAGTGGTATCTTTACTCATGAAAAGAAGAAACATATATAATAGTGTTTTAAAAAAAATTGGACTTAAAGGAAGAAAAATCAAGTTAAATTTCTTCTAAAAAAAAGAGCTTTAAATTCTTTTTAAAAATAGAAAAGAGAGTTCCGGAGGAATCTAGAAACCAAAAAATAATAATAAAAAAATTTAGAAAAGATGAGAAACAACACAAGAACCTCGTACCTTGTGGTAATAACTGAAACAACTCATTCCATGAACTCTTCTCGTTGATGTTATTCATAGGAACCGATCTTTGTGGCTTCAAAGGTGGCGGAGATGAAGAACATCCTCTTCCCAAACTCAAACTCAAACTCAACCCCACATCTTCATTACCAATATCTTTCTCACCCATTTTTTATATGAGAAAGAAAAAAGAAACAAAGAAAATTAATTAACCAATGTGTGGTTTTCTGCTTGAAAGAGTTTTGGTTACTGGATTCTTTGTTTGGGGAAAGAGCAAAATGGAACAAAATGGGTGGTGGTTGTGATTTTTTTCTTTTTCTTTTTTCCAATTTTTTTTGCAGTGAATTGAAGGATAGATGATGGGTTGTACTATATGTATATATACATGAGAAAAGAGAAGAAGAAAATGAAAAAATAATTAAGAGGGGTATAAGAGTTATGTATGACTTTGGTCAGAGTGACAAATTGGTTCAATGATGACTTAAATGGTTATCCTAGGCTTTTGAGCTCTATATATGCTTTTGGATTCTTTCTTTTCACTACCACTCTAGTCCAATTTTAACCATGGTTAAGTTAATAGAAATAGTTATAGTTATATTATATGATGTGAAAATTGATAGATTGTAACGGAGCTTAATTGGCTTTTACTAACTAGTTCTGTTGGACTTGTTGCATATAAAGCAGCTGCATTTTCGGTAGTGGAATTTTGACCAGAAAATTAAGGAAAAAGGAAAAATATATGTTTATATAGTCACGTTTGTGTCACGAGATATGACACGACATGCTTGGAATCATCATCATCACCTTATCATGGTTATGACGAGGGACAACATTTTTTGGATTCTAGTTTACTCCCACAATAATAATAAAATCATCATTTAGAAAATGACTTTAATTTCTCAATCATGAAATAAATATGACATGTCTGTTATTAAAATTTAGATAAATATATATTTCCTCTTACACTTAATTATAAATTATCAATTCTTTTTGAAAGATAAATTATCAGTGTTTATGACTAATAGTTTTTTATATATACTTGTTTTATTGTTTATAGCTAAATAAGGATTTATATCAAAGATGATTTGGTAATTTATTTAAATTTTAAGATTATTTTTTGGGGATAAAAATAAATTGAGTATTACTATCATATTAACACCTTTTCAATTTTTTTTTGTAAGTGATCCTAGCTAATTCATATTTATAAGTTTCTCATAACTTAGGTTTTATAAGTAACTGGATTGCTAAAGACGAAGTGTAGGAATTTGGATGTCATGGATGACATAAGTGTAGGATATTTCTTGTTTTATTTCAATAATTTGTTTATAAAATAGAAAATTCACCCTCGAAAGAATATTCTTAACCTTTTAATTAAAAATAAGAAGAACGGATAAATAGGTCTTTGACTTTTTAGTTTATGGATTTGAAAATACATTTAAGTTTTTGATATTTTTAAAATCTTGACACATCGATTCTTTTGTTCACTTAGATCTGTCAGACCCAACGAAAAAATTAAACATAACTTCCATTGTACTGACGTGGCCGATATACGGATACACAAGTGGGAGAATTTTAAAATGAGAGAAATTAGATTTAGGGATATGTCCAGATTTTCAGAAAGTCGACGACTTAAATGTCCGTGCCCAAAAGGTCAATAATTTATTTGTCTTTTTCTCTAAAAATAAAACAGATATATTTTTATATTTTTAAGATTAAAAATACATTTGATTTATATCTTACATTCAAAAATAATATTACATGAATACCATTACTTCAACTATTAATATCAATTTCTATAAATTAATGTTTGATTATATAAAAGAAAATAATAAAATTTATAAAATGTATGAGAAGGGATTTACAGGAGACAATAATTGAGGTTTTTTTTTTTTTTTTTCAAAAATTTTTGTTCATTGCTCAATCCACAAAATAATAGGCGAAATCAGCATACTTTCATGGTTTAATTACTCAACATCATATATACCTAATCTTCAGTATTCCCATCAAGAATCAAAATACAACAATATGTCTCATTTTTATAATTATTGAATATATCTTATTATTGTTGATAATGGTTAATTTTGTAGTTTATATAAACGATGACTAGAATAATTGTATATATCCTTATTCCTTTAGCATAGTCTTGTAGCACTCCAAATTTAAGAATTATATGCAATAGAATTGGAAGGAGACAATTGAGTTGAAAGATAGACAATGGGGTGGCATATTATTATTATGGAAAAGTTGTAAGATACCTGATTTTGCGAAGCTGTGGGGCTCTCTTTTGTATGGATTCAACCAGACCCTTAAGAACTCCATATCAATGGTGTTAGGCAGCGCGTGTGCTTCACTCTCTCATGGACCATCAACTATTCTCATATTAGTTTTATATAAACAATTTTACATTTTATTTTTAGATAGTCTAATAAGTTACAAGTTAGCTTTATTTGTTTTATGCAATATATTTATATTTATATTTACTTCGTCAAAAAAATTAATTATCATGTTCAACAATATAAACTTAGATCATCATAACAATAAAATATACTTGTTATTATATTTATAAATCACACACTAATTTTCGCTCAAAACTTTAAATATTTATTAGAAGGTAAGACTTTTCGTGATAAAAATAGCTCAAATTATATAGATAAACACATACATATATTTAACTTTGCTTACCTTCTTTAGATTTAAGGCATTTTCTATATATAGAAAAATATTTATAAATATGACTTGTTAAATATGCTATTATTATTGTACAAATTTTTCTATGAAAAATTAGATGTTTGTACTTTATTATTTAAATTTTTTTGTGTAGTACTTTTAAATAACTCGAGTAATTCACTCAAACATAAAAATTGATTAGTCAATCAATTGGAAAAATATGATTATATTCATAATTAATTATAAAAATAGTTGTAATTTAATTTTGATAAA
>NC_029788.2:126345555-126347812 GCF_000816755.2 Arachis ipaensis
GGTTGCATTGTCGTCTTTCAATTCTTCAAATAATTGATTCTAATAATTTTTATTTAAAATTCACCATTTTTATTGAGTAACTTAATTATTCAACGCTGTTTATTGGTCTTATACCTTATGCACACAAAAATTAATAAATGTCTCGCATTTTGCATACATATTAGTGATCGAGATAAAATGATTTGATTACCTTAACTCTTTTTCTACTGTTATTGAAAATGAAAACATGTTTATCAAGTTACAAGTAGCTAACGACGATTAATTGATGTCAATTGTCCACAATTCAATGCTGGTTTTGTGCCACCATGACTTATTAATATTTTGAAATTTTCGAGATGTTAAAGTTTTCTGTTATCATTATCCTCAATGAATCTAAATTCTTCGAAATTAAATGATGAGGGTCAAAATTTCAAAACCAACTCTCAATGAGGTTGATTGGTTAAGCGGTAAATGTTTAACATTTTTTACACACTAATAATTCGACAATAAAAAAATTTAGTTACTAAATTAAGAGATTCTTAAAAGATATTATCAACAAAATAATTTTTAAATTATTTAAAAATATAATAAAAATAATTAATAAATATTATATTTTTTATAAATAAAAAATATCTAACAAACAATTAATTTATTTGATTAAAAATACAAATAAATTAAATTTTTAATATATTTATTAAAAAATATTTAAAAATTTTTACTAATAATAATCTTACGATGTGGTTTAGGTGGATGATAGGTAAACGTTACTACTGTTTTAACTTTGTGATTGAAGTCAATAGAAATCTAATTTCATAAATAGAGTCAGTGATAACGGTCTGATTTTATTACAATTTAAGAATGCATAACATGCAAAATAACAATTGTCTGAAAGTATTAAATGCATACTTGGAACATGCATGTTTGGTTACTAGAGATTTGAGATGGGAATGAAGTATATTAGATAGCATCTTATCTTTTAGTAGTACAAATTAAAAAGGATTATTTTGACCTTTTAAAAAGATGCATATGTTGATTTTAGCAACTTTTTTCTCCTTTATCTTAAGCAAAAGATTCATTCCTCTAACATGGCTTATTCTTACGGTAGTCACTTATATAATCTCTCAAACATGCTTGTTAAATGTATTTTGTCTTTTTTTCTTAAAAAAATAATTATTATATATTGATAATGGCGTGGCCAGAAGCACGTGAATAAACACTTTCAAAAGATCTGTGAAAGATTTGGTGGGTAAGAGACATGAGAGTGAGAGGACCTTATGGCAAAAGAGAAAAATAAAATAACTCTCTCTTGTATATAATAAAAAGTTAATATGCAAAGTCCCAATCATTGCCTCTTCATCATGCATGATGTGAACTACTCCTAATTCAACTCCATTAAATAATTATTGGACCCGAATAATCCGTAGCAATTTTTTCCTATTTTGCATTAAGTCAATAAAATAAAGGTGAAAAATTATAGGAGAGAAAGTGATGTATATATCTTGTGATTCCACACGATATTTTTGGGTACGATAAAATTTATTATTAGTCAATAAATTATTATTTACATAAAATACAGAATTTAAATGTTTGATATTTATTTAATAAATTAGTGACTACTAAACTAATTTATATAAGAGTGAAAGTGATGCAAGTCTATAGAGATTGTACCCATGAACGAGGTCCATGGTTACTAAGTAGAAAGTATTCCACTTCAGGTTTATATCTGGATATTTGGATTTGGATATGGATATGGATAAGAACAACCCTGTATATGTATATATACATTTTAAGAAAAAAACATTATTAATCACATAGTTATGACTTATGAGTCTCATCTACTGCTTGCTTGTACACCCAAAAAGGAAAAAGAAAAAGGCGTATATATGAGGTTGATGGCTGTGTTCAGCTTGGTTTCAATTCTTTTAATTTTTGAGCATAAAAACACAAACTACGTACATATTAAAACTTAAAAGGATTCAAAATCCAAATGCGGTAAAAAAAAAAAAAAATCCTTTGAATTTGTTTGCGTTTGATAGCACATCTATGGAAAATTGGAAAAGAATTGACAAACTTTAGCATATATATTAAATTGTGTCCAATTTTATTGACATACGTTATAATTTTTTGGAGGAATAATTTTATGATATAATATTAGCATAAGATAGCATGTTAGTTATATGGGTTAGAAAACAAAAAATTATTCACATTTAAATTAAGATAATTAAAATTTATTATTTATTAATTTTATTACTAAAATAGTAATATTATTTTCTCATTG
>NC_029788.2:126347864-126362630 GCF_000816755.2 Arachis ipaensis
TTTATCCTCTTTATAATTTTTTAACTCTATAATTCTTTTATCATAATCTACAATTTCAGAACGACAAAATTGATATAATTTCAAAACAATTATATTCCTAACCACTACTTTTAAAAACTAATTCAAGACTAAAGTGAAAATTCAATAATCACTTTTGAACGCTTAACTCTAAATCCATGCTAAATATAAATCCTCTGCTGTTGAGATAAGTATGTGGATGTTTATTTAATGGACGGTTCACTCTTTTTAGAATGAGAATTCATTTTCTTAATACAGATTGAAATTAATGAAACAAAAAAGTAATACTATTGTACGTATATAAATAGGCATAAATTGATACCAAAACTACGTACAATCGAAACAATAAAACCACTTCTCTCATTCTTCATATACCGTTCTTCTCTTTTTCTCTTTTATAAATAAGTTGCTAGCTACATATATTAGTAGATATATATAAATCATCTCTATTATATTGAGATAATTATATTGGTCAATATTAATATTAAAGTTATTTATTTATGCTTCTTTATTTTATATCTATTTTTTCTTCCTTATTTATTTATTCTATAACACATTATCAATACGAGACTCTGATCAAATTTTAGGAAGACTCAAGTAACAAATTTTTATTATGTCAAAACTCTCTCATCTTGAATTTAATGCTCTTGATATATCTAGAAACAACTATTTATCATGGATACTAGATGCTGAAATTCATCTTGATTCAATGGATCTTGGAGATACCACTAAGCCTGAAAATAATGCATCTCGGAAGGATAAAACCAAAGTCATGATCTTCCTTCGTCGTCATCTTGACGAAGGATTAAAAAATGAATATCTCAAATTAAAAGATCCTACAGATTTGTGGAAAAATCTTGAAGAAAGGTATAATCATCAAAAGACAGTGATACTTCCTCAAGCCCGATATGAATGGACGCACTTGCGTCTACAGGATTTTAAATCCATAAATGAATATAATTCAGCAATGTTTCGAATCACCTCACGAATGAAATTATGTGGAAAAAAGATAACTGACAATGAATGTTAGAGAAAACTTTCTCGACCTTCCATGCCTCAAATGTGCTCCTGCAGCAGCAGTATCGAGAAAAAAGATTTAAAAAATATTCTGAGTTAATTGCTTGTATTGTCTTCTTGTTGCTGAACGCAATAATGAGTTACTTTTAAAAAATTATGAAGCGCACCCAGCTGGCGCCGCCCCATTTTCTAAAGCAAATGTGGCAAATCATTACCCCATAAGAGGTAAATGGCAAGGTTTTAATAACAAGAAAAAATATGGAAGGAAAAAAAATTATATTCACAAGAAAGGATCTCACTAGAAGTGGGATAAAGAAAGAAACAATGGAAAATTAATCAACAGAGGATAAATATCTCTGTTGTAGTGGAAAGGGCCATTGGTCGCGTACCTGTCGTACCCCAAGGCATCTAGTCGATCTTTGTCAAGCATCTTTGAAAAAGGACGACAAAGGAAATTAGACGAATTTTGTTTCAAATGATGTTGAAAATTACACCACTCATTATGAAGCATTTGATTTTTTTGAGGATCTTGAAGGAAATATTGGTCATTTGATCAATGATGGAATAGTTTAATATGTGGGATTGTTAAGTATTCATGTAAATAAATAATATAAGAAACTTCTTGTTAAGTTTTATTTTCTATGCATTTGAATTTCAAGTGTGATGTATATAAATAATGTTTGATAAAATATTTATGTTTATGAATTTTAAGATTACTAAATGTGCCAAGTTCTAAAATAATAATAAAATTTGCAGTATATGATACCATGTACAGTATTTTTTAGAAAAACAATCAAGAAAATAATTTTACTGCACATATATTTCTACTCATTTTAATATTATTATTATTTGTCTTTAAAAAAAATGTCAAAGACATATAGTGAAGATGTTTGCCTTGCGAATAGTACAAGTTCGCATACTATTCTCAAAACTAATATATATTTTACTCATCTTGTGCCAAGAGAAGAATATGTTAATAATATTATTGGCTTAGACAATATGATAGAAGGCTCCGGAAGAGCTATAATTTTATTTTTCGAAAGAACAAAATTCATAATAAATAATACATTATTGTCTGCTAAGTCTCTACAAAACTTATTGAGTTTTAAATATATTCACCGAAATGGATGTCATATTGAAGCAATGAATGAGGAAAATCATGAGTACTTGTATATCACAACTCATGATTCAAATAAAAAGATTATATTAGAAAAGTTACTCTCCATTTCATTTGGGTTATATTATATCAAAATTAGTGCAATTGAATCACATGCCGTTGTAAACCAGAAGTTTACTAACCCAAATGAATTCATAACTTGGCATTATCGATTGGGTCATCCGGGAACAACCATGATGCGGAGAATTATTGAAAACTCCCATGGATATTCACTAAAAAACTAGAAGATTCTTAAATCTAGTGAATTTTGTTATGCTACATGTTCTCAAGGAAAGCTAATTTTAAGGTCATCACCAGTAAAGATTGGATTTGAGTCCCCTGAATTCTTAGAAAGGATTCAAGGCGATATATGTGAACCTATTCATCCACCAAGTGGATCATTTAGATATTTTATGGTCCTAATAGACGTATCTTCGAGATGGTCACATGTGTACTTATTGTCTTCTCGCAACTTGGCATTTGGAGATTGCTTGCTCAAATTATTCGATTAAAATCACAGTTTCCAGAAATCCAATCAAAATAAATCATCTTGATAATGCTAGTGAATTTACTTCCCAAGCTTTTTATGCTTATTGTATGGCTAACGGAATAATGGTTGAACATCCAGTAGCTCATGTTCACACACAAATTGGGTTAGCAGAATCACTTATTAAACACCTCAATTAATTGCTAGACCCTTACTTATGAGAACAAATCTCCCAACCTCAACTTGGGGGCATGCTATTTTACATGTCGCAACACTTATTCATTTGAGGCCAACAAATTATCATCAGTTCTCTCCTATGTAATTAGCTTTTGGCCAACAGTTAAATATTTTTCATTTAAGAATATTCGGGTGTGCGATATATGTTCCCATTGTACCACCTTTTCGCACCAAAATAGGACCCCAAAGAAAATTGGGGATATATGTTGGAAATGATTCTCCCTCTATAGTGAGGTATAGTGAGATACAAACTGGAGATGTATTTAAAGCCCGATTTGCAAATTGTCATTTTCATGAATCAAAATTTTCAATATTAAGGTGATTGAATAAGCTTCTTGAAAAAGGAACTTAATTGGAATGCATCATCATTGATGCATTTAGATCCTCGATCAAGGCAATATGAACTAGAAGTTCAAAATATTATACATCTGCAAAGAATAGCAAATGAATTACCTGATGCATTTTCTTATTCAAAGAGGATAACCAAATCTTATATACCAGTGAAAAATGCCCCAATTTGAATTGATGTCTCAATAGGATAAGTGGCAACTGAAACAAATTCACGCCAGAAGCGTGGTAGACCGGTTGGTTTCAAAGACAAAAGTCCTCGAAAAAGAAAAGAGATAAATACTATTCCTGTTGAAAAATACATAGTAAAGATACTTGCAATTGTCCAAAATTTTGATATAATTTTGACGCCAAAAGACGTTCAGGTACCTAAAAATTGGAAAAATGACGAGATCTCGATAAATTATGTCTTTACAGTAGAAAAATGGGACCGAAATAAGACAATTGCCAATGAAATATTTACATATAATGTGGCATTAAATATCATGCATGAAAGTAAGGATCTTGAGCCAAGAACAGTCGAAGAATGTCGATAAAGGAATGATTGGCCAAAATGAGAAGAAGCTATGAAGGCTGAGTTAGACTCACTTGCAAAACGTGAAGTCTTTTGACCTGTAGTCCGTACATCAGGAGATGTAAAACCTGTTGGATACAGATGAGTATTTGTGAGAAAACGAAATGAGAAAATGAAGTTGTGCGCTACAAAGCTCAACTTGTAGCACAAGGTTTTTCACAAAGGCCCGATATAGATTATGAAGAAACATATTCTCCTGTAGTGGATACAATAACATTGCATTATTTGGTCAGTTTATCTGCATACCATAAACTACATATACATTTCATGGATGTGGTAACAACCTATTTATACGAATCATTAGATTGTGATATTTATATGAATGTCCCTGAGGGACTAAAGATGTCTAAACCATCCAATGAATATTCGCAGGGGTTATACTCAGTTAAGTTGCAAAGATCTTTATATGGTCTAAAGCAATCTGGACGAATGTGGTATAATCGTCTTACTGAGTATCTGGCCAAAAACGGATTCAATAATGATGATATCTGTCCATGTGTTTTCATAAAGAAATCTGCATCTTGATTCATTATAATTGATGTGTACGTTGATAATTTAAATATCATTGGAACTCATGAAGGGATTCCAACAATTATAAAAGTTCTAAAAGAAGAGTTTGAGATGAAAGATCTTGAAAAGACTAAATTTCTTCTCGGCCTGCAGATCAAGCATAAAAAAATGGGATCTTTATTCATCAGACAACATACACAGAAAAAATTTTGAAGAGATTTTATATGGATAATTCACATCCATTAAGTACCCCAATGATCGTAAGGTCTTTGGATGTGAAAAATGATCAAATTCGTCCTAAAGAAGAAAATGAAGATATCCTTGGTCCTGAAGTACCATATCTTAGTGCTATTGGAGCGCTAATATATCTTGCTAATAACACACGACCCGATATATCATTTGTTTTGAAGTTACTAGCAAGGTATAGTTCCTCTCCATCCAGAAAGCATTAGAGTGGAATCAAACAAATCTTTCGATATTTTCATAGAACGGTTGACTTGGGATTGTTTTATCCATATGGATCCAAGTCATAACTAGTAGGCTATGCAGATGCAAGATACTTGTCTGGTCCACACAAAGGGAGATCTCAAATAGGATACCTGTTCACATATGGTGGAACAGCTATATCATGGAGATCCACGAAACAGACGATTACAGCAACATCTTCTAATCATGCTGAAATACTAGCGATATATGAAACTAGTCACAAATGTTTTGGCTCAAGAGTTTGATCCAATATATTATGTCATCATGTGGACTGATTGGTCATAAGATAGCTCCAACTGTCTTGTTTTAAGATAATACAGGCATATAGCATGCATTGCTCAACTCAAGGGTGGATACATCAAAGGCAATAGAACAAGGCATATTTCTCCCAAATTTTTCTTCACTCATGATCTTTAAAATCAAGGAACACTTGATGTCCAACAGATCCTCTCAAGCGATAATCTGGCAGATTTGTTTACAAAGTCACTCCCAAAATCCTCCTTTGAAAAATTGGTACATCAGATTGGGATACACCGATTTTGAGATATTAAATAATGTCGACGAGAGGGAGAGACTGTACTCTTTTTTCTTTGGTCAGGTTTTTTTCCATTGGATTTTTCTTGACAAGATTTTTAATGAGACAGTCCCCATCACAAAAGGATTTTGTACTCTTTTTCATTTATTAAAGTTTTTTTTCATTGAATTTTTCTTTAGTAAAATTTTAATGAGGCATAATCTTAAATGGTTATCCAAGGGGGAGTGTTGTGATAAGCATGTGGATGTCCATTTAATGGGTAGTTCACTCTTTTCAGAATGAGAATTCATTTTATCAATACAGATTGAAATTAATGAAACAAAAAGACAATACTATTGTAGGTATATAAATAGGCATAAATTCATGCCAAAGCTACATACAATTAAAACAATAAAATCACTTCTCTCCTTTTTCATATACTGTTCTTTTTTATCTCTCTTTTACAAATAAATTGCAGCCTGCTATAGGCTTTTTTCAAAGTACTAAGCCTGGCCTATTATTCAGCCTGGCCTGGCCTGAAGCCTATTAAAAGGCTTGCTAATTTTTTTTTACAAAAATAAAAATATTATTTAAAAAATTATTTTTTAATAAAAATAGTTATATGTAATATGTCATATATTTAATATTTGTAAAAAATTTTAAACTTTTAACATATTTAAAATATACAAAAATATTTATAATAAAATATAATAAATTTAAAATATCTCATAATTTTATTAATAATAAATAATTATTTATATATTTAATTATATTTTAACAGGTCCAGGTAGGCCTGACAGGCCTATAAGGCTAATTAGTGAGCCTAAGCCTGGCTTATTAATGTATTAAGGCTTTTAAAAGAGCTTGGGCCTGTACCTATTTTATAACAGGCCAGGCCAGGGCCAGGCCAAACACAGGTCAGGCTGCAGGCCCCTGACAGGCCGCCTGGCCTTTTTCCACCCCTACTTGCTAACACATTTGTCCTTAGCTTGTCACTTACCATATTCACTCATGTCATAATTTATCACCGCCTTGAACCCTCAATCATCACGATCGCGTCACTCTTTTTTTTTTTTACAGAGAAAAATTACTATCCGTACATAAAATAATAATACTACACCTATTGTGGCTAATTTTTTTAGATATTATCAAAACATAGGTGTAACAGGGAGATATTATGTTAGTTTAGTGTAATACATTGATATAGAGATTGAGAAAATATAACAAGAAATCGTTATTGACGATTTCAGAAAAGATAAAAAAACTATAAAAATGAGACTAACGATTTTTGAATAGGACAAAAAATATAGAAAATGGGACTTACGATTTCAAGTAGGACAAAAATAAGTTCTGAATCTATAGGAACATGAAATCGTTAGTGTCGATTTCCTTTTTTATTAATTTTGAAATTATTTAATTCGTAAACGTGAGTAACGATTTGTTTATTAACTTCTCTATATATAGAGTGCGTGCGTGAATGTAATGTCTTGCAATTCTCGATTTCCTTTTCTCTTTCTAATACTCTTCTTATACTTCTTATTCTTTTTATTGTTTCTCTTCTTTCCTGTGTGCAAGTAATTTTTTTGTTGTTTGTTATTAGGTAAATTTTTTTTGTTTATTTTAGTTATATAAATATTTCATTTTGATACTATGATATTTCGTTAATTCGTGTTAGAAATTATAATAGAAATATAATTTTTGTGATAACAAAAATGAATAATAATATTAGTTTTAAAATTTATTATAATAGTCAAACTTTATTTGAAACAGCTGAAGGTGTGATATTTATGTGTAATAATCCTTGTATATTTGTTCTTTTTTTTTATGGTGTCGTTCGAAGAATTTAAGAGTTATAGTTGTCAAAATATAGATCCTCATATGCCAAAGAGGGTGACAAATATTTTATACAGACGACCTATATTAGTATTCGGTAGATTCGTTCAATTTCATGCGACGTGCATCAATGATGACACAAGTCTGCAAGAGATGTTCTCAATCTACTATCAAGCCCAATCACAAGTGTCTATTATTGAGCTGTATGTGGAGTTTGACCAATTACCAAATACGATGGAACAATATGATCATGATTTTGATTGGGAAAGTTATAACGGTGACAGCGAAGAGGAATATGAAGGAAATTACTATTTCGTTGATCCGAATGCAGACGAGGAACAAGAGGACTGCACCATTGAGTCGGACGTCGAAGACGTCGCAAATGCACTAGCGAGTGAGCATCCATTCGAAGAACCGTCTTTCATGCGCGCTTTGGATCTCGATGCCATGAATACTCCAGAATTTTCGGAGTATGCCAATGCAGGTTTGTAGTTGCATCACACTGTATTTGGATTAGTACTTTAAATATTATGTTTGTGTATTAATATTATGCACTGTGTAAATATGGGTTGGCGGCGTTATTGCAGATCCACCTATGGTCAAAGATGGTGAATTTGTCATAGGGATGAAATTTAATTCTAGAGAGGCTGTGATCAAGGCAGTTAAAGATTATACCATTCACAGAGGTGTTGATTATCGGGTTTTTAAGTCTGAGCCGACGACATTTTACGCGAAATGTGTGCAATATGGGCAAAGCTGTGATTGGCTTATCAGGGTTAGCATGATGCGAAGAAAGTATTATTGGGAGATTAGACGATACAATGGCAACCATACTTGTACTAGAGCCACTATTTCTCAGGATCATTCGAAGTTGGACTCAAACACTATTGCAGAAGCAATTAAGCCATTGATAGAGGCCGATCCATCCATAAAGGTGCGATCAGTGATTGCAGATGTCCAATCGAAGTTTAACTACATGATTAGTTATCGCAAAGCATGGTTGGCTAAGCAGAAGGTAGTTGAAAAAATTTTTGGAGGGTGGGAAGCCTCTTATGAAGCATTGCCCATATGGTTTGAGGCAATGGTGAAGAAAGAGCCATCAGTAGCCGTCGAATATGAAACGTTACCTTGCTACCATGGGGATGAATTGGTTCAGGATGTCAGGGTTCTAAACCGAATTTTCTGGAGTTTCTACCCATGTATAAGAGCATTTAGGAATTGCAAGCCGGTTGTACAGGTAGATGGCACACACTTGTATGGAAAATATAAAGGAGCGTTGTTGGTCGCAGTTTCTCAAGATGGCAACAACAATATTGTGCTAATTGCGTTTGCGCTTGTAGAGGGGGAGACATCAGATGCATGGTTCTTTTTTCTTCGTCATTTGCGAACCCATGTGGTGACAAAGGATGTGATGGGACTTATCTCTGATCGACACAAGTCTATTAGGTCAGCAGTTTCACGTTGTGATGGAGCATGGGAGCCGCCAAGGGCCAGACACATGTTTTGCATGAGGCACATAGCATCCAACTTCTTGAGGAAGTTCAAGGCACCGTTCATGCAAAAGCTTGTGGTGAACATAGGTAATTAACAATGTGTTCTATATAATATTTTATGCATCTTGTGGTTATGTTTCCAATGGTGGTTATCGTTGTATCTTTTTGTCCAGGCTATTCTAAGACGGTGGATGAATACGAAATCCGTTACCAGAGGTTGCGCAGTTGGGGTGAGGCATACACTTGCTGGCTAGATTCCCCATGAGCAACACTCTTTGGCATATGATGGTGGTCATCGATGGGGTCATATGACGAAAAATCTAGTGAAGTGCATCAATGGGGTGTTGAAGGGTGCACGCAATCTTCCCATCACAGCACTTGTAAAGGCGACTTTTTACAGACTGAATGAGTTGTTCACAAGGAAAAGGGATGACGCTGAGACTCATCTTCGAGCCGGACACTTATTCTCCGAAATAATGACCGAAAAAATTCAGCAAAATTTAATTGCGGCTGGAAACATCATGGTTAGTTGCTTCGATAGGCAGAATGAGGTTTTCGAGGTGAGGGAGATGCCCAGCGGTGTTGAATATGCGGTAGACTTGCGACGTAGGCACTGTGACTGTGGTTATTTTCAGGTAGATCGCTTTCCATGTCGTCACGTTTTTGCATGTTATGCAAACCAATGTCTTGATTGGCAAGTTTACGTTCATGAGGTGTATCGGATGGATGAGATCCGAAAGGTGTACAGAGCTAGATTTAAGCCATTGGGCAACCCAACAACATGGCCCGTGTATGGAGGGCCACGGATGATACCTAATCCTTCATTTAAGAGAGTTACCAAAGGTCTTTCCAAACAAACTCGCTTCTTGAATGAGATGGACACACGATCAATGCGAGGTCCAAGACGTTGTAGGCTATGCTGTGTAGAAGGACATAGTCGTAGTAGGTGCCCCCAGCACGCCGGATTTAGTGCACGCGAGGCAGACCCACCGTAAGTGTATAATATAGGAAAGGCTAAGGGCGTACATTACATATTTTAAAACGACGTTGAGTATATTATTGCCAATTACAATCTACTAGTAATGAAGAAAAAGTATGTATCCAGGTTAAGCATTTATATTTTTAGTGAATATAGTAGTTTCTCATAGCATGGTTATAGATTCTAGTAGTACATAAATAAAATTAACATCACGGACTTTGCCATTAACTAGCACATCAAAGTAGAATCTAGTAGTTTGTCATAGCATGTACATAAATAAATTTAACTAGCACATCAAACTAGAATTTTGAATTCACAAAATACATCGTGGAATGACAAACCAATTTGCTACACATATTTTGTAAATTTTTTTTTTACTGTGTTCACCACTTTTTTGTACTTGTTCGACATTGCTTTCTTTATCGCTGATGGGGTATATCTCTTTTGGCTACGACAGGGTGGATCTACCCTTAAATTGTAGCCTTTATCCCGTTCTTATTTTGTTGCTGTTCCAGTCACACCTGCCAACATTAACATCATATCTCAATGTACATGTATGTAATAATTATAACATAAATCACATTTATTTCAGAGTGATAATAATACAGACAGACGCTACAATACCATCACATTGTAATAATTAAAAATGAATTACCTCTGGTCGGCCTAGGCTGCCCATTGTTATCTTCGTCGTCATCATCATCCTCACTTTCATCCGAATCTTCTTCCTCATTATCGTCGTCACTTGAGTCCATCTTATCACGGTATGGACTGTATCTGCATTGTGCAAACTGGTCTTCTTCATGTGTCTCCTGGATTGATGAATCAATGAGATTATGATCAATTCTTGGAATATATGCACTAGTTCTAGAGTTGTATTCGTGACCAATACCTCGACCCCAATCGCTTCTGCTGGAGTCAAGTGACACTCTAGCGGCTGAATAAGAGGAACTGGTAGGTCAATGTACTTGTGAATCGAAAGACAATCTATCAGGCACCACTTGAGGTGGTTGTGGCACCTCTTCCGGATATAACTCCTGCTGGTATATGGGATGTTGGGTCGGATCCAGCACATTAGACATTTGGGGCGTACTTGGATCTTGCATGAACCCGATGATCTGATCCCAGGTAGTTTCTACCATTGCCTCTGTCAATTGTGGGCTGTAATGAGTATGTGGTGCATCAAATTATGGGACATATAGATGTTCTATTTCCATGTTTTGTATAGCCATTTCACCCTGAGTTGGAATCCATCCAGCTTCACTAGGATGCGATGGTGGCTGTGACTGTGGTGGGTGTGTCGGCGGTGGTGGACATGGTTGTCGCTGTGGCGATGGTGACCGTGGACGTGCCTAGGGTGATGGATGCGGCTGTGGTTGGTCTACACGAGCAGACAACTGTATCTGTTCAGCAAATTCTCTATGGTGCCAATCTGTGTAAACATCTGACGGGTCAAAATTATCAACTATCTCTGAACCAAGCACATCCCATTGTCTGCCTTGCCACAAAGTGATCCATTCACTCCACTGCTGGACCAGTTATAATTTTTTGGACCCGTCAACAACATGTTGTGTGCATCTCCAAGAACCTTTGGACTCTCCGGTGGGTCTTGTCGTCTCCCGAATTGTCTCTTAACCCTATCGGTTGGGCACCACTCAATGCACTCGAAGGAAATGAGTGGAGACGGTGCAAGCCACATGCGTGCATCCTCATACATGTCATGCAGCATGAAATCGGGTCCGAGATGTCGCGCACTATATGGGTCCCACAAAAACCATGTCAACAGAAAAACACTAGATTAGGCAAACCTCTTAACAATGAAAATAACGCATGGTATAAAATTAGAGGATGAATGAAACATAAGCAATAATAATGACATACATTAGCATTTGTAATGTTATCAAGCATTTGCCTAAAATGTGCAGGTGTCCACCGTGTAAACTCACTCGAAGAGGCATCCCACTCATTCCACCTGTCCATACATGCAACAGTGCTAAAGGCCCATCCAAATCTTTGCAATCATATTGCGTGGCCCTACACAGAGACCTATACAAGTGGGCAAGACAAGCTAATCCCCAACTATATGTCCTGATTCTAGGAATATCACGGAGCAAGGGTAGAAATTTTCAATGCACCCCTACACCGGATTTGTCAGCAAATAACGTGGTACCAAACAGCGACATAATAATGTGGTACCTGGTATAACGCTCCATAGCCTCATGAGTAGTCAAAATTATTCCATGCTTAACATTACGCAACCATGTTAGCTTGATAAAGCTACTTCTGCATTCACTCGCTGTTGGGGCAACTCCAAAGTTCATCAGACATTCTTGCACCATGGATCCGTGATTACTGTTGGTTGGCCCTGTAACTGGTAGCCCAGTTCCTTGAAGCCCAAGTATCAAAGCTACATCTTCTAAAGTGATAGTACATTCACCTATAGGAAGATGGAACGTATGAGTCACTGGATTCCACCGTTCTACCAAGGCATTTATCAGGACTATTTGTCCTGAAATTTTTCGAATCTGAGACCCATTGTAAAAGCCAGCGGCTCTTAGATAGGGTTCTATTCTCCGATCATATGGTTCTGGAGCATATAAGTGTCTCAGTCCAATTACTTTAGAACCCTAACAAAAATAATCAACACATAATTATAACTGTTAAAATAATAATGATAATAACAACAATAACAATATCAATGTTAATAAGTATGGAAATGCACTAGGAAATGAAACTATTAAAAATGAATTATAACAACTGTAATCACAATAACTATTAAAACTTAATAACACTATCAGTAAACTTGTAACTATCTCAATAATAGTAATAATTATAATAATAATAATAATTAAAAATAAAATAGCCACTAAACTCTTAAAAATAGGGTAATAACGTGTTTATTTGGATTAACTATCATGTTCATATTAACATTAACTTATTACAGTCAAATTTATAATTATAACTAACTTTTACTCCATAATAACACTATCATGTAAACATATAATAACTATATCGATATTGATAATAACGATTAAAAAAATAAAAAAGCCACTAAACTCTTAAAAACAGAGTACTTATGGGTTTATTTAGATTAACTATCATGTTCACATTAACTTATTATACTCAAATTTATTATTATAGCTAACTTTTATTCTATAACAGTACTAAGTTCATTTAACCAACTTATAATTGATGTTAACATTATAAATAATTTTATAGACAAAAAAATTACTTACATATAAAAGATGATCAAGATATTTCACAATATGTTTATCCATTGAGATTTTTTTCTTCCCCATCTTAAAAAAGATAAATCTGAAGTTCCACAAAACATGCAACCTTCATATAAAAACAATGGCACTTAAAAAGAAAGGAACCGAAACAGAGAGCAGAGAGTTAACACACACTTTGTGTTTTGATGTTTTGGTCTTCTCAATGATAAGTGAGAGCTTCTGGGGAGAGAGGAGTCACGGACCACACAGGGGCTCACCACATGCGAGCCACGTGGACACAGCATCAAATTGGAAGTACCGATTTGATTCATGCTTCCCGAACGTAGATCGCCCATCTTGCGGTTGCTATCCGCTATCTCTCTGCTTACCCCCCATGAATCGGTACCCTCATTTTATTTATTGATCCTAGTCATTCTCACTTGATCCAACATCTCCAGCTTTTCTTTTCACATTCTCTCTCCTAATAGAAAACGCTATTCACAATTTGTTTAAAATCGTTATTAACGATTTCTAAATATGCCAATTATCAAATTCATATCGGTGCATAACACATTCGGAACCTCATTTATGGATATTATCCACAATCTATCCTAATATTAAAAATAAAAAAACTCACCTATATATTGTTGACCTTAAAACTTTTTTAGGGTACAATATATTTTTTTATTTTTAAAATTTGAGTAATTATCTAAATTATGTTTTAAAAATTTTAAAAACAGATATTTAGTTTTTTAAGAAAATTAATACAAAAATTAATTTCTAGTATTTTTTTCTTTAATCATAACAATTTTCAGTTTATTTTTTGACATGATTCACTAGCAAAGACAAAAGTCTTTTAACTTTTTTTTTTCACCTTCATCGTTATCTCTTCAACTCAAAAATCATTTAAACAAAAAATACACGATGACAACGTTGTCTTTACACACAATATTATATTCCCTTTCTTAACGACTATAACAAAAAAATCTAAAATAAAGGGTGGTTGCAGCAAAAAAAAAATAAGGACACTACATGTATAAAAAAAAAAGCGTGATAACTTGATTAAATTTAGTTAAAAAATTATTTGATCACCAAACATTTATGTTTTACTAATGATTTTTTTAGGAATAATAAGGGTTTTAAATGTGAATGAATGGAACACATTTTTAATTAATTGAGAGCTTGGAAGTTTAGGAATTTAGGATAAGGTAGTACATATGAGAATTCAATATATACACAGAAAAGTTTTGGATAAGTTGAGATAATTAGGTATTTATTTAATTCTTTAGAAAATTATTTAAAAAATTATTTAAAAAATTTAAAACATAAAGATAAAGAAATAGACATTTTTTCATGTATCTATCGCATAAATACTTACACTAGGTAATTCTAACTCATTTTATTTCCACCTAAATTAGATTAAAAGAAAGAGTAGAATATTGGAATAAGTTCTATACCCAATCACATCATTCCAAAATATCTCAATAATAACTTTTTAAGTATTTTTTATCTTATTATTCCACGTGCAATAATATTCTACAACTTTCTATCCACTTAGACATAATAGTTGCCGTTCCTTCAAGGTGGTGAATGATTTAGTTCTTACAAAATATTCCATTGCTTTTCATCCACTCAAATGTAGCTTTTGTTCCTCTAATAATTAAGGATGTGCATGCGATGGTTTAGTTGGTATTGGTACAAGGTTGCAAAGTTTTTTTATTTATATATAATGGAGAAATTATATTAAATTTTCGCCAAACATTATATATAGGAAAAAAATTAAATGAACTTGAAAAGGATATAAAAGAAAATTAAACAAAGCTTATGTTGATTAATTAAATCAATTTAATTCGCTTTGAATATGCCGAAGAAAATATATTACCGATCGACGCGACCCAATCC
>NC_029788.2:126362670-126372724 GCF_000816755.2 Arachis ipaensis
ATTTAACTATGTTATTTTTCTTTTTTTTATATTAATTTAATTAAATTTAATTACCAAAATAATTTAATCATACATAGTCACCAATAATTAACGTCACAAATTAATTTATCTTTGAAAAAGAAAAGCCATAGGGTTTGCAAGTTGCAACTGACCGTCCCAACGTAACAATCAAAAGTTTGTCCAATAATTTTTGGAAAAGTACAAGTAAAGCATTTATAATATAAAATAATAATGGTACTCTAATTATACTCTATTAGTCAGAAGACAATTATTTCAGTACTACTAACTAAAAGTTAAGAAGAAGAATATAATAACTCAAAATTATTAGAAGGAGAAATAGAATATATACAAAATACTTCGAAGGAAAAAAATTAAACAGAGGGATTTAATTTAATAGATTTTGTAAGGAATATATACATGAAAAAATAAAAGAGAGAGAATGTTATAAGTGGGTGGTGTGTGAGAAGGGAAAGCGTTGAAAGGATTTGAGGTTGTTCGTTGTTGGGGACAAAGAGGGGGAGGGAGTCACGTGGGGAACACGTTGGAGTTCACGTGCATGTGTTGTGGCACGTGGTCCCACTTTGCACTCGTGCGTCTCCACTTTGTCCCTTTGTAACCAGACACCTCCTCTCCACAATCATTGGATACTCTCTACCCTCACTATATCATTTCACGCGCGCCCCATCCGCGCGTCACTTCCACTTCCCACCTCCTAGCCAACTAGCAGTATGGTTCAAGTGTGTGTTTTCAAGAATGAGAATTTTTCACCAACTTGGAATTTGCATAGAATGAAGCTCATTTTAAAATATTCAAGACATTGACTTTTATTATTTTAAAAGATAGAATAATTGGATTAAAAAAATGACTAATTGTTTATTAAATTGAAAAAAATGGACTAATCAATGATAAAGATAAAAAATTTATTTTATCCAATACTTTAATAAATATATTTGTCTATAGTTAACAAGCCATGACATAAGCTCTAATTTGGGTAAACAACTTAATTAAGTTACTTTTGAAGAAATAGCTTAAACAATAAATGCTTATATTAAAAGTAGCTTATAAATAAGTTATTTTGTGTTTTATTTTTTAGTTATAAAAGTACTTATTTTAAGAGAAAGTTGATAAAAAACTTTTTATTATGAAAGAAGTCATTTTTTTTAACTTCTCCTTAAGCACCAAAATAGCTTTTTAGAAAGCTGCAATTTTGTTTTGAAAATTGTACCAGACATTAATACTACACATTTTCATAAGTTAAAAGTTAAAAAAAATCACTTATAAACATATCCAAATATTTTTGAATTTAAATAAATTTATTTTTTTATAATTTTAAAGAATTTTGATACATTACAGACAAAATGTATAATTTATATTTCATTGTATATATATTATTTTTTTTTTCAAAAGTTTATATACTAGCCATTCTATAAATATGAGTATAAATTTTAAATTTATAATGCAATTTATTTCGTTAAAATTTTATTTTTATTTTACTTAATTTGGTAATTTTTTTAAGAGTAATATATCATTTTTGTCTCCAACGTTTTTGCTTTATTAAAGTTTTTAACATTTTAAAATCGTTTCGATTTTGTCCTACCGTCAATTATGTTAACAGATCACCAACGGCAAGATAATATTGAAACGATTTTGAAACGTTAAAAACTTAAATGAGACGATTTAAATATTAGCGACAACTTTAATACTTAATCTAAACATTAAAGACAAAACGATATTTTACTCTTAAATGAACATCTCGGACGAACTTTCACTTATGACTAATAGTAAAAGTAAGAGGTCATGTGTTCTCTTTCCATGTTGAATGTATTTTACAGTATTTGATGGAATGTTTATTTTTCATGAGAACATGATAAATTGTGATATATTAAAATTTTTAGCTTTGTTTGTTTCTTAGGAATGGAATTGAGATTGAGGCCAAAATATTGAGATTGAGGATTGTACCTGATGATTAGAGATTATAATTAAAATTTTAATTTTGGAACACAAAATTTCAGTCTCTTTAATACCTTAGGTAGTGTTTGGTGGAGAGATAGAGACGAAAAGACTGAGATTGAGAGACAGAAACTAAGAGACAGAGATTGAAATAAATCTCAGTATTCTGTTTGGTGTAAAGTGGGAGACAGAAATTGAAACAAGAATGAAACTCTAATTTAATTTGTACAAAGAGTAAAATTGGAATTAATTAATTGAAATGAGAATATTTTAGGTATCAAATGTTATTAAAGTTTCAATCTCCATCTCTAAAAATTTTAGTCCCCTGTGTCTCTACTTTTTGGAGGTACTAAAATACTGAAATTTTAGGGACAGAGACAGAAATTTTAGTACCAGTCTCTGAACCAACAAACATGATACTGAGTCTCAGTCTCTCAGTCTCTGTCTCAGTATCTCAAAATAAACGCTTTAAAAAGGTGGAAACATAATGGACTAAAATTTTTAGGAATAGAAACTAAAACTTTAATAACATTTTTTTTAAAATACTCTCATTATTTTAAATTTTAAATTTATTTCTTAATCTCTATATTTATCTTAAATCAAACATAATACTGAAACATAACTCAGTCTAGTATATTTTATCCCAAACACAATCCAAAAACTTAATTTAGTCTCTCTCCCAATCTTTATTTTTCCGTTTCTGTTTCTCCGTCTCAAACTCCCTTTTAAACATAACCTAAGAATACTTAGTATTATTTACCCCAAACTTTTAATATTGGTATTAAAAAGTATTTGTTATATCCTAAAGACTAAATTAGTCTATCAAGTAATCTAGATTATATTAATTAATAGTGGTTTGTACATATATCTAAGGTAGACAAAATCACGAGTTGGCTCACGAAAACATATGAATTTACGTTTCTATTCTCTCTCTTCGTCATGCGTCTACTACTCGAGTCACTGAAATTGTTTATACACAGAAACACCGAAAAAAGTCATAGAATCGTCGGAATCGCGATTCTGCAAGTAACCTACGTTTTGAGAAAAAATTGGCCCAAAGCTTAAGCTTAGTTTTGCTGTGCAATGCAGAACCCCAACTTGAATCCCAAGCATAATCTGCAGTAAAGGTGTTAGAATTTTCGATTTTTCTCCATTTTTCCCTCTCATTCTCTATGCTTCTGATATGTGTAACCCATCATGTCTTTTTTTCTATTTCATCACTTGGATAGGTATTATTCTATTAGAAGAGGGATAAGGATATGTCCGAAAAAAATTATTATTTTAAACAAAAATAATAAGAAAAAGTACAGAGTTAAAATAATGCTGTGAAAAATGAAAATTTTGAGGAAAAATAAAGATAAAAGAGGATATGCAAAAAGAGAGTGGGATGAAATTGAAATGATTAATAAAATTGACTTATTTTATTTTATTTTACTTTTCTTTTGAAAACTTTAAACTTTTTTTTGTTCTTTTCTTTTTGAACTCGGTTGCTTTTTTATGAATATCTCTTATTGATTGTTTTTTTATATATTTACAATTTTACGAATTATAATTTATTATAATAGACTAAGTTAAAGTAAAAATTACGAATTTACTATCTTGCATACACCTACCCGATGCATGAGATGAACTATACAAAAATGATTTAATATTAAATATACTTTAACGTAATAACTAATGTTTGGAATATAAGATTTACTAAAATAAAAGTTACAAATAAATTAAAGTATAAATTAGCAATGTATTTTTTTTTGGACAGAATTAGCAAAGTATAATATTGACTTCCCTAGCCCAGCCTAGCCCAGCCCAGCCCAATTGACTTTTGTATTCGGCTGATGACGGCCCAATTAACTGCATCAAGGTTCACATTGGGCCTTAGTTATGATACCCGAGTCCGTAACCTATATCATTCTAAAACCACGAAGCACACAGATCGGAACACTTCGATATAAAATAACAGAGCTGACACGAAGTCCCGCCACCGCCACCTCCGCCGTCACTTCCACCAGCCCACCACAACCGTCCTCTATCATCGTTTCATCTGCTCCTTCCTGTAATTCCTTTTCTCTTATTTTCTTATTTGTTTTTATTAATAAATTTTCACTGTATTTTGAAGCTTCCTTTTTTATTCTTTCTAATAAGATGTTTCCTTTTACTTTTTTTCGATTGGTATGTTAATGAATTTGAAATCTGAAACAATTTAGAGCGTAGAGAACAGTATCTTTTATGAGCACCATTTGGAACATTGAACTATTCGTAGTTACTAAGTGAATAGAGATAGAGCTTCTGTCATTTGCTTTTTGGTGTTACTTTTAGTGCTAAGGTTCACATGGATTAAGGGATACTTTACCTGTTTGCATACTCATTTACTCTCCCTGTAATTGTAGTTTCCTAACCAGGGTTTTATTGTATTTTGAGTTTGATGGAAAACTTTATTTTTCTCTCTTTTTTTGAAAGTTAGGCTTGATAATGGGATTATCCGCAAAGAAATCTAAGAAGATGCGAAAAAGTGACAGCGATTCGGATGACTACAATGATATGGAGTTTGAAGAGGTAAGTCAAGTGTTGGTGATGCAAGGTTTCTAGAATGTTGTGCAAGTATAGAGAGAGGTTCATTATTTTTTATTTTTTGATGGAGGGGTTATTTTTGTGATGCAGATGGAGCAGGAAAAAGATGATTTTGACGACGATGATTATGGTGAGGAGGATGAGGAGGAACAAGGAGAAGAGGAAGGAGATGGAGAGGAGGGAACAGACGAGGAAGACCAAAGTGGATGGAACAATGATGAGATGGAACAACTTGAGAAAGAGTATAGGGATCTTCATCACCAGGAGCTGTAAGAATTCTTAACCTTATAGTGTTATTCTGTAGCACTTAAGTTATGATGAACCTATTATGTTCCCTTTTCAATCCATATGATTGTGTGGATTATGAATTATGGAAAAATAACATTCTGTCTCCATTCTCTAGATTTAATTTTAAGAATTTGAAGCATCATAAGGATGAAGATCTCCTTAAAGGACAAGCTGTAAAAAGCCAAAAGGTGATAATTTTATTTAGATATAGTTAACGAACATTTTTTCTTTCTGTTTTGGTTTTATATTAACATCACTGACTTCTGTCTTCAAGGCCCTCTGGTACAAAATTCTTGAGCTTAGGTTCTTGCTTCAGAAGCCATTTTCAAGTTCAAATAGGTTACCTCAGGTCTTTTCCTATCCCAATTTTAAGATTTAATGCAATTTGCTATTCACCATATTTGAGTTTCATGACTGATGATAACATATTGTCTGCAGGATCCAGTCAAGTCTTCATTTTGTGAAGCAGATGAAAATGTTAGAGTAGCATACTCAGATTTGATTACTTCTTCCAAGGAGACTTTAGATTCTATATTGGAACTCCAAGAGGTGTGTTTCTTGACTTGGAACTTATATATGAAAGATAAAAAAAATACAAGTTTTTTATGCTTGTTTCATGTATGTGTTTTAGTAACTTTATTGTTTCATATCTAATACATAATATGTTAGTTGTCTTATTTGAAGATTATGAAGATATTAGATTATCATATGTACAACATTATGTTTAAGCTTCCCTAGTTTCAATAATACTGACACTACTTTCCTCATTGCAGGCTCTATTTGAAAAGAACCCATCTATTACCCAAGCCACAAGCGGTAATTGATTTCTTTAATAATACTTTTTTTCCTTTCTAGTTTCTTATATGATTTTATCCTCATTCGCTTGCTATCATTTCATGCTATGTTAAGGTCTTGTTTATTTGATGCTTGTAAGAATTGGAGATAATACAAGCATTATAACTGCTTTAGGTGTATGGATTTTGTTGCAAGGGTTTCTGTCCACAGAGTATGACTGACCTATCATAATCATTCATCTACTTGATCATTGAAGTGAGGTTCTAATCACATTAGTCAATCAAGGAATAAAACATTTATGCAAAATAGTTGCATGAATGGAGTTATGGAGAGAACAAAAGTTGGGAAAATGACATTGTTTGAAGTTGAATGTTACAAGGGTTTCTGTCCAGAGTATGACTGACCTATCATTATCATTCATCTACTTGATCATTGAAGTGAGGTTCTAATCACATTAGTCAATCAAGGCATAAAACATTTATGCAAAATAGTTGCATGAATGGAGAGAACAAAAGTTGGGAAAATGACACTGTTTGAAGTTGAAAATCATAAGTTTTGAGAGGGAAGAAAAAGTGTATGCATGGAAGAATTACCTAACTATCTGGTGAATCTATTTTGTGCTTAATATACAGTCATAGGAATGGGTGGCACGGGTCATGTACAAATATTTTTGGGTGATTCCTCTCTTTTAGCCAAAATAATTTGTTCTGCTATGATTGAATCAAACAAAAAAATATAGCTTAACAAGAAGAGTTCTTGGTGGCTGGTTACTCCTTTCCATTTTAAAGATAATTCAATTTTTTTTCGGTCCTTAATATTTCAATTTTTAGGCGCTTTTTCATTTTTTTTCTTGTCCTTTATAAAGAGAGTTTTTCCTTTCTCTTGAAGGTCTAGAGAGGTCATCAAAAGATTTGGAAGTCTCTAAGAATTTGGATGACAATTTTGATCAAGAATGGTCACAGATTTCTCAGACACATAAGAGGTATTATTGTAATTTTTAAGTGCGTACTAATTGTGTGCAGCATGAATTTTTTCAATTCGGTGCATCATTAAGATTCTTAGCTCTTCTTTTCATGTATAATTGACAAATTTTAGTATTTTGAATTTTTCTTACAACATTGTGATACAATCTTCATGCATGTTTATCTGGCTGATTCTGTTCATTATTGTATTGTATCTTGTAGAATAGCATCTTTCAGAGACAAGTCAATCAACAAATGGCAGAGGATGACACAAGTGACAACTGGTGCTGCTGCCATTAAAGGCAAATTGCATGCGTTTAATCAGGTCAGGTTCTGAAAGTGGGCTGAGGATTTTGCAATGTGAGAGGCATGTTATTTTACTCATAATATGTTGTTTCATAACAGGATATAACTAATCAAGTCGCTTCTTATATGAGGGACCCCAGTAGAATGATCAAACAGATGCGGTTGAGAAAATCTGCTGTTAGTGTATTTGGATCTGTAAGTTGGTCGCTTAATCTTAGTTGTTATAGAAGCGTTCTGTGGATTTCAGAGTATGCTAGGCTTTACTTTTTAACCATCATGTCTACTCACTGGCATATATCTCCACTGTCCAGGTTCACGAGGTTAAGGATAACATGAAAGACGAGGTAAGAATTATACATTACTGGTTAATTTTAGTATTGATTTGTCAGCAATTGTGTGCCTAGTAAGTGATGATTAGCAAGTAATGTTCTCTCTCGTCATTGTAGTTTCTTACATGACATTGTTTTATAATTCACTCTGCTCAGGAAGCGCAAACTGATGGTGATCCTGAACTTCTGGATGATTCTGAATTTTATCAGCAATTACTGAAAGAATTTTTTGAGACAGTTGATCCTAATTCATCTGGTAAAACACTTTGTGGCTGAAAATCTTCACATATAGCTCTTTTTTTGCCAGTGTTTTTAATTTCCTGGCTGAATATTATGCCCTTAAACTCTGTTCTTTAATAGTGTAAGTCAAATACCTCATTTTCTGTTATTTCTCTTTTATAGAGACAGCATTTTATGCGTTGAAGAGAATGCAAAAAAAGAAACGAAAAATTGTTGATCGCCGTGCCTCAAAAAGCCGCAAGATAAGGTATCAAGAGACTGCCAATACTTTTGAGTTTCTTTCCGTGGGTGTGTTTGTACGGTGTGTTTCTTTCATCATATTAACTGAACAAGCTTTTGAATGATTTGATGTTGAAGGTATAATGTTCATGAAAAGATAGTAAACTTTATGGCCCCTCAACCGATGAATCTTCCTCCTATGGCTCCAAAGTTATTTGAGAATCTGTTCGGATTGAAGACTCAAAGATCATCTGCTGCAGCCTCATAATCATGGTTGGTAGACAGACATATGTTGTATCAATTTTCTAACACTACCAAAGGAAATTTAATTTCTTGCCCGTGCAAGCCAAAATTTTGCTCTGTGTACTCCATATCTATTCAGGATAGATGTGCCTAAGAGATTTTGATTAATTTAAGCTAGCTTATGTTGTTTTCGGTGTCCACACATTTAAGAAGGAACAACATTACACAGCCATAGAAATCTAACTAGAATATGTTGCCACATCTTCTTTATATTATCTCTTCAGCCAAAGAAAGATTAAAGTATGCAAGGATTTTCACTTTTAGGAGAAGCCAAATCACTTTTGGGCTTTTGGCATTATCTCTTCAACCATAGAAAGGTCAAAAGTATGCAACGATTTTCACTAGTGGAGAGAATGCTATCTACAATGAAATATATTATTCAATGTAAATGTGAACAAATAATGGTTGACAATTTTTTTTTGTGTGACACAAGCTAATTGACATTTTTCTTTTAAAAATGATACAACTAGTTGGAAGAACAGACAAAAGTGATAATCAGTGTAGTCAAGTTCGTTCATGAAAAATTATTTGTTTTTTAAATTGGTTTTTGAAAGTCTTTTTTTTAAAATTAAATTTGTCTTTTAAAAATTTTAAATTAGTCATATTATTCTTTTTGTTTTTTTGTTATTAACGACATCAAAATTTATTGATGTAGTACGTTAAGTGACATCATATTGACCACAACATCATAATTAGTTACTAACACGAATTGAAAACCAATTTAGAGAATTAGTAATTTTTGAGAGACAAATTTGACAATTTATTCATTTAGTATGAAAGAATGACACACACATACCCATTCATATGCATGCATGATTTCCACTATTTGGAACCAGCAACTGCTCAAAATAAAACCCGTTACTGCCCATTAAATGTGAATAACCATGAGTGGTTCTATACGTTGTTTGTGCAATCATCACTTATACTAGTGATATATCTGTTTAATCTCATTTTTTATTGGCCCATTATAACCAAGTAATGTGCTATTTGTATTCATCAAGTATTATATATTTGGAAGTGAGGCACTATGAATATTAGGCCATTTAATCTGATGGCCAAGTACCAAGTTAAGACCTAAGAAATTGATCGCCCACAGAAAACTAGAGATTCTTACTTGCTAAATCCTTTATTATATATGCTGCATGACAAACAAATCTTAGTGTAATTAACACTTAGGAAGGGAAAAAATGGGGTTTGAGGAAATGTGGTCAAAAATAGGATCAATAATGGCTACCATAATGTTCATGTATGCCATGTTTGAGAAATTCTTCCCTCCTCACCTCCGTATGCATGTCCAAAAGTACACACACAAACTAGCATCCTTCTTGTCTCCATACATCCAAATAACTTTCCCTGAGTTCGCCGGCGAGCGCCTCAAGCGAAGCGAGGCCTTCACGGCCATCCAAACATACCTGAGCGCCACCTCTTCCCTCAGCGCGAAAAGGCTGAAGGCGGAAGTGGTCAAGGACAGCCAAACCCAGGTAGTACTGAGCATGGATGACAGTGAAGAAGTGAGTGATGAGTTCAAAGGTGTTAAGGTTTGGTGGCTCTCAAACAAAACCACACTTAAAACGCAGTCGTTTTCGTTCTATCCAGCTTCTGATGAGAAGAGATACTACATTTTAAGCTTTCACAAGCGTTATAGGGACCTCATTGCTCACTCTTACATCCCTCATGTCTTGGAAGAAGGGAAAGCAATCAAGATCAAGAACAGACAATTGAAGCTCTACACCAACAATTGCAGCACTGGTTGGTATTATCTACCTTCCATGCATGAATACTTCAAAATTTTCATAGAACTTCTGCACATACTTTAAGGCTTTACTATATACTATTTCTAAAGTTATGTTTATGTTATAAAGGTTAATTTTGATGTACCATAACTATTTTACACAATCATTTGATCACGTTCATTTGTTTACATGATCATTCACGCGTTGATTGTTGAAAGTAATTATTTTATCCACCTAGTAATACTTAATTTGATACATGTGTAAAGTTCTTTTATACTGTCAGTGCATTAAAATTAAATTATATGTTAAAAAAAAATTAAACTTTGTATATAAAGAATAATATTTTTTATCATTATATTCT
>NC_029788.2:126373495-126391593 GCF_000816755.2 Arachis ipaensis
TCCTATATTTATTCTATAAGAAATAATAAAAATAAACAACCAAGGAAAACAAAGTATTAGTAAATTTTCTGTTGTAGTAGGTAGTAACTAAACTATGTTTAAGATATAACATATTAACATCTCAATAGACACCCTTAAACTCTTCAATGCATTATCCAATCAAATCACTAGCTATGGAATTGTTATATTTATGTATTGAATCTTGTTGAATACTTTTACCTATATCTGTGCAACAAAGGTTGGTATGGATGGAACAGAGCAAAGTGGAGCAATGTGACATTTGAGCACCCTGCAAGGTTTGAGACATTAGCCATGGAGCCAAATAAGAAGGAAGAGATAATAAATGATCTTACTAAGTTCAAGAAGGGAAAAGAGTACTATGCCAAAATTGGCAAGGCATGGAAAAGAGGGTATTTGCTATATGGTCCTCCAGGTACTGGAAAATCTACCATGATAGCCGCAATGGCGAATTTCCTATACTATGATGTCTATGATCTTGAGTTAACATCAGTGAAGGACAACACACAATTGAGGACCCTATTGATTGAGACATCAAGCAAGTCTATCTTGGTGATTGAGGACATTGATTGTTCCCTTGATCTCACCGGAAAAAGGAGAAACAAGAGAAATGGGAAAGGGAATCAAGATAATGATGAATCTAATAAAGATCCTGTTAAAAATGCTGAAGAAGAAGACAATAAGGATAGTAAGGTAACATTATCAGGTAGGAACTTATGCCCCCACTATATATTTTTCTTTGCTTCAATTATATATTTATATAGAAATAATTTAGAAGTAAGATTCGAACCCGCAATCTTTTAAGTGAATATGAGAATACTATGCCATTTGAGTTATAATTCGTTGACAATTTATAATTATATCTTTGTGATTTAAAAACATTCAACTTAACAGAATATACTGACACATATTCGCTAGTGGTATGAGATGAATGAAAAAGATCTAATTACAAATTAAAAACTTGTGTAAGAATTTAACTAAAAATTTTTAAAATATAAAAATTTAATTACAAATTTGAGAAAATTATAAAAATTAACAGAATAATTTAATCTATAATTTAATTTTGAGGTGGTGAAATTTTCTTGATCTGTGTCACTATTATTATATATAGGGCTATTGAATTGCATTGATGGTATTTGGTCAGCTTGTGCTGGAGAGAGGATCATAGTTTTCACCACAAATTTTGTGGACAAGCTTGATCCAGCACTCATTAGGAGTGGAAGAATGGACAAACACATTGAGTTGTCTTATTGTTGCTTTGAGGCTTTTAAGGTTCTTGCAACAAACTACTTGGACATTGATGATCATCATCACCATCACTTGTTTTCCATTGTTGAGAGGTTGTTGGGTGAAGTGAATGTTACACCTGCTGATGTTGCTGAGAAGATCATGCCGAAATCGAACTCTGATGATTCCGAGATATGTTTGAAGAACTTGATTGAGTTTCTTGAGAGTGCCAAGAAGAAGGAGGAGGAGGAGGATGAAGAAGAATCAAGGTTGAAGGAGGAGAAAGAGAGGGAACATGGAGAGTTGAAGAATAATGGAGTGAAAGAGAATGGTTTCATCCACTGATTTTGGAATAAGTTAAATAAAACAAATAGAGATCCAAATGTAGTTTTGTTTTGTACATGATATCATTATTCCAATGATACATGAAATGGTGTATGCATGCTTTGAGTTACTGGAATAGTAGTATAAATTATGGGTAAATGGTCACATTCGTCTTCAAAAATTATTCATTTTTTAAATTAGTCTTTAAAAGGTTTTTTTAATTAAATTTATTCTTTAAAAATTTTAAATTAATTACATTAGTCTTTATTATATTTTTTTTGTTAACTGCGCCAAAATTTGTTAATGTAATACATTAAGTGATATTACAACATACACATAGGAACTTTAATTGACTATTAGCATGATAAGTTTACGAAATTAAATCAAATCAAAACTTAATTAAGGGAAGAACTTAAGGCATTGGAATCCCTTAATTTAGGATTGATTTGATCTAGTTTCATAAATTTATCATGTTAGTCACCAATTAGGACTACTAGGTATGTGTTGTAGTGTCACTTAACGTGTCACATCAACAAATTTTGACGTTGTTAGTAACAAAAATGACAAAAAGATTAAAATCACTAATTTAAAATTTTTGAAGGACAATTTAATTGAAAAAAATTTAAAAATTAATTTAAAAAATAAGTAATCTTTCAAAATTATTTTGACCATTTACTCCCAAAATATTTCTCTTGCATCCACAAGTGCACACAGAACAAATTGCACTCTTGATCGTGTAGAGAATTTAAGTTGCAGCAACAAACACTCAAACCAAGTGAAAGAATCAAAGGAACTTGAAAGCAGGGAGTATGATAGAGTAGTGATTGAATCTATCTACTCAAAGAAGTTGGAATTCAGTTAAAACAGTTAGAAGTCAGTAATGCTTAGCTGTCAGTTAGAGTTAGTTAGAAAAGTCTGTTAAGTGTCAGGCTGGCTCTTCAGTTAGTTACAACCCTCCATTTTTATTTATGTTCTGTGTTTGTATATATAGCAGAGCACTGCAATATTGTGATTAATTTTGAGCAATAATATTCATATCAGATTCAATCACAAAACTCTCTTTCTACTCTTCTTTCTTTCTTCTTCTCTACTCAGGCCTGGTACCTTTCATAGTATCAGAGCTTGAACCCGTAATCATGGCTGAAGAACAAGTTGCGCTGAAAGCAAGCTTCACATCCTCTCCAATCTCGATGAAGCTTGACGAGGACAATTTCCTACAATGGAAAGATCAGGCTGAGTTCACAATTGAAGGACATAACCTGCTGAATCACATAAGAAGAGAAGGAATACCAATAAGATTCAAAGAAAATAGTGAAGTGAATCCAGAATTCTCAGCGTAGAAGAGACATGATGCTCTGTTAAAGTCATGGCTCCTAGCCTCAATGACAAAGCCCTTCACCACCAGAATAGTATATGCGTACGAGGTATGGAGACGTCTTGATGATCACTTTACTTCTCAAATCAGAGCAAAAATTATACAATTAAAGCACAAATTGAGCACCGTCAAGATTAGAAGTTCTGTCAATAAATACGTACTTGCATTGAAAAGCACCATAGATGCATTGGCGTCCGTTGGAGAACCGATGAGAGAAAGCGATCATGTGAATGCAATTCTAAATGGCCTAACAGAAGAGTATGGATCCGTAATCACATCAGTAGTTGCAAGACCGGTTAGCATCACAGTTGGTGAACTTGAAGCACTTCTACTAACACACGAAAGCATGCTTGAAAGGTTCAGAAGACCAGAAGCATTAGTCCAGGCTAATCTTGCTCACACAAGAGGTGGATTTTGAGGAGGAAGATTAGGCAGAGGAGGAAGACCTTCATACAATGACAACAACAGATTTGAGCAAGGAAGACAATTTCAGAACAGCTATTTCCAGAAGAACAACTTCCAGAACAGTAATTTCCAAAACAATAATTTCCAGAATGGTGGCAATTTTCAAATTTTTCAGAATAACTCAAGATCTACTTCACAGTACAATGACAATTCAAGATTCACTCAAAGAGGCCACAATGAAAATCCAAGATTCATGCAGAATGGTGAGCGACATGTGTGCTAAGTCTGTGATAAGATTGGCCACACTACCAAGAATTGTTATTATAGATAAGAAAGGGACAACAACTATGGAGCTGACTTGAGGCCTGAAATGCACAACTCACAAGATTCACAAGCTAGCCAATCTTCTTCTCAACCACCTCATGCACTACTTGCAACTCCAGCAACTATTCATGGTTCAAACTGGTATTTGGACTCTGGAGCAACCCACCATATGACCTCAGATCAACAAAATCTGATGGAAGGACAAGCCTATGAAGGATCATACCAAGTGATCGTAGGGAATGGTTCAGTTTGCGAATCAATCTTGTTGGAAAATATCTCTTTAAATCTGATTTGAGCAATAGAGAATTCATTTTACAAAAATTACTGCATGTTCCTGAGATTACCAAAAATCTGTTGAGTGTATACCAATTTTGCTGTGACAATTCTGTCTATTTTGAGTTTCATTCTGACAAATGCTGTGTAAAATCTCAGGGAACCAGCGAAGTAGTTATCCAGGGAGTAGTCGAAAATGGAATGTACAAATTTCTTCACTTCAAACCATCAACCAAGTCTGCTTGTGTCTCAACATTGTGCAGCAAGGACAGCTTCTTGCTCTGGCATAATAGGTTGGGGCATGCCTCTAATAGTGTACTGTCCACTGTCCTTAAGTCTTGTAATGTAAATTTTAATTCCATATGTGAAGCTTGTTGTGTAGGCAAGTTGATAAACTCCGATTTCGTGATTTATCTTGTGCTTATTTTAGAGGATTTTACCACCTTTTCCCACATTTATTCAATGAAATAGCATGGTTTTGTAATTCTCTCTTG
Source organism: Arachis ipaensis (assembly GCF_000816755.2). Classification (NCBI taxonomy): domain Eukaryota; kingdom Viridiplantae; phylum Streptophyta; class Magnoliopsida; order Fabales; family Fabaceae; genus Arachis; species Arachis ipaensis. The sequence goes on from NC_029788.2 coordinate 126,377,936, forward strand.
AATTGTGCTTAAGTGTAAAAACATATTTTTTAGGCCCTTAACTTGGTGATTTTGATTCACTTTAATTCTATTCGATGCCTTGATGTGTTTGTTGAGTGATTTCAGCTTCATAAGGCAAGTATTGGATGGAAGAAATGAGGAGAAAAGTATACAAAGTGGAGAATGCATGAAGAAACAAGAATTGAGAATTCATCGATGGGCACGCACGCGTACAAGGGGCGCACGCGCAGAAGTGATTTCATATAAGGACGCGCACGCGTATTTACCGCATCCGCGCGGATGAAGAAAACAGCCAATCGACGCGCACGCGCACATGGTGCGTACGCGCCGATACCAACATATGGCCCACTTAAAGGCAAAACGCTGGGGCGGTTTCTGAGCTGCCCAGGCCCAAATCCAACTTGTTTCTGAGTGTATTTCATGCAGAATTAAAGTCCAAGCAAAGGGGGAGCAATTAGTTAGTCAACATGAGCCTTTAGTTAGTTTTCTAGAGAGAGAATCTCCCTCTTCTCTCTAGAATTAGGTTAGGATTAGGTCAAATTGTCATGGATCCATGTTTAATTCCTTGCTTTCATCTTGTTTCTTTTATAATCTCTCATGTCTACATCTTGATTTTCTTAGTTGTAATGTTAATTTCTCATTTTGCTATCTTGTTTGTGATGATGAACTCATGTTGGATTTGGTTTACAATTAATGTAATTTGGTGTTAATGTCTCTTTCATGTTGATCTTACTTGCTATTATTGATTTCTTGCTTATGAAGTTATGGGTTTCCTTAATTTTAGAATTTTGTGATGTTTACTTTTATTGCACATTAGGTGTTTGATATAATGCTTCCTATAGTTTTTGAGTAGTTCTCTTGACCCTTGGCCTAGGCTAAGGGGATTGAGTGATCTTGAGTCCTTGGACTTTGTTGAATTGGTAATTTTAGAACCCTTGTGGATCAATTTGATAACCATTGACTCTAGCCTACTACTAAGTCAATTAGTAGCTAGGTTGGGACTTATGGATTGATGTTGATCAAGCAATTTGAAGTACTCCAAGCCTAGGAGTAGACATTACGTACTTAAGGCTTTGGTGAGTAGACCTAATGAGCTCGGTTCCGCATGATTATCAATGCTTGAATTATGACAAGGATGGTGATCTCAATTACCTAAATCTTAGCCAAGAGTCTCTTATCTAGCTTCTTTTAATTGCTTGTTTGATTTACTTTTCTTGCCATTTATTTTATTGCCCTCTTGTTAATCAAACCCCCCTTGTTTTCTCATAGCCAATAATTGATCACTTCATTGCTATCCTCGTGAGATGACCCAGAGTCTGAATACTTCGGTTATAAATTTATTGGGGTTTATTCTTTGTGACAACAAAAAATTTAATTTGATGCGAGAGTTGTCTGTTGGTTTGGAGCTATGCTCACAACGAAGTTCTTATTTCTACTAGAGAAATTCTAAACCATCGAGCAAAGACCTCGTTCGATCAAATTAATGGCGCCGTTGCCAGGGATATCAATTGTGCTATTTTATTGGCTATTGTACATATTGTGAATAGCTTGATTTTTGGTTTGTTTGTTGGCTTTTGCTAGTTGTAGGACTTTGTTTTCTTTGTTTCTTGTTAGTTTTATTTTTGTCTTCTTTCATCACTATGAATTCTCATCCTTTTAGCTATGAGTGTAGTTCAAACTATGTTGTAGGAAATGGAAGCTTTAATGAGGATGTGCATCAAGGATTTGGAAATCAAAGATGGGAAGAACCCCAAGCTTATGGACAACCTCCTCCGAACTCTTATGGGTATAATCCTAATCCTAATGCATACCAACCCAATGTGTGTGATGACCCTTACTGTGATTGTCAACCACAACCACCACATGCATATGAACCCCCTCCGCGACATAATTTTAAACTACCTCACTCACAAGCTTTCTACCACCATTTACCTCCATATGACCCCAACTCATACCCACCATACCAACCACCATATGAACCATATTTAGAACTACCACCTTTCCAATACCAATACTCCCATGAACCACAAAATTCATACACACCACCTCAAGGATTCCACCAATATGAACCACCTTCCAATTACAACAACCTTTCCTCAAACAATGAACCTTCTCTTCCACTATCATCTCCCGATGAAGCCCCATGTTGAAATTGAGAGATCTTGAATCTCATGTCTTAAGGCGACAAGAGGAGGATGAAAGGAAGTTTGCAGAGTTAAGAACAAAAATGGCTATCATGGTAGAAGCCATTAGTGACATGGTCTCATCCCGCCTAAGCCTATGTGATTAAGGCGCTCCCATTGTTGAATGTGGAGAAGCAACCAAAGAGCTTAGTGAAGGAGTGAACTTAAAGCTCCATGAAGAGGAGGATGAGTCAAGACAAGAAATGCAACAAGAGGAGGAGGTAGAAATTAGTGAACAAAAGGAAGTAGTAGTTGGATGTTTAGGATATGTTGAGCACGTAAAGGAATCTCCAGTCGCAGAGCCCTCTCCCACGAAGTTTGGAAGGGATGTTAAAGAGGAGAGTGATGTTGAGGAAGTGGATGGAGAGTCGAAGGAATTTGATCAAGAAGTGGATTCCATCATTAGTGATTTTTTGTCCACATTGATCAACCCTCTCGATGATCTTGTTGAGCCTACTTCCAGTGAATTAGAAAGCAATGTTGAGGAGGACGTGCAACTTTCCAAGGCAATTGGTGAATGACGAATTGGAAGAAGTGTCCCAAGCAACAAGCCCTCCTATCTACGATGATTCCGCATCAACATATGATCCTTTCGAGTTTGAAGAATCCCTCCCCACTGTGCTTGAAATTGATGACGAGGTAGACTTCACTAAACTTCCTATCTATGATGAGAGTGATGGAGAAGAGCTAGAAGAAATTGGTGAAGAAGAGTGTGAACTTGAAGAAGCTTGGCAAGAGGTAAAGCTCGAAGAACCTTGCCAAGTGGTGGAAGCCTCTAGAAGATGGTGGACGGGAGTAGAGCGTGCTTTATCAAGATCATTGGGAACTCTTCCATCTAGGTTGTCATCCAATCTTTCATTTGAGTGGGTAAAACTTCTAACTCTTAGCTTTATTATTTCACTTGAGTATAGTTTGCTTGAGACGGATGGCCAACTTAGGGCGCTTTGTGGAATTAAGCGAAAAAGGAGGATGTTTAGTGGTTGGCGTTGTAAATCTAGACTCATTATGGTTGGAAGCTCAAAATTGAAGAGCATGGATTGGTGTAATGCTCAATTAAGTGGGTCTAGGAGGATAGTTTGGTGCTTTCATGAGAATTCAACTTTCTTGTCACCCGGACAGAATCAAGGCGATTAATTAGAAGATGGGTACAAAGATAAGATATGGGATCCTGGATCACACCATGAAAACCAATTTTGGGACCTCATATCTTGGAGAGAACCTCACCAAAGCTTGGTGAAAATGGTTGGAACTTCTGACAACCAATTGAAGGACAAGCACTCTTGGAGGTTCAAGGATGGATACAAGCATAAACCACCTTGACAAGGAACCTTCCAAATGTCCAACTTAAGGACTTAAACCAAAAGTGCTTAGTGAGAGACACCCCACCATGGTAAACTCTTTCCATTCTCTTGTATATATAATGAATGAATGAAACGGGTTCCATTGTATATAGTTTCTTTACGTCTCAATATATTTTGCTTTGCTTGCTAAGGAGTTTATAGATTCTAGGTCTTAATTAGGGATGATTCCTTGAATTTGAGTTTTTGCTTGAATTGCAAGTTTCCTCAATTTGTTTGAAAAATTCCCAAAAATTCAAAAATATGTTTAATCTTGCATCTTAGCTAGTTTTAGAGTCTTAAAAGAGATTGGGAGGATTTTGAAAAAAAAAAAAAGCACCAGCCACGCGCAAGTGCATAGTGCGCGCACGTCGGCTGCGCATCTAAGCTTTCTGGGCCAAGGACCAGAGAGTTGTGCCACCTATGGGCCAACTCTGTGCTTTAACCACGCGGACGCACGCTGTACGCATCCGCATCCCTTTGTGTTTCCTTACCTACGCGTTGGCACACCTGGCGCCTCCGCACCCTATCATCAATCAACCCATCCACGTGCAAGCGCACAGCGCGCGCACGCGTCGATGCATTTTTGCATCACCCAAGCCAAAAGACCCGAGAGTTATGCCAACTTTGGGCCCCTTTTGTGCCTCTGGCCCAGCTCACCCACGCGGACGCGCACCGTACGCGTCTGCGCTCATTCTCGATTCCCTCATCTACGCACAAGCGCATGTAACGCTTCCGCGCCACTCCTTTATCCTCTCACCCACGCGGACGCGCATGGTGCGCGCCTGCGTGGATTCAAATTTCCACTTACCCCAGGGACGCAAAGCCCTAGCGCATTCACGCAGCCCTCCACTCCCCTTCTCTAACATCTCTCCTTCTTCTTTTCTCCCTAACCAGCGCCCTCATCCCTCTCCCTTCCTCTCTGTCTCACCTCTCTTTCTTCCCTCTCACCATTCTCACTTCTCTTTCCCCTCTCTCTCTCAACCATTCTCACTCCCTGCTCCATCGCCATCGACAGCCGCGACTCCATTGTCGCCGGTAAGCCTCCACCGTGACCACCAACTCTCTCTCTCTTCTTCCCTTTCTCTCTTTTCCTCTTCCTTCCTAACCCTTCCTCTCTGACCTCGCCCCTGCTCTATCTCCCTTCTCTGTTTCGACGCCACCCGAGAGCTACCACGAGCTCCAGTGCACCGCCGCTAGCAGCACCACCTTGCTGCCCTTTCTGTCTCCTTCCCCATTTCTGCTTCTTTTCTGTCTTCCAGGTCTCTGCCTTCCCCTGTTCTGTTTCCTTTACTGCTTTGTGTTAATTCTGTTAATTAGCTTAGTTAGTTAGAAATGCATGTTAGTTAATTAGGTGGTTAGAGAATCTGGGCTGAGTAGTGGATTTAGGTTTGTTCTGAATAATGATGATGACTGAAAGTGTTGCTGTTTTATTGATTCTCTTGCTTTGTTTGTGCTGTATGGTTTGCTCCTATGCCAATTTAGGCTTGTTTGAATTGATGATGCTGTGTTTTTTATTATGGCTGTGTGAAGTGAACCAGCTGCTAAATATTTTTAATAATTGCTTGTGCAGTGGTTATTTTTCTTAATGAATTCAAGTTGTTTTTGCTGCTGTCTTGTTCCAATTTAAACTCAATCTCTTAACCCAACATGCGTATTTGTTTAAGTTCGTGTTGAACACTTGTGGTTGGGTATGAACTTCAGTGAATAGCATGCTACCTGAATTCATTATCTTTATTCAATTGGGTAGATTTGGTGCTGTATTTTAAGCCAGTATTTTTGTTCATCGTTAAAAGAAAGAATGTTAATTGTTGCTGGCTAGTTTAGTTTAATTTGCTTTTTAATGTTTTGCTGCTGAAAGATTGGCTTAATTGTTCAATTCATATGAACTCATATATGATTTTCGTGCTTTTAATTGTTAATGAATTCATATGGATTAAAATTGCTTATTTGAATTTGGGAAATGGCCAATTTGCTACTGAAATGCTGCCGGATTTTTCCTAACCATGTTTCATGAAATAACACTGTTTAATTGATGCAACAAGCTTCTATTTGACGATTTCTGTGTCAATAAGGTTTTGTTTGCTAAATGGTTTTGGGAAACTCCTCAAGGACATGTTTGCAGGTTTTGGTCATGCTTATAGTACTTTTTGCCTATTTGCAATACTAATTTGCTTATATGCATTGAATAGTTCGATTAAGTTTTCAGATTGACCATAACTTCAGACTCTCTTGAAATTTTGTGCCTCTTTTGTATAAACACACAAGTTTGAAAGTTTTCAATCTATGTGACTAATTGATTCATTATATTCATACCTAATTTCATTAAGTCACATGGATCATGAGGTTTTCCATTCTTATTTGAACTTATGACTTTTATGCATTGTTGGAATTGGTGTTAAATGTTGCTTGATTTACTTGTTTCTCAAGGTTTTGATTTCACTAACACCACTAGTGATCTTCACATTGATTGATAACTTGTTCCCATATTGGTTGCTTTTTGGCAATATCATATTTCATCATCAATGACTTGATGCATTTCATGATTGTGAGTATGCTTGCATCCATACTTTGTACACTACTTTTAATTGAACCGATAATTGTCATATCACTGATTTTTTAACTAATTTCTAATTCTAACTTGATTAACCAACTGATTTCTTCTTTTTGTTTTGAACATGACTCCTTAATCATTCTTTTTTAGTATGGAATTTCTTAGGCTCAATGAACAAGTTTTTTTTGCAATTATGGTTTGAATTCTTGGTTTGTGACTTAGTTTGAATTCTGAATTCTGTTACTTGCATTTCAAGAATTCTCTTCTCTTCACTCAATTCATGAATATGTTTTACTTTGAGTACTTTATATCTACTTGGCTAGTTGCTTATATCATATCATAAATGTTTTTTAGGATGTCAGACAAAGGAAAAGCTATAGCCACTACTTCAAAGAAGAGAAAGCGCTCTAAAACCTCTACCCCTTCACCCTATGCAAATTATGCTAAAAATCCCCTAAATGAAGTGGACAAAGAAAATCAGCTACTCCCATCCACTGATCCAATCAAATTCCCCAACCTCTACTGTGAGCTTTGCTTCCCTAAATTCCGGAAGACGAACCTGAACATTGAGAAGAAGCTAGTCCTTCCTAATGATGTGAGACGCGCCATCAATAGCCATATTCTGGAGTTGGGATTGGACTTTGTTGATAGAGATTTGGGAAGGATAAACATTTCATGGGTGAGAAAATTCTACTGCAACTTCTTCCGTGCCACTCTTGATTCAGTCCAGCTGAGGGGTAGAGAGATTCTGATCACTGAGGCTGCCATTGGGGAGGCATTGCTTTGCCGACCTCGCACTGATGGCACATGCGCTTATCAGCAGGCAGAGGTAGCCATCCACTGCATGACATTCGATTATGAGGTGCTGAAGCGCATGATTGCCACACCTGATGCCCCTTAGGTGATGAATTCTAGTAACAAGAAGCCCAAGGGGATGCTATTCGCTTATCTATCGAGAGAGGCTAGAACTTGGCAGCATATATTCGCCCATTATGTCTTGCCCACCACTCACTTCTCAGAGATTTCGATGGATATGCTGGTTCTGATTGGGTGTGTGATGGAGGGGAAGGAGGTAGACTTCCCCCGGCTGATTAGGCAGAGTATGTGGCGTGCACATATCCGTGGCCTCCTGCCATTTCCTACCTTGGTCACCAGTATGATTGAGATAGCTGATGTCCCGTGGGAGGACGATGATGTGACACCACCACCCCTAGATGACGACGACAAGGAGGTTACCATTCCATAGGGTGGGTGGGTGCACGAGAAGCCTCCACTCAAGCACCGTTCTCGAGCCAGAGTAGTGGTGGAGGTAGCTCAGCCCTCATCATCAGCAGTAGCAGCAGCAGGACCCCCTCTACTTCAGCAGCCACAGCATCCTTACCACCACCACCTACACTTGAGCCGACATACCTATTGGTGCAACGCCTGTTTCACTTCATGGATCACAGCGAGCGTCGTCTCATGCGACGTCTCGACCGCATAGACCAGGTGTTCGTATCACAGGGCATCGAGCTACCTCTGCTCCCAGACTCTCCCGCCTCCGACGAGCAGGACTACCACCCCAATTGGTTGAATTTTTTTTTTAGAACTTGCTTGAATTATACACTTTGTGGATCATGTTTTGAGTTTAAGAACACAAGCATGAGAGTTTTGAGCCTAATTGTGTGGTTACATCATATGACCACTTACTTTCATTCTTGTGTGCATTATTCTCTTTCTATAAGTGTAATCTTTAATTTGTTTGATTCTTTATGTCCATTATTTTGTGTATACATGCAATTGTATGATTGAGGCCATTATTCAAATAGCTCACTTACCCAAATAGCTAACCTTTTATCTTCCATTGTTAACCAATCTTGAGTCTATGCTTAACCCATTTGTTCTTAATTGTAGCACATTACAAGCCTAAGTGAAAAATAATAAATGTCCCTTGTTTGGATCTTTGATTAGCTTAGGCTAGTGAGAGTGTTTATCATTTGATTTTGAAAAAGTTGGGAATATTGGGAAGAGATAAAAATATGTGTGTGTTTTTATTAAAAATTTTAGGAATTGGGTACACACTCATATATATTAATCATGTGTAAACCATATGCATTGATATTCTTGTATATATTATAGTAAAAAAATGCAATAAAAAGGAAACAAAATGTCCCAAGGTTTAAAGTTCAATAAATTCAATGCATATGTGTGGTGATCAAAAAGAGAATACATGAGTGTATGAAAAAGTGAAGAATGGATAGCTAGATTTGTTTAAAATTGTTTAGGTTGTCACAAGTCTCACCAATTGCCTTTTTCTGTTTCTAAATCTGTATACACAGCACCTCTTGAACTAGTATATTTTGACATTTGGGGTCCTGCCCCCACTCCTGATACTAATGGAAACTTCTATGTTATTTTGTTCACTGATGAATTTTCCAAATTCTCTTGGTTGTACCTCATTAAAGCAAGGTCTCAGCTCAAATTAGTGTTTATTTCTTTCCAACGTATGGTTGAGTTGAAATTAAATACTAAGCTAAAAATGTTACAAACTGATAATGCTACTGAATACACTAGTTTATCTAAAGAACTGTAGGCACAGGGAATTATGCACAGGTTTTCATGCCCCTATGTACATCAACAAAACGGCAATGTTGAGAGAAAGAATAGACATGTAGTGGAGAAAGGACTTGCAATGCTTGCTGGAGCTGGCATGTCCACAACATATTAGGGGGAAGCCTTCTCAACAGTAGTAAACTTAATCAACCAACTCCCTACACCAACTCTTGACAACTACTCGCCTATGGAGAAGCTTTTTGGAAAGAAGCCAAATTATGACACTTTAAGAGTCTTTGGCTGTCTTTGTTTTTCTCATCTAAGACCTTACAACAAACATAAACTGGACTTTCGTTCTGCTCCATCAGTTTTCATAGGATACAGTTTGATTCACAAGGGCTATAAATGCCTCACACAAAGTGGCAAGATAATAGTGACAAGAGATGTAGTTTTTTATGAAAGCAAAGTTCCCTTTAAAGAAGGAAACTTCTTTAGCAGCAACTCAGATAAGGACAGCTCAGAATTCACAATTCATGCCTTACCAAGAATACCTCTTTTACCAAAATTCATGTCTCAAGGACCCTATCTCTCAACACATTTGCAGCAACAAACTCCTCCCCACATAACCACATCAGATACCAGCCCAATTATATCACCTAACAACACAACCCTGCAACCCACCTAATTCATCCAAAACTCACTCAGCCAGTCAACATCACCAATACCTCATATACCACAACCTGAAAACCAAATACATCAACCTATGTCACAACCTGTAGCTCTATCTAGTTTCCAATTTCAATTCCTATCTCTGACTTGGAGGTTGTCCTACCACCACTTACAGATGATACTGCTCAACCAAGCACCAGCAATATACATCCTATGATCACAAGGAGTAAACATGGAATTTTCAAGCCCAAAGCACTACAAGCCACAGTTGAACCTAGAAGTGTCAAAGAGGCATTATCTCACCCTGAATGGAAGAGAGCCATAGATAATGAATATGAAGAACTAATGAGGAATTCAACATGGAAGCTGGTACCACTGCCACAAGGGGGAGAAGCTATTGGAAGTAAGTGGATATTTAGAGCTAAGTACAATGCTGATGGCTCGTTGCAGAAACATAAGGCCAGATTAGTTGCACAGGGGTTCTCCCAAAAACCTGGTTTTGACTTTATTGAAACCTTTAGTCCAGTAGTGAAGCCAACTTCGATAAGAGTAATCCTAACAGTGGCATTGGCAAATGACTGGAGCATTAAGTAGTTTGATGTCAACAATGCCTTTCTCCATGGTGACTTGAGTGAAGATGTTTACATGAGGCAGCCTCAAGGGTATGCAGTTGGAGACAGTAGCCTGGTTTGTAAGCTTACAAAAAGAACTATACGGTCTTAAACAAGCACCCAGGGTTTGGTACCACAAGCTTTGCATAGAACTTAACCACTTAGGATTCAATGCTACCAAATCAGATGTTTTAGTTTTCTCAAGATTCACCAAAGGAACTAGCCTCTTTGTTTTGGTGTATGTCGATGACATCATCATCACTGAAAACTCAAAAACTGATATCAATCAGGTGATTCAGCAATTAAACAGCAAGTTTGCACTCAAAGATTTGTGTGACCTGCATTATTTTTTAGGAATACAAGTCTCTAAAACGAGCAATGGTGGGCTGCTACTTACTCAAGAAAAGTATGCAAAGGACCTACTTCTTAAGGCTGGAATGGATGGATGCAAGCCTTGCCAAAACCCCTTTCCCTCATCGTCAGGATCTCTAAATTTGGAGGAGAAAACTTTCAAGATTTCAAACTGTACCGGTTAGTAGTTGGAAGTCTTCAATATCTGACTATTACAAGACCTGAACTAGCCTATGCTGTAACAAAGTTTCACAGTTCCTCCATGACCCTCTGCTTGAACATTGAAAGCTGGTGAAAAGAATCTTGAGGTATATTAGTGGGACTTGTAACTATGGGTTGCATCTGCATAGGAGCAAGTCCATGCAAATCACTGCATACAATGACTCAGACTGGGGTGGTGATCCAGATGATTGAAAATCTACAGGGAATTTTTATGTTTTCTTAGTCAAAAATCTCATCTCTTGGAGTGCAAAGAAGCAGACAGTTGTGGCAAGATCCAATACTGAGGTTGAATATAGAGTTTTAGCAGACTTGGTAGCTGAATTAATATGGCTCAAAAACTTGATGGTTGAACTAAAAGTAGATCCCCGAGCTCCTCCCCTGATGTATTGTGACAATCTCAGTGCAGTCCTGCTAGCTGCAAATTCCATCCTGCACTCAAAATCAAAGTATTTTGAGACTGACCTCCACTTTGTCCGAGATTATGTAACAAAGAAAGTAGTAGCTGTTAGTCATATTCCTGGTTCAATGCAAATAGCAAATGTGCTCACAAAAGCACTACCTAGTGCTGCCTTTCTGCAATTTCGATCATTGCTGAATGTAGAAGAGAATGGGCCGAGTAGTGAAGGAGGAAGACAGAAGACAAAATAGTTAGAAAGTGGGAGGTATGCAAAGAACTTAAGTTGCAGCAACAAACACTCAAACCAGGTGGAAGAATCAAAGGAACTTGAAAGCATGGAGCATGATAGAATAGTGATTGAATCTAGCTACTCAAAGGAGTTGGAATTCAGTTAAAACAACTAGAAGTCTGTTAGACAGTTAGAGAAGTCTGCTAAGAGTGCCAGGCTGGCTCTTCAGTTAGTTACAACCTTCTATTTCCATTTCTATTCTGTGTTTATATATATAGCAGAGCACTGCAACATTGTAATTAATCTTGAGCAATAATATTCATATCAGATTTAATCACAAAATTCTCTCTCTACTCTTCTTTCTTTTTTCTTTTTCACTCAGGCATGGTACCTTTCAGATCGATTTGTATATATCAATTTCATGCATTATTTTTTCTTTTATTTCTATAAAAGTATCGATATTTAAGTTTTACTATTGCAATTTTAATATACCTTAATTTGAATTTGCATGAGAAGGTTAAGAGTCTTCAATTAAAGAATTTTTTCTATAAAGTCTCACGTAATCTAAAAAAAATAATTATGATATTTTAAATTAACTTTAGAATAAATTAAACCTGCTTAATTTTTAATATTTTCTAAAAGAGAATGAACAATTTTAACTTTCATTTATTCCTTTGTAAATTTATTAATTAGTGAGCCAAGAAGTAATAGCTCAAATGACATAATCTTCCCATACTCAATTAAGAGGTTGCGGGTTTGAGTCTCCATATCTTCGGTGAAAAAAAAATTATTAATTAGTGATTAGTGAAACAGGAAGCAGAAAATAGTTGTTCTGTGCGCACGCACAAGTACGTGCGTACGCACAGATGCCCTGTTTTGCAAAATTTTTTTCTTCAAAATTCTAAGGTACCAAGCCTTAGTTTAATCAAAACCAAATACCAAAACATGCAAGAACCCATTAAATTCATGATCCAAACCAGAATTAATATAACTAACTAAAAATTAATTTTCTATACTTTCTCTTTTTCAAAACATAGTTCACTACTCTAAGAGTTTAAACTTTATGCCATTAATAGAAGAATTTTAATCGCCTCAGAAGTGGGAAAAGAGGGAGGTATAATGGACAATTCACAATTGATTATGAAAACAAATTGCACCGCAGTCTTAGCTCCTGTATTTAAAGTTCTTTTAGCATCAAAATTCAAAACAAGGCCCAAATATAAAAACTCATCATTTTTAGCTTTTTAATCTTTAATTCATCCAAATTATTGGTCGGTACGAAGTCAAAGTAGTATGCATATATTAATACATACACACATTGTTGTCACATACTCCTAATAACTACGTATCCATGTTAATACCAATCAATTATCTCATTTATGCTAGTTAAATTGCCACAATTTTTAGAAGTAGAACTTTAGAAACGTTAAATAAAATTGAAGTGCACCAAAAAGTGGGGTCCAATGCTAACAAAAAAACGTATGTGTCTAAATATGGGAGAAATTAGGGTATATATATTGATATAGGAATACTTGAATCATCCAAGACAAAACTACATATCCTTTCATTGCAATGTCAACAAAAATGTTATTATTGGTTGATTTTGGTATGGTATTTTTGGTACTTATAAATGTTATTATTAGTGTTGAAGCTAGGCCAAGGGCATTCTTTGTGTTTGGAGATTCACTTGTTGATAATGGAAACAACAACTATTTGTTTACAACTGCTCGTGCTGATTCACCTCCTTATGGTATTGATTTTCCAACTCGCACACCAACTGGTCGTTTCTCTAATGGCTACAACATTCCTGATTTCATCAGTTAAGTAATAATATACATGTTAATTAGAGTTTCATTTTTGATAATGTAAAGAATTTTACATGTTTATTTAATTAAATTTATTTATTTAGACTTACACATGGTTATCTTATTTTGAAGAAGTGATTTGATATATTTGATTAATTAAATTATTATCTAACGAAGTAATTTGGATTGGTCGAGCGGTCAGTTCATTCGTCTACTTAAATAAATGTCAAAAGTTCGAATTGCAGCAACTCATTGATCAGTCTTAAATGGAACTCAAATTCACGACGTTTTTTATCCTTCGAGTTGAGGATATCATAGGCAACTAAAAAAAATTATTATCTAACAGTTTTTAATTATTGATGTAATATTATATATATAATTAATTATTTGTGTAAAACTATTTTATACTAACAAGACGTAAAAATTAAATTCATGTTAATTATTATCATTATTATTATTTTCATCATCTTAGTACTCGTGATGTATCTATAACAAGCTTGGTTCAGGTATGAGACTTGGTGCCGAATCTACATTGCCATATTTGAGTCCGGAATTTAAAGGAGAGAAGCTCCTAGTTGGTGCCAATTTTGCTTCAGCTGGAGTTGGAATCCTTAATGATACTGGAGTTCAGTTTGTAAGTTAATTAATTAATTAATTAATTAATTAATTAATTAATGATTACTCATTGCTTACGATTAAAATTAAAGTGCAGATATTCTATTGAATGTGACATTGACACACAACCAACAATATATGTTGAATTGTTGA
>NC_029788.2:126391943-126392859 GCF_000816755.2 Arachis ipaensis
ATCATAAAAATTATGGTAAAAAAAAATAGTTTTTCAATAAGCTTAATTTAACATTTGCAGTTGAACATAACAAGAATGTACAGACAGCTAGAGTATTTCGAAGAGTATCAAAGGCGATTAAGTGCACTAATCGGAATTTCAAAGACAAAAAGATTGGTGAAACGTGCATTGATACTCATAACTGTGGGTGGCAATGATTTTGTCAACAACTACTATCTAGTTTCTCCTTCAGCAAGGTCTCGTCAATATAGATTACCACAGTATGTCAAGCTTCTCATCTTTGAGTACCGAAAAATTTTGAAGGTAATTATTCGATTCTCGCATCAAGGTGTTGTTGCTAATAATGTTATGGTTTTCATTTACTACTTAACATATATTAGATATATTGAAAGTACAAAACTACTGAAATATTATTGAATTGTATATATGAATTGCTTGATTATTGGTTCACATTACTTCTGTTTATGTGAAGTTGTAAGTTATTTATTCTATATCAAAATTAAGTTTGATATCTCTCAAAAGCCAAACAAAGGATTAAATGCTATAATTCTTTATGGAAAAAGTTTGAAATAAACCATTTTTTTGGGATAAAATGCAATGGGCTTTTGTCATTTTCTTTGTGTATGTATTTATGAATTTAATTTTGACGTATTGTTAGGGTAAAATTATTTTATACGTGTATTTAATCAACAATGCTATATTAGTAAAAATAATTATTTTTTACATTAATCATGTGAATGATCATCTAAGAAAATGATTGTGATTGTACGAATATATAAAATGTTTTGTATTATCAATACATTAAAATTAAACTCCTGTTCGTATTTATATCTTTCATCGTTGCACTCTCTTGTTTAAAAAGAAAACTTGATTCATTCTCTAATTTATATTTTATATTCATATTAGGCCAAAAAAT
>NC_029788.2:126392956-126401841 GCF_000816755.2 Arachis ipaensis
CTATGATTAAAGAAAAAAAAAATACAACTTAATTGTACGAGTACTATAGTCTTATATTTAGAGCAACAAATTTAATTCGTCTAGAGAATTTTAAAATTCCTTTTCCTATTATTATTATTATTAGTTCCCCTTACCTGTCTAGAGCAATGAAAATTTGTTGATGAAAAAATGAACAAATTTGATGAATTATATTATTGCAGAAAGTATATGATATGGGAGGAAGGAGAGTAATTGTGACAGGGACGGGTCCACTGGGTTGTGCTCCGGCTGAAATGGCAATGAGAAGCAGAGATGGTGAATGCTCACGTGAGCTCCAAAGAGCTGCTTCACTCTACAACCCTCAACTTCAACGCATGCTTACAAACCTCAATAACAGACTTCGCAAACACGTTTTCATCGCTGCTAACACTGCACTAATGCACAATGACTTCATCAGTAATCCAACTTCATTTGGTAATTATCTAAGGAGATGTTCCATAAAAGTCTTTTGTAGAGACGTTTACTTGTCGTATTATTATTGGACGTATTAATGAACCGGTTATTTTTAAATTTCTTAACAAATTAAAATAAAATTGATTTTTTTATAACTATAATAATAAATCCACTTTTTTTTAGGGATCTCATTGTATTTTTAAATTTTT
Source organism: Arachis ipaensis (assembly GCF_000816755.2). Lineage (NCBI taxonomy): Eukaryota > Viridiplantae > Streptophyta > Magnoliopsida > Fabales > Fabaceae > Arachis > Arachis ipaensis. Next base: position 126,393,598 of record NC_029788.2, read on the forward strand.
AGGGTGCAAAAAAAAAAAGTTAGAGATATATTTGTCTTTTTATCAAAAAAATTAACGATATTCGATTTAGATTGTGTAATTCGATCGCATCAAATCAGGTCTAATAATTATAACGCAGACAATTAGGTTTATTATTGTTGGTATAATAAATCAATTTTGTTCTGATTTATTAAAAAATAAATTATTAACCGATTTAATAAAGATGTCCAATAATAACATGACACATATAAACATCTTAAAAAAAACATTTTTAGTATCTTTATTAAAGTGGTCTCCATTATCTAAACTATTCTAGAAATTAACTTGACTTGTTCTTATTATATACTTTCTTGTATGATTAATTATTACATTATTTTTAATACAATTACTAAATAATATGAAAGTTTTAAATATTTCATAATGTTAACTTTTTTCTTACTTTTACAAGGACTTATTTTTCTTTCATTAGTGTAAAAAAATGGGAATTTCAAACATAAAAAGCATTATTAAGTTGATTTAAATTTAAAAAAATGGTATAATTCATAGAATTTATTATTAATTTAGGATTTTGAATCAAAATATATTATTTAATTCAATAATTTTTTACAATAATCCAATTCTTTTACTCATTTGATTTTTTCTCTCACACCATAATTTTATTCACGATTACTGTTTCACCTTTATTTTCTGTTGTTGTCGACCATCTCCGCCACTTTCAATCACCCTAAAATTTAAATATTAAATTTTAAATTCCGAATCATAACTAATATAAATTTTAAATTATTCTATATTTTTATTTAAATTATAATTCCTAAATTTTATATTGTAAATTGATTTTAATTTGTTTGACTTTTAAATATCTTTTCTACTAAAGTTTTGAATGTTTCGTTGTTTTAAATTTGGGATATTTATTTTTATTGTCCATTTCTTTTTAATTGTTAGCTGTTTTTTAAAATTAATTGCCTGAATTAATATTCGCTCCTCAGACTTTTCAACCTTTGATTGTATCTTCTCTTATCATTTATTCATTGAAATTAAAGTTTGATGAGAAGCTATTCCAATGAATTGATCAGGATTCACAACATCAAAAGTAGCTTGTTGTGGGCAAGGACCTTACAATGGACTTGGTGTGTGTTCACCAAGCTCCAACTTGTGCCCTGACCGAAGTACGTTTGTATTTTGGGATCCATTTCATCCAACTGAAAGGGCTAATAGAATTATTGTCGAAAGAATCATGTCAGGTTCTACAATATACATGAACCCAATGAACCTCAGCACCATTTTGGAATTAGATTCTACCACGTGATGAGCAACCAATTGAAGATATATATTATTTATTTATTTACATTCAGTTATTTTTATTTATTTGTTTGTAATATTACAAGTTGTTATTATACAATGAAAGGTGGCAAATGGCAATAATGTTACATCCATGACGCCCCCCTTGTCTTATTATCATTATTGTGGCGGTTTTATTTGACTCGTTCTCTTGTTATGTCACTTGTTAATTTGATGTATATGTGGTTGGGGTTGGAAGAGAAATGTCTACTACTTCTAATGATTTTGAATGTTTCAATGTCCACAACGATGGATAGAACCGATAACTACTATTGACCCAACACATTCCGTTCCCTGTCTATTTTGACCACTTTCATTATCTGCGGCTTTAGTAGGAATCAGGAATGCNGGACGACGACCTAGTATTTTTTGTCATATTTTAGAGGGATATTTTGTGTCTTTCAGTTTCACCTTTCATTGACTTACTAGTAACAACGGTCATTGCATTGTACTAGCATCATAATTGGTACTAATGTTTAAAGGTGATTTCATTAAATTATTATACATGCATTTTACAATTAGGGACGGAGCCTCAGAGAGAAAGGAGGACAATGATCTCCCTAAATTTTAATATTTTTTATATATAAATTTTAGTTTAATTTTTTTAAAATTTTTATTTTAATTTTATTTTATTGTAAAAATATTTTTAACTTTGATCTAATATTTTATCAAGTTCCACCCCTATTTACAATGCTGAGAACTTGATTTAGTACGTCTACTTATTTCTTAGGACCACACAGCCCCACAAAATAAATGTCAACTTTGGTAGATAATTAATTAATAATGTAGCTAGCATTGAGAAGGGTTATTGGAACCATGCGTATTGTGGTATTGCCTATATATATTTCAATGATATAAGTGCATGAAAGGCAGAAAAAATATGAGCGAAAGAGCTCAAAGTGGTTAAAGAATCCTTGTCGCAGGAGAGATGACATTGGATAGTATATATGACATATATAACTAGGTAGAAATTCAAATGCAGTTAATTTTATATAAAGTTGATAGTTAAGAATCGTTATATGATAATTTAGTCAAACTTGTTAAATTATTTAATAACGCTCAACTATATTAATTTCACATGAAATTAACTGTACTTGAGTTTTCGTCGTATAACTAATGTCATTCTTCTGCGACAAGGTATCTTACAACCACTTCATAACAATATATGTATTTTAATTTTTGGAGGTGCCACAAGTATCAAAATTGTGTCTTACAGATCATTATTCATCAAAAGCGTACATGGTTAGAAGCTGAGAGCTAAGTATATTTGTCAACTATTTAAATATATTTATTTTTCACCTTATTAAAGGTTTTGCATGAGATAGCATGCATTCCGTATAAAATTTGAGGATTGCGTTAAGGTTAAACGTTATATTACGTATTCTTTGAAATAAAGTGCATGCAATAATTAAAGTATTAAACTCATTTTCCTCTCTCTATTTCTAAAATTTTACAGACTCTGTTTTATTACACTCATTCGCTCAATATTCTTATGCAAACAGATTACAAACCTCTCCTAAGGAAAAGTCAATTTCACATGAATATATAAATAGAGAGAGTCACAATGATTTTTAATAACCAAATCTCATAAGAAAAAATGTTCATGTAACTACTAAAAAGTATATTAATCGATCAATAAGCAGCATTATCCAATCAATATGATAACAAGTTCTTTTTTGCATCAGCATCATGCCAAAAAAAAAGGTTGCAAGATAAAATAAAAAATTCCTAGCGTGTATCCTAATTCCTAGATGAAGTGACCAAGTATAATAATAAGCGACTTTTCCTACTTATAGGTCTTTGTTATATATTGACTGAAAACAAATGTACATAACTAACTTATTAAATCATCAATTCATATAAATCGTCAGAGAACAGTTTTTAATTATTAGTTTCATATAGAGACAATTGGATGCATTTAAATTCCCACCTATTTTGAATAAGAATCCATCAATAACCGAGGAATTCTTAAACCAATGTGTCACTTGAGAATCATTTTGGTACATTCTTATTAACTTAAACCAAGAATCCATCTGTTACAGAAGAATTCCTAAACCAGTGAACCTCTTGAGAGGCCGACATTAGTCTCAAGTAGAATGAGTTTTTAACACATCAATACTCTTTTCGTTTCAAAATAACTGTCGCCTTCACTTTTTGGGTTCATTGAGAATAAACGTCTATTCGTTTTAGTTTCAACTAGTTCGTGTGTGTTATAGAGACAAAAGCAAGTGGCAGGCAACAAATAAAAAAATCTCAATTAGAATTGTAGTACTGGTTGATTCTTGTTATACACATTGTTTTGGCTTAAAATTTTCTGGTGATAACAATGAATTAATTAAAGTTTGAAGCCTTTCTGAACCGGGGCCAGGTCTAAGAGTAGTAGTATTACCAACTACAGAACAGGGATCAGTCCCATTCTCCCTGCTTCCTATGCACCACCCTCCAGGAACAGCCCTTTCAGCACCAACTTTGGACAATAGTTCCTTATCGATTTTGTCCAACAAAACCGAATCGTTTCTGGGGAACTTCCTGGCAAAAGGGGCATTGCTGCCAACTATCTTTTCGTAATCAGCTGGCATGAGGTAGAGAGGGTGTTGCTTAGGAGGATTGTCCCAAGAAATGAAATGTAGGTCACTGTTAACAGTTGAGTTCCTGAACTCTTTGGCATTGCATATGAGAGTGTGGAAGTATCCTTCAGGGGAAGATACGAAATTCGTGTAGTACATGAGGAGGGTCCGAGGTAGGGTGTCCCATCCCCATATCATGTAATCGACAAACGATCTTGACAGCACCATCCACGCGGAACCTGAAAGAAAGAGACAGGGAGGTAATCAAAATATGAATATGCTGTCAAGGTCAGACACAAAGCCTAAAACATTGTTTCAAATTTGAGGGTTGTGTAGTTGGAAAAAAAAAAGTTTATCAAGGCTAAATGCTATGTGTTTTTGAAACAAAGTGCAATTATTTCCGAGTAGAAGACCTAATAAATATATTACAATATCAAAGGTATATATAATCAAGCAGCATGCAATCCACATGCTAAGTTCTTTCCTGCATTATGCTGGCAAGTAAAACATGTTGCAAAATAAACTAAGTGACGGCAAAATCTAAAGCAGCTTTGTGCCTTGTGTATATCCAAAAATAGAAGACCAGAGTAGTTGATCCAGTCCAAATGAGGAAGCCTGGAAAATTTTTTTTAGGTCATCATTCATCAAGATGCCTAAAAAATAAACACTTAAATGATCACAGAATTTAAGATGACTAATTTCTATCATATCACTCCAAACTAGATAGATAAATTCAAATTTGAGACTCTAATCATGGAGCTTGACCCTAGCAGCTTACGAATTGGTCCATCTTTCTAAATCCCCTTCATGGTGAAATAACCAGTAGCTTTCAGGAAGGTGCAATCTTTAATTGCAATAAGGTAAGATGTCAAGGCATGATTTGATGTTCTAATCACTCTCACTTAGATCAAATAATTCAACTAACTGATTAATTTGTTTTAACTTTCAGTGCAAATCAAAGTAGCTAACAGGTCACGATAACCTTCATTCAAAAGATATTAAGGTTCCACAAGCAGTATTACCAGATAGTCAGATACTGTATTTGAAGCAGTTTTTCAAATTCCTTAAGATAGAAAGTAAACTGGGAAAAGCTCATGCTAAAAATCAGAATATACAATGCCCTGTGACTACAAATCTTTCCAAACTAGTCATTAGAAGTGTAAAGTCTTCATAAAATAATAGCTTTGGGTTACTTTCTTAATTTTTCATTTCCATTGAAAAGCAAATTTATTTCAGAAACAATTCAGCTGAGGAGGTATAGCATCTATAAAAGACATAGCAGTTTTAAAAATTACAACTTCACAAACAAAAGTCCCACTCTACTCATAAGAAATTCAAAAGCTGATATGATTAGCGGTATTCAGAATGCAGGTAACATTATAGAACCCAAACTGAATGACAATGCTATCAAAACAAATATTTGAATTGATTCTTAATTAAGCATAATAACTGAAGAGGAATGCTAGGGGGCCAGCAACATTTGGGATTTATAGCCATCAAATAGCCATCAATGAGGCTTTTAATGGTGTGAGATTAATGTGAGATTTCATCCAATGGCTCACTCTTCTTTGATGGTTACATGCTGGCCAGAATTTGATAAAATTGCTGGCCTCCTAGACTTTTCCATAACTGAATTTCATCGTGATGTTAAAAAAGATTGCATTGTTGGCACAAAGAGAGTCCAGATTCCAGACCAAGCTAAAACCTATTCCTTGTCAAAATAACTTTCAAAGAGCTGTCATTTTTATTGAGTTAACAAAATCCTCAAAGTGGCACAGGATTAGCTAACCATAAACATCCTAAGATAAGCTAGAATGAAGAACTCAAAAGAAAGAAACCCAAAAGCAGTACAAAAAGAAGGAATCGATTGGCACCTGTGAAAAGCTTGAATTGTGTTGGCCTACTCCTCTTCTGAGTAATCCAGAAAAGATCTTTTTTCTGTGCCAGGTACAATCCTGGATCGACCATTAGTGGCCTTGCACGATACTGACTACACAACATAATAACACACGCCACAAAATCCAGTTGATAAGGAAAACAAACAAAAGAACAACAGCAAACGACATGGTATAGTTCACTTACTCTTTCCACCCCAGGTCACCAGTATGATCGACGAAACTAACATTGCGAGACAAGGTTGAGAACACGTGAAGGATATCTAGCCAACCAAAACCCACAAACAAATCATCCGTCACCAACTAAAACAAGTATGAAACCACTCGAATACCAACATCAATATCAAGAAATGATTCCTTGTACTCTTTTTTTCTTCTTTGCCACCTATCGAATTCATGAGCCAGACTAGTGAAACAGCTCAATGTCAAAGAAAATGTGAATACAAACAACCCAACTCGATCAATTCCATGTTATAATTTCCAATTATTATCACTTTCACCACAAATTATACAAATTACTGAATACTAAATCCCAAATTGGCCCCCAAACTTATTCTAAATGACCATTTTAGTCCATGGTATTTGTTTATTAGATGTTAGTCCCTAAACTTTCAAATGACACATCAATCCTTAAACTTGCAAAGATGACATTTTAGTCTGCACTCCCAAACCATCAAAACTTATAAGGACAAATATGTTGAACTCATTAAAGGAATCACTAAAACATTCCTAAGTGCTTTGATATATACTCCTACACTTGCATTTGCATCCAGTACATTATTGAACGAATAAATGAATCAGAAAAGTGGCGGGAAAGTAACGAACCATCTTGAGTAACGAGTGGATAATCCGACGCGCTGAGGTTGATGAACCAATCCCAATCGCTCCACTCTCTAAGCGCAATTGCCGCCGCGTGGAGCGTGTTCGCCACCATCGTTGGCCCACGGTACGTGATGAGGTTGGCCTTTGAAATCAACCTCACATTCCCAAACCTCATGAACAGCGCGTGTCCAAACACGTACCTCTTTAACTCCCCGCGCTCCGTTTCGGAAGCCTCGCGGTCAAGGTGGAGAATGTAGCGGTTGCGCGGGTGGTAGAGCGCGAGGAGAGTGCGCGTGAGCGCGTGTGCGTCGCCTTTGGAGCCAGAGATGAGGTATGCGAGACGCGGAGGAACGGAATCGGAGAGCGGTGGAATGGGGAGAGCGTGGAGCTTGGATTCGACGAAGAGGGAGCGCGTGATGGAGACGGTTATTGATGTCGGAAGAAGGTAGGAAGAGAGAATGGGAGAGGTTAGTGTTGTTGCGGCGAAGAGGACGAGGGTGAGAAGGAAGAGAAGCGTGGCAATGCCGAGTCTGAAAACGACGATGCGTCTTCGTTGTTGCCGTGGTGACGGTGGCTGTGCCAGGTGGTGCTTTGGTTTCTTCATTTTCTCTGTTCTTCTGTTTTGCGTTTTCAGAATCTGACACTGTAATAATAATAATAATTGGTAATAATAGTTTGATGCTTGTTTTAAGAGCAATGGACGTGATGGGAATGTTTTGACTTTTGAGTTTGGAAGATTGCGTTATTTGTGTAAGGGTTTAGTTATTTAATTAATACAAGAAAGATCTTCTTATACTTGAATTAAAAAGTTTTGGATTCAAATCTTAAAAATAAGAAAGGATATTTATATTTATAGAAAGGCATACTTTTAAAAATTATAAATATTAAATTCATTTTGATAAACATATCTAGAATAATAATTGACTAGTTTTAAAGCTTTTTTAGCCTTTATTTCTGTAATTATTAAGTGATTAATTTTGATACTGTGATGTGAAACTGAGAGAATATTAAGTTGTTAATATTATCACATAATTATATATATAAGATTTCACAATATTATAACAATGTATGGTTGTATAACTATATAAAATTTCTCCCTTTGGATAAAATTAAATCCAATAATATTTTCTGTAAATTATTTTACATAGAATAATGTACTAAATGTTAATTATGAAGACAAATACCTTTAGACAGTCATTCAATTACCTACATATCTATATATGTATAAGTACATTAGCTGTGACGGATAATTTATTATTTAATGTTAAGGAAATAATTAAATAATATCTAGCTATCTAGCTATAGGCCATGAGCTCATGTGTCGATTTTCTACTCACTTTTATAGAATTATAGATTATGTATTTATATTTCTCTTATTTGAGTCAGCTCGTGAGCTCGAGCCAACTCGTGAGCTTTTGGTGAGCCGAGTTTGAGCTTAAGAAATAAGCTCGATTGTTAATGAGTCGAGCCGTGAGCCAAGCTCAATTTTCATGAGCCGAACTTGAATTTGGTCTAGCTCGGCTCAACTCGACTCACTTCCAGCCCTAGTATTCGTACCTGAAGCACTGAAATACCATTTTCATGCTTGCCTCACCTAAAACGTTTCCTATAAAATAACATGTTATATATTTAGAAAAATTTAA
>NC_029788.2:126401970-126407105 GCF_000816755.2 Arachis ipaensis
ATAATAAATAAAATTTAAATTTTTGATATTTATTTAATAAACTAATTATTAATTCAACTCAAATTGATTAATATCTATTCCTCCTAAATTTCGATCTATACACCTAATAAAATTTTGTTTCCCTTTGTTTATTACTTGCAACGCACCTAATACCCTTTTAGATTTAATTATGGTTTGCCGGAGGTTGCTTGAATCTGAAATATGGCATCATTAATAATGCAAATATATTCACACCATTCAGATTTCGGAACAGATATCATATATAGTATAATTAATAGCTTGTGTGTAATTTCCTAACATACCAAACAGGCAGGTTATTTTTAAATTGGTTGTAAGAGTTAAAGATTTAATTACTAAAAATAAAAATAAAAATTTTATTTAAGAATTATTTTCTTAAAATATTATAGACAAAATTTTATCCGTTAAAATTTAGCAGAATAAAAATAAATTATAATAAAATTTGAACAATTCTAAATAAAATAATATAATTTTAGGTTATAAAATTGACTATTTATTTTATTATTTGTTTCTGAAATTTTACACTAATTAAATGCAGCAAAAAAAAGTTGTAAATTAATCTATAGAAATTGAATTTACCTCACAAAATTAAGTTATTTATCTAAAAAGTTTTTTATATGGTCGACTTCCAGTATTTGTTCAGATTTACCATCGCATTCTATTTATATATATCGCCACTATGCTCCTACTGTCATGAAGCAACAGAAACAATCACTCATTGTTTGATCTATTGCTCTGAAATTAAAGAAGTATAATCTCAGAGTTACCTTCATGACTGTCTTCCCCCTCAGAGTTCTAACGATTTTTGGATATGGTGGACTGCATCAACATAGATACTTAATCTGTTAGTTGAAGAATGCTGACTGGCGTAATCCTCACTTGCTTGCCATTATTTGCTGGAATTGCTGGAAAGTTCGCAATCAGTTAATTTTTGAAGGTATTACTTCAATGTTATCTGTCATTCTAGCAAATTCTGTCAAGTTGTTCTGTAAAATTCAAAGAACTTTCAATTTAGATCATCATCTCCGTGAGGCAAACTCTTAGTGTTTTATTCAATTTGACTTATTATTTTTTTTTTTTTAATTTTTTTTTATTTATAAAGACTAAATTGTTGAATCTGAATTTTTTTAAAAATCAATTTTAAGTGTTTATTCATTTTGATATGTATTGGATCTTTAGTTAGTGTTATCAAATTTTTTATTGTTTCAATATATATGAATGGGTTTCTTTTTTCATATTTAAGTTATGAAAAACATTAGAGAAATAGCAGAATTTATTTTTTTTGTTAGCAATTAACTATCAATGTTAAAAATATGGATTAAAAATATATTATTGAATTACTAAATTAAAAAAATAAAGTAATAACTAATTAAAAATAATAACAAAAAAAATAAATTTTATTGGTAGTCCTAAACATTTCTCTTAAGTTATTTGTGTATCCTTTAATTTCTAATGGTTCTCTTTAATTTCCTATTTAATTAAATATTTATGTGGTTATATAGTAGACGACAATAATATATGTTTCACAATATATAATAGACTTTCCTATATATTTTCAATGCACTTTTTTATTTTTAATATTGGATTAATAATAGTGTTTTTTTAAATTGTAATCTAATGTGGTATTTTTTTAAAATGTGGGATGATTTAATGTACGGAGTATAAATCGGACCGTCCAATTTTTAAAAAGTACAGAAATCAGACCGTTCGATTTTTAGGTACACAAATCGGACCACTGATTTGTGTACTCTAAACTTTTAAAATTTTTTAAACACAAATAGAAAGTTACTATTTGTATATCTTCTATGGTTTTAAAAAATACCAAAAATTACCACGCTAAGGACAGTCATTCTATTTCTATATCCAAATTTTTTAGCCTTTCCAATGCAATATCGCATTCATAATATTGTTCAAATTCATCATCGTTTTTAACTTCCAGAACAATTTTATGACGATAAAAGAAATCACATACTTGTTTCCAAATACAAGATTTATAAATGAAAAAACAAACTAACTTATTTGGAAAAAACAACATGCATGCATGCATCATCAACTAGCTGATACCTTTGTTAAGCTATAACAACTCATTATTGTAATTAACAAGTCAAATAATAAAAATTTCCATCCTAATTATTCTTAATTTGTTTCTTTTCATACTAAATATACCAATAATAACAACTCATTATTATTGTAATTAATTAACAACTCCCCCATTATATTCAATTGCAATAAATATATAATCCATGAATCCACAATTTCTTGATGATGATAAACCCAAATTAAACAATCATCAATCAATCACCAATCTCAAAACTTTTTTTTTTTTTTTATAGTTTTGAGTGTTGTGTAATCAATGGAATTCTTCCAAAATGCCAAAGTTGTGCGCCTAAAGAGCTACCATGACAAGTACTTAATGGCAAACGGTGATGGAGAGACCATTTATCAAGACCTCCAAGGATGTTATGACAATGCCAAATGGACGGTCGAGATTTTGAATCATGATGATAACAACTTGATCCGATTGAAGAGTTTTTTTGGGAATTATTTAACAGCCACCAATATCCCATTCCTATTAGGATCTGCCGGCAAGAAAGTCATGCAACAACCACTTCCTTCAAATTTGTTGAATTCTTCATCATTTGAATGGGAACCCATAAGAGATGGGATGCTGGTATATATGATATATGATATTTTGGACAACATTTTTTATTGTATCTTATGATTATTAATTAATGTCAAACAAGTATGGAGAAATTAAACAATAATGTATGTTGTATTCTTTTGTAGGTGAAACTCAAGACACGTGACGGCGGCGGATTCTTGCGAGCCAACGATTTCCGGCTACGGCCGTGGAAGAACTCGGTCACACACGACAACCCTCATAGAACTGCAACAGCAAATTGGATTCTTTGGGACGTGGAAATTGTGGAGTCAAGAGAACAAGAATCCGATGATAAACCAATTGAGGTTCGCTTCCTACTTACATAATATATAATGGTGGAAACTCAGGTGGTTATTCTCATGAAGTTATTTTCGCGCGTGTAAAGATTTTTTTTTATTAAAAATTATTAAATAACGATTTAATTAAATATATTAAATTATTTAATAATTTTTATTATTCTCTTTATACGAAGTCAACTTTGTACGAATAATTACCTATAATTATTATTACAATCTTGTTAAAGAGTGTTTTAGAACATAGGTTTATCAAAGATATAAAGTTGGAAGCTCTTTCTTGAAAAAAGAAACACAAAAGTTTCAAGATTTTAATAACATCATCAAATGCAAAAAAATGTTACAAATGCTTTTTCTTTTATATCTTTATTGAGTATTAACATTCGTTAATAAACTTCCAAATTCCTTACTAAAATTATGAAAACCCTAATATGCATGGCATAATTCACTGGGGTTTATAATTTAAAGACAAGAGAAAATAATCAAAATATAAGTAGTCAATGAAAATTAAGAGGCAAGAACTTATTGAGTGCATAATAAAATTGAGTTATTACTTGTTAGTGTGTGTATATATTTTAACAATATTATTTTTTTTTCTATGCAGCACAGAGAATTAGATAAAAATAGATCACCAGAAAAAAGATGGAAGAATTATATTTTATGACCAGAAAAAACAAGGTAACAATCATATACACTCTGAAAAATTCATCGGACAAAGAAATATTCAGGAAAAAGTGTTAGAATTTGAGGAGATGCTAAAGAAAAGAAAAGGAACGCAGGAACATAGTTTTGGGTTTCTTTTAGGTTTTAAATTACTCTCTTAATTTTTATAGTATTATTAATTTATATATATTTTTTAATTGGGTCTCTAAAAAAATAATTATTTTTTTAATTGGATTTGGATGTTTTGACCACATAAGAAGACACAACCATGAGGCTTGTATTTTGGGCTTAGTTTTCCATCTTGGTATATACATGGGCTTCGTTATATATGCTCTTTTGTTGAGTAATGTAAAATATAAGTTAACGACCAAAAACTAATGTAAATTCACTAAATTGTAATGTACATGATTCAGAAAAAAATAATGTAATTAATAGGAAAATTAGTGTATATTGTCTTCCTTGGTCATTTTATTTCATTTTTGAGGTGATCTTGCTTGTTGATTTGTTAATATTACGATCTTTTGATGAAGAACTACTTCAATATTTTAATGTAAGGAAATTTATGAATGGCAAGCGTGGACTTCACTTATGTAAAACTTACACACCACAACGTTAATTAGAAAATTCATAAGAAATTTCTCTGAAAGACAATATAATCCAACCAATTGCGTCAATCCAACATTGAGAGGGTAGCATTCATTAATATCATCATCAAGATGTAATGATGTATCATTAATTAACTCTTAAAAAAAGGTTAATCCTTATCAAGTAGCAATCATAATAAAATCCTTGTCAGATAACACTACCACTTTAATTTTCTATAAAGTGAAGATGAACGAACATATACTAATTTAAATTGTTAACAAAGAATCTATGTTCGTCTACCTTAATTATAGTAGTTAGACCACTAATGGTTTACATATGTACCTACTAATGTTTTGATCTGACAAAATTTAACTGAGCCACATACACATGCTTAATTTAATGTTATGTCTCTGAAACACACCACCTAATTTTGGAAGAGAATGGAAGTCTTCTTCTATTTGTATGGTCTGTTAATACTTAACTGTTGTTTTGATCTTTTTATACGTTTATGAATTGATATATTTATTCTTTAGAATATGTGTTATAATAATTTTTGAAAATGATATAATTAAACATATACACAAAATATTTAAATTATTAATAAATTCAATGCATTATTCTCTTCAACACTCTTTTGCATTAAAATATACCCAAACGTCATTCCTACTAGACAACTAACAAAAAGTTTCTTAATCAATGTATTAACAAAAGTTAAAAAGAAGCAAGGGAAGTGTTTCTTATTTTAGGTTTAATAAAGGAATTTAGATTATCAATAGCATAATGTGTCAAATTCCCTCAAAAATATTTTTCTGGAAAATCAATCAAATAAAAAAGTTTTAATTAAACTTTTTCTTGTTGATGTTGAGTCCTCTTGAAAAATAATCTGGCATGAAAAACTGAAAATAAACTAAGAC
>NC_029788.2:126407113-126407887 GCF_000816755.2 Arachis ipaensis
AAATATTATTTCTAAATTAAAATTAGTTATTAATATATTTATATATAAATATATGTATAATTTAATTTATTTTTAACGTGTATTTATATTTTAATATATATTTTATATTATTTATTAATTTTAGCAACTAATTTTAATGTACGAATGACATTTTCGAGCTCCTCCATCACCGTTTTGAACTTTGAATTGCTTTGCTTTTGAAAAAATTTACTATTGCAGTAACTAATAGTACTAACCACTTTAGTTTTTAATCATTGTGGGAAATTATTGTCCCCACTTTTCATTTAGCCAGAACTTTTTTTTTTTTGGAATTAAAAAACTCAACACACTAGGTGCAACAAATAGAAATCAAGAGCCAGAACTTAATTTTAAAACTAATCCACTTGTATTATTTTTAGCTAATTTATTTCATTATATAGTGTATATAGACATTTTCAAATATATTAGGTGTGGAAGATGGACACATAACTTGGATCAAAGTCTTGTGTTCTCGATGTTCTTAATTCAATGTTTGCTCATCAGCCAATCGTATTGTTTGAATTGTACAATCTTATTTGAATCCAACTATAAATAGCCTAGTGGACAATTCATAATCCTGAAGTAGTCACTGAATTGAATTAAATTACGAATATTCGTTGAATAATTTACAAGTTATTTTTTTTTATTAAAAAATTCCAGGTCAATAAAAGGGATAAGTCCTTTTTTTTTCCTTCGAGGTATTGTATGCAACACGAGGGAAAACAAACTTGACCAAAGATTCTGCATCAGTTTGGT
>NC_029788.2:126408087-126409700 GCF_000816755.2 Arachis ipaensis
ATAAAATTAATTCATAGAAATTTTATACCATTTTTATACTAAAATTAAATTAAATACAGTATTATACTTGAATCTGTAAATCAAATTCAGGGGAATGTCCAATTTAATTTTGGGTGTTCCCATTGCCCAATATCCAAGAATATAGTTATATCTCATAGTCATCATGTTAAATTAACAACTACAAAATGAAATATGATCAAGAATAAATTTATCACTACTTGACAAATTTTTTTAATGTTATATATACTGTCTTTTTGTACAGCATTCTTGTGCACAATCTCTTTACAATATTAAGAGTAAAGTATTATTTTTGTCCCAAACGTTTCAATCGTCCTATTTAAGTCTTTAACGTTTCAAAATTGATTTAATGTTGTCCTGCCGTTAGAGATCCGTTAACAGAATTGACGGTAGGACAAAATTGAAACAATTTTAAAATGTTAGGGACTTAAATATGACGAAAACGTTGGAGACAAAAATGATACATAAAAATAATTTTTAATTCAATTTTGTCTTTCAATAATATCAATTTTTTACTGTATATAGTATTCAATTATTTTTAAATTACATCTAAGTAAATTACACTTAATCACATTATTTTTATTTTAAATAAAATTACTTTTTTATAATTTTAAAGAATTTTGATACATTAGAGACAAAAGATATAATTTATATTTTATTGTATATATATTATTTTTTTCTTTTTCGCAAGTTTATATACTAATCATTCTACAAATATTTCATGATAACTAAAAATTTTTAAGAGTAAAATTATAAAAAAATTAATTTATTTAGAATGAAAGTAATATGATTAAGTGTAATTTACTTAGATGTGATTAAAAAATAATTGAATACTGTGTATAGTAAAAAATTGATATTATTGAAGGATAAAATTAACATTTATTTCTATGTATCGTTTTTGTCCCCAACGTTTTCGTCCTATTTAAGTCCCTAACGTTTGAAAATCGTCTCAATTTTGTCCTACCGTCAATCCTGTTAATGGATCTCTAACGGTAGGACAACATTGAGTTAATTTTAAAACGTTAGGGACTTAAATAGGACGAATGAAACGTTAGGGACAACTTTAAAACTTACCCAAACATTGGGAATAAAAATGATACTTTACTCTAATATTAAAAGTAACTATAGTGCAACCAAGTCCGCATTTTTTTTTGGCACAATTTTTTTATAATATTAAAATAATTATAGTGCAATTAAGTTGATTTTTCTTTTTCTTCTTCTTTCTTTTTCTTTGTTATTATTGTTGTTGTCGTCATTTTTTTTTTCATTATTTTCTTCTTTTATATATATGTTCAGAAAATTATAATACAAAAATGTTGATTTATAGTACAACAATTTTGATACGCAACTCAACAAAAATTTTAGTGCACGACACATAAATTTTTAAAAGATTACATGTTCAAAATATTAGCATCCAATTAATAAAATACATATAATACAAAAATTTTAGTGCACAATATAAAAAAATGTTTATACACAACACAAAATTTTTTATGCACAGCACATAAATTTTTAAATGACCACATATCCAAAACATTGATTTATTCAATCAACAAAATATATTCACAGCAAAATATTTTATGTTATATATAAAA
>NC_029788.2:126409721-126410775 GCF_000816755.2 Arachis ipaensis
TCCAAAATTAAATCTTTAAGATTCTGTTAATAGTAGCGGTGACAAAACGGGCCAAACCCGCCATATCAAACTGCCAAAAAAGGTAGACTAGGACGAAATTTTGAATCCGCTAATTTTTGAAAATTCGCCAAACCCGCACCCCCAAACTGGCGGACTTTCGTAGAGAGGGGCAGATTGGGCCGCGGCTGATAATCTTTTCTTAAGGATATTTTGAACTTTTATTCATTCATAAATATCACATTATAGGATTAGGGTTTCTCTTTACACCATTTTCACACGAACAACACACGTAAAGCTAGAGCTTCCCTCCTCTTGCTCTCTTCAATCTTCTAGCCTGCGAGTCGGCTACCTTCCCTCTCTTTCTTGCAGTCATAGGTAGCAACGCAGCGCTGCAGAGCCACAGTAGCATATAAAGCACCGGCGACATACTCAGCGACATTCCCTCTCTCCCCTTCACATATCTCTCTCTCCCTCTCGGATTGAAGTCGCCCGGAGCCCAGAATGCACCGGAATCACTGTGGCAATGATGACTCGGTTCTCTGTCTCGTAGGCCACCAACGTCATTGCCTCTCTCTCTCTCTCTGTCTCTCTCTCTCTCTCTCTCTCTCTCTCTCTCTCTCCCCAAGTGACAACCGCGAAGCCAAAGGCTCTCTCTCTCAGTCTAGCAAGCATCAATGACGACGATTCCCCTCCGTCCAGGACGCTCAGCAGCCAACCTCCCCCTCCGTCCAATTGTCTCTCTCCTTCGTCGTCAACATGTACCAGCAACCTCTGTGTCTCAGCTCAGCCATCAATCATGACCCAGCCGCGACAACGCTCCCCCAGCTGGCCAACCCCTCACTCAAGCAATTTTTTTAGATTTATCCGGTTGAAGCTTTTTTTTATCTTTTATTGTTAAAATGTTACTAAACTAGTTCTGTTGTGAAACGTTTGATTTCATTATAGGTGCTAATTTGTCTCTAATTTTTTGCTTATCCCTAATTCTTTTGATTCCATTATAATTCATTGTTTTTTATTTTGTTTATCCTCTAAATTTTTTTGATATTGGATACTG
>NC_029788.2:126411072-126418608 GCF_000816755.2 Arachis ipaensis
AGGCCAGCCTGCCAACCCGCCACTTCGTCTTTTGATAAGGCGAAGTAGCAAGTTCGGTCCATATAATTTTGGCGAGCTTTGACGGAGCGAAACTAAGGACCACTAGTTTAGAATTTTGGGTTATTTATTAGAGTGAACACCCAACCCGGTCCCTGTCCTTTTTCTCGATGGACATCACGGACCTTGTCCAAAAAAAAGGGACATATCGGTCCCTGTCCCATACTTTTGTGAGACTTTCCGGTCCTTCCGTCATCTTTCCTGACCAAAACAGACGAAACTTGCCTACGTGTCAGTTAACGTTGCTGAGTTGGAGGTTAATAGTCTGTTAAGTTCCACGTGGCTATTAGAAAATGGACAAGGTTCGATTTGTCCCCCTTTGGTGACCTAAAACTACGTCGTTTTAGTGGTCTGAGACGTTGCTATTAGGAAATGGTAAGGGGTCATTCTGTCCCATTCTAGAAACCAAAAACGACTTCATTTTTAGTCTTCACTGAAACACAATGGTTTGAAAGTGATTCGACGCTGCTAATCTCTCACTCTTCTCCCAACCCAAATACAAACCCTAGGAGACCATGATTGGTAATGGAGAGCGTTGTTCATCATCAAACCCACGAAGCAGAGACGATTCAGGCTGGGGCCTAAATTCTGGTGGGAGTGCTGGAGCTCCAAGGAAGAAGAAATAGGTTGCCCCAATTTGTTATTGTGGTTCTCATGCAATATTGTTCATGTCAGGGACGGTGAAGAATCCAGACAGATTATTCTTTTGCTGCCCAAAATTCAAGGTAGTTTTTGAGGGTTTAGCTAATTTTTTGTTTTCAATTTCTATTCCACAGATGATAACAAATGTTAAACTTTTTTGTAGACTGGAAAATGGCATTGCAACTTCTTTGCATGGCTAGATGATTATGTATCTTCATGTGGTGAGGATGCTAACAAGGCTGTCTCATTTGGGGCATCAAAGCAGAAACAGAATCGATTGGAAGGCCATGGTTATGTGGTGGATAACAAAGTTAATGAGTTGGAGGAAAGATTAATTGGTTTGGAGGATCAGTTAGATTACTGCAAACTGAAAATGGGTGAAAGTAGATGTATTAGGTATGGGTTTAATTTGTTAGCATTTCTGGGTGGGGTTGTAATTGCAAGCTTGTTTAGAACAAGTGTGTAGGAATTTGATAGCTGAATTTTGTTATTTCACTGAGTTGAGTTGTGAACATCACTTTTGATGATGAATGAAGCAGGAATTATTGTGTTGAATTTGTAAAATTTGAACCATGGCCTGTGATAAATATGTTAAATCTCATCCCTATATTGATAGATAATGGCATATATGTCATGACATAAATTTAACAAAGGGGGACAAATTGATCCCTGTCCATTTTCTAATAGCAACGTCTCAGACCACTAAAACGACGTAGTTTTAGGTCACCAAAAGGGGACAAATCGACCCCTGTTCATTTCCTAATAGCCACGTGGAACTTAACAGACTATTAACCTCCAACTCAGCAACGTTAACTGACACGTAGGCAAATTTCGTCTGTTTTGGTCAGGGGAGATGACGGAAGGATCGGGAAGTCTCATAAAAGTATGGGACAGGGACCGATATGTCCCTTTTTTTTGGACAAGGTCCGTGATGTCCATCAAGAAAAAGGACAGGGACCGGGTTGGGTGTTCACTCTTATTTATTATTAACTTCATGTTCCAAATCCTATTCTTAAAACTTATATGCAATAAGTTTTATGGCAAGTTTTTATTTGTAAGAAAGAGAAATGTTAAAAGATTATTGAAATTTAATTTTTTTTAGTTTAATAATTTAACAATATATTTTATTTCATAATTTTAAATATTAATGACTAAAAATAATAAATTTTGATGATTCTTTTGTATTTTTTTTAAGAAAATAGAATTTAGTTTTGATGTCTAATCAATATAAAATAGTTTTACATATATATTTAATTATGTAAATAATCACATAAATAATCATATAAAAAATAAATATAATTGCATAACTATATAAAATATTTTTCAAATGCATCAAAATTAAATTCAACAAAATAAACACCGAAAGATTAAATTAAGTGCTAATTTTCTAAAGGTTTAATTATTTTGTAGGTCCCTATAGTTTTATCGAATTTTCAATTAGGTTTCTATACTTTTTTTCTTTTCAATTGGGTCCTTATACATTTTTTTTTTCAATTTAGTCCCTGTTAACGTTAAATGTCAAAAAATTATTAGTGAATTGTGAAATTACTTGTATACCCTTAGGGACCCAATTGAAAAGAAAAAAAAATATAGAGGCCTAATTAAAAATTCGGTGAAACTATAAATATTCAATAAAAGATATTCCTATAATCCTTATTCAATGATTCTACAACATGAAAGATATTCCTATAATCCCTTTTATTTTGTCACTATCATTTTTTTATTTATTTATATACAAATTGTACCAAAAATATATTTTTTTTTTACTTTTAAAATATCTTATTTTAAGAACATATAAAAAAAAAAACGGATAAAATAAAACAAAAATAATAATAATAAGTATATATAAAATTCAATTTTCATTGTTCAAGTATTCATTATGTCGTAGTATTTTCTTCATCATATGAAGTTAATTGACCAGCAATTTACTCATTCAAAATGGGAATAGAAACAGTAGGATAGAAATGTAATGCTTCCTTCTTTAAGAATGTATGTTTGAAGGCCAAATTAAGTTGGGAAAGGTAGTTAAGGAACAGAAAGATCATATCAACTGAGAAGAGAGAAATGAAAGAACAAAAGCCTTGATTATGAGGAAGCTGCAACAAATCTCTACAGGATTTAGAGTGCTGATCTAAACATTTGAACATATAGCAAAAATTCTATACAAACAATTTCAATTCTTTTGTTCATATATCAATGGTATTGGTAACTCAAGGTAACATTAAATAAAAACAAATCAGCAAAGTTGAGTTAAACTAACGTAACAGAGAAACTCTTTCACTTATCATGAATAATAATAAGATTTTAGCAATAAGAATGACTAAACCATTTAAATGCCTTAGCTTCAAGCTTATTTGGCACTGTTACAAATGCGAGGAGATCAGCACCCGAATCTGCTAAAATTTGAACTCTTCTCCGATGAAAATCTTTGAGACATTTCAAGGTTATAGCGTCATCATAATCCCCACTGTTAGGAACAAAATATGAAAATATTGCTGAGATTAATTACCATGAAAATATAACAAACTTCAATATTTGTAATATGCAGAAAAAGCTCAAAACTATATATAATATATGTAAGCAAAATTGAAATATAAATTCATTTTGCACAACCTCACAACTGTCTGATACGTGAGTATCTTTTTTATCTTTTTTTAGTGAATTTGCATTTAATTTGTTGAGTTTAATCAAGAATTAATTATCTTGTAGCCACTATGAATGCTACTTTGAGTCTTGTGCAATTCTGTTTATTTTAGGTAGCATTCGGTTGGATTTGATGAAGCTTCTGCAGAAAAAGAGAAGAAGGTTATATAGGGCAGGAATGATTTAGAGGATGGAGAGGAAGCTTGCACAAATGGAATCAGCACAAGAATTAAAGGAGATGATCAGCGAGAAGCGACGCGTGCGCGTACCTGACGCGTACGCGTGACATGCCAAGAAGACCATCGACGCGTACGCGTGACACGCGCCAAGTGCAGAAAACGCTGATTATTTAATTAATTCTAATTTAAACTTTATTTTTTATTTTAAAATATGAAAAGATATTATTTTAGTTTTAGAAAATATATTTTAAATTAATTAGGATTAGATATAAAAGAGAAAAGAAACTTCTCTTCTGGGGGAATTCGATTCGAACATTATTCCACTTTTTATTCCACCTCAGCCCAATTTACACTTTACCAGAATCCTTATTTTCTCTCTGAACTATGAGCAACTAAACCTCCACTGTTAAAGGTTAGGAGCTCTGTCTATTGTATGGATTGATTCTATTGTTTTTCTATTTTAATTCATGCACTGATTTATAATTTAAGAATTGTTTTCGTTCTTTATCTTATGAATTTGGGTGGAACGGAAGTATGACTCTCTTTCTAATTGAGTTCTTGTATAACTTGGAAAAGCTCTTTACTTGAACAACAGTTTGAAAACAATTTCTCCTAAATTCTAATTATCTGGACTTAACAGGATACGTGACATATAATCTTCTTATATTTGGATAATTAGAATTTTTGTGGCATAATAACTAGAATTAAACTTCACCCCCTAATTGAAATTAATTGACCAAGGAATTGGCAATTGATGAAAGTTAGAGGAGACTAGAAATGTCTAAGAAATTAGGGTTTAGTCACATATAGTTTGTCATGAATTAAATCTTGCATGATTAAAATAAATTAATAAGAAAAGTTAATCCAAAAAATAGATAACTCTGAAACCTTAACTGTTTCTCCATACATATTTCACAACCTGTTTACTGCTTGCTTTATTAAATTTCTGAATTATTGTTTAATGCTTTTGAATACCAAAAAACTCTTTTCTGTTTGTCTAACTAAGTAAATTAATCAACCATTGTTGCTTAATCCATCAATCCTCATGGGATCGACCCTCACTCACCTGAGATATTATTTGGTACGACCCGGTGCACTTGCCGGTTAGTTTGTGGTTATAAATTCCGCACCACTGTCCCCTTTCAAAAACCAAGAGATTAAAATGGGACGCCAAGATGAAGAAGCAAAGTTGGAATATCATCATATCTAGAATATCATTAACTATGTTGATCAATTAACTGGCTACACAAAAGACAAGAAAATATAACAAACACCACAAGTAAACAGCAATTATAACTAATTCCTAAATACTTGATATTAGTCATTTGAAGATCTCACCTGTTCTCTAAACCATAAGCCAAATAAGCTCCATAGCTCCCCACTGAACCTGAGATTTGAATAAGGCATTTCTTGAAGATTCTACCATTAGCATCGATATCCGAAGAGCAGAGCAGCAAGGCGAGGTGCGGTCAGACGAGGTGTGGTGCGGCGTGGCAATCTATGACGAGGGAAGCGACACACCACCAGCGTGGAGCAGAGCAGTGCAGCACAAACCAAGGACAACGGACGACGACGGCACCAACGAACGGAGGAGAAATGCCACTGACTTCAGAGAAGTAGTGCTGAGTTCTTCACTTTTGGGACAAAATGTTAAGAGCTAGTTTTGGTAGTATTTTAAAAAAATGGGGGTGGATTTAATTAGCAATTCTAATCTAATTAAGAGAATATTCTATTTTTGAATGAAATATTCTGTTATCTCAAACAGTTTTGTTATGATAGAGACTAAATTAAAAAAAATTTAATATTTAAAATTTAATTAAAAAAATATAAAGACCTAATTAAAAATTTAATAAAATTATAGGAATTTGCAGAATAATTAAACATTTTTTAAAAGTTAAAACTCATACAAAGATCCACTAATCAGGAAAAGACAAAGAAAGAGAAAAGAATATCAGTAATAACATATTAAACTTCTATCACAATTTACAATAGAATAATACAATCCTCACGATTCCAATGTGCTAATAAACATATTATGTAGATCTAAGATTGAGAGAAAAAATAAGAGGAAAAAACACATAGACCTTAGTCAAATGATCTTACAGGTGGGGTCCTCATGTTATCAACAATTTTGTAGCCAACATACCACATTCCACTTGTCCAATTACAGCAATATAACTAATCTTATAAGGCTCAAAGGGGTGATGATGCACAGGACCATAACCTCATAATATATTATCAACAGTGTCACGTTAGCATGATAGTGACTCGGAAAGTAACAACACAAATACCCTAAAGTTGGTACCACTTGGATTCTTCCTCAGAGAGAATTTCTTACGAAAAACACCAAATCCAAGTTCAACTTGGAACCTTTTTTCCCACCTCTCTTCTCCCAAGATAAAAGTTTGAACCCCACTTTTTAATTTCCGTTGTATATTCCAGAATCCCTCCAAAATGTCCATTTTTCACATCAAGCCGCATACACACTCAATGTTATTTTAATTTCATTTTTATTACCAAACGTCATGTATATGTTTGGGAAAAAGATAATGTTTGGTTCACATTAGTCTTATCCTTTTTTTTAAAAAATGGATATTATCAAAATAAGAATAATATTATTATTTAGTGAATTATAATTAAGATACTACTATAAAATTTTAAATAAACATTATATTGATTATTATTTAAGGATTATTGTACATGTTACTTTTTTGAAAACGTTAATATTAATAATCAGGAATGTTGCGGTTAGGGGTAAATATCCAAGAAGACAGAAAGTATCATCACTTTAACTGTAAAAATATAACACCTTGCCTATATCATTAATGAAATATCGAATAATTTTAAAAATTATAACTTTAATTCAATATGAACAAAAATAGTCAAATATATTTATCATTTATAAAAGATACAATATATGGTAAACGAATCAAATTAAAGTAATTATACAATGCAATTAATATATCACTAATTACAATAATATAATAAAGAGTAAAGTATCATTTTTGTCTCTAACGTTTAGGATAAATCTTATTTGTATCCCTAACGTTTAAATCGTTCTATTTGTATCCCTAACGTTTGTAAAAGTGATTCAATGTTATCCGCCGTCAATTACACATCATGAGTGCTTTAGTTTGAGTTTTAAAAATCTAAAATCTCTTTTTGAAGTTAGAATATAAGTGTCTGAGATAGAATCGATGATCTACTCCGAAAAATAGCTCATCAACTGTTGAAATTAATTCCTACAACATTTACATAATTCATTTTTCTAAGGACATAATTGAATTTAAACACAAATAGTGGGTATAATATTAAAATCGAACACATTCAAGTAAGACCTAATTGAGAATGAATACATCCACGTAAGAATAATTAAAAAATATAATCTGATTTGTTAGTATAATTGATAG
Organism: Arachis ipaensis; assembly: GCF_000816755.2. NCBI lineage: Eukaryota > Viridiplantae > Streptophyta > Magnoliopsida > Fabales > Fabaceae > Arachis > Arachis ipaensis. Next base: position 126,418,004 of record NC_029788.2, read on the forward strand.
TAGGATAACATTGAATCACTTTTATAAACGTTAAGGATACAAATAGGACGATTTAAATGTTAGGGACACAAATAAGACTTACCCAAACATTAGGGAAAAAAACGATACTTTACTCTATAATAAATTTAATTTTAATGCATTACGGTATGAATAATTTTACACATATATTTATTTATAAATAAATATAATTAAATTATTATATAACTTAAAATAACAAAAATATTATTTATATATTAAAATCAATTATTATGTAATTATATATAAATATATGTATTATTAATTTATTTTTAATATATATTTAATATTTTAATATATATTTTTTAATAATAAGTTAATAACTAATTTTTGTTGACTATTTTGGTATACATAATTGTTGCAATAATTATCACATTAATTATGAATATAATTTTCATTTCCTGTGAGCTGTGACTGCTAGCTTCGGTTACCTGCTTATCTTCTTCTCTCCATAATTCACTCACCTATAAATAACACAATCCGAGTCGGCTAAATACTTTTCGCAATTTTTTCTTCTTCTTTTGCTTCTCTCTCACATCGTTCTCGTGAGCTTCTACCCGTTTCTCACGTTCTCTAATATCTGTTACGCA
>NC_029788.2:126418666-126435855 GCF_000816755.2 Arachis ipaensis
TTATTCTTCGGAGTTTTGCAGTGGTGACGATGGCGTTGGCAGATGAGAAGGACGATGAAGTAGTTGTTCCGCAGAAGAAGATTACGATTGGAGTCTGCGTGATGGAAAAGAAGGTGAAATGTGACTCAGAGGTTCACTCTCTCTTTTTCACGCTGGATCCACTCTTCTTCAGTAGCTACGAGACTCTAGTCTATGTAATGATTCCCGCTTTGTTCTTCTATTGCAGGTTTTCTCTGCGCCTATGGAGCAGATTCTTCAGAGATTACGAGCCTTTGGTGAATTTGAGGTAGTTGAATCACTGAAATGTTTCGTTTCTTCACGTCGCGTTATCCTCATTGATTTCGATTTGAAATGTTCATGAATCTACTGGTAGTAGCTGAGTTCATGTTCTTTCTTCTGTTACTTATTCAAATTATAATGTGCCCCGTGTTTTCCTTTTCCTTCATTTTTCGCCGTCATTTTTGTGTTTTCTCCCTTTTTTTTGTATTTTCTCTTATATTTGTTTTGCTGTCTCTGTTTTATTATAATTATTATTATTTTCACTTTGTTATTTTTATTATTCGTAGGTCATATATTTTGGAGACAAGGTCATCCTCGAAGATCCAATAGAGAGGTATAACTGACACCGCGAATTAGATTTGTTTTTGGAATCTACAGTATGAAGAACTAAATAGTGATTGGACGATTTGCCGTCCTTTGCACAGAGTATAAGTCACTTTTTTTTATCTTTTCGGTACATTGAATAATCAATGAATATATGGAATCAATTTCTTTTTGTGATGCTCGTGATCTGTCAGTAGACACTTGGTTATTTTAACTTATTTCAGGACACATATACATAGGCACTGGCATGAAATATCTTTCAAGTACAGGAAATGTCTAACTGTCATGCCGAGGAGGAAAAAAATTAATTGAAGGGATTTTGTACTTGATGTTTCCTAATGCTGCATTTATGGCTGATTTTAACAAGATTTAATAGTTGTATGCATGGATGGAGCACAAGAAAATGCTAACCATGTTGAATGATGATCATCCTAAGGATGGAAAATAGGGGGACAAAAAAGAAGAAAAGAAAGAATATTAGAAGATATGTATATCAGGGAATACAGTAGAAAGTAAAGGGAAGGCTATCAAGAAAAGTATATGGAGTTATCATTTAAACTATTATTTTTATGAGATTCCTTTCCATTGGCAGTGGCCAATTTGGAAGTGAATGCACTTTCATTAAATACCTTTACATTTCATTTTTGCTGTGTATATACTGTTGGAGGGAATAAAGATCAAGAAAAGAATGCATAGTCATCGACACCCTACCTAAAAAAATGTTTTTCGATGTGTGAATCATATTTGTACTTGGGACATGTGAGTTATTGCTGAAATATTTGTTGTTTTTTGAATTGCACTGATTGCATACTAAGTTTAAATATTGCGTTGTTTGACTTATTTCAGTTGGCCAATATGTGATTGTTTGATTGCTTTCCATTCCTCTGGATATCCCCTCGAAAAGGCTGAGGCGTATGCTGCTTTAAGAAAGTAAGCTTGTTTATTTACCAAATATATTTTTTAGTCTTGAGTAATTAGTCCATGTTGCTTCGCATATTATTTTTTTTTCACTTTTTTTTTTCATGGGCATAAGCACAGTAGATTATGAAATTCTTTATCAATTTCTTGTCTTCTTATTCTCTGTTGCATGTTTGGTTATAGTTATAAGATTGCTGTATCGTTTTCTTCTCAGACATTGGTTACTAACTTGAAGATGTACACACACAGTATAATAATCTTTTTCATATCAATCTATTTTTTTTCTTCTCTTGTTATTCTCCTTTTTCTTTATTCTTTTCAAATGTTGGTGGAGAATGTTTACAGATTTAAAACTACTTGTGCATTGTGATCCAGACCTTTTCTAGTAAATGAACTGGAGCCCCAACACCTTCTTCATGATCGAAGAAAAGTATACGAGGTAGGAGGGATTAGTTACTTAATTTCTTCTAGTTATGTACTTTTTGCTTTATTTTCAAGTTCCATGAGATTTCCATGTATATTGAGCCTTCTTGGATATACATTAAAAAAAATAAATATAAGAAGCTTCATTTCCTGTAAGCTTTGAACATCTTGGTATGTGCTATCTGGATGACTGGATTTGAACTGATAGCTCTTGCTGGTTCAATCAAAATCCAGAGATATACATCACTTAGCTATATGTTTGATTTATTTTTTCCCCCCCTCTTCGAATCATGCACTGGGCAGGGATTGTTGTTTATAATGTTTCTATTAAACTTGCAATATTTGAATCTTGGCACAAGTGAAATTGGCCTATGAATTGCTTTTTTAGGAAAATTGGTTCTGAAATATACAAGCTGTACTCTTTGACTTGTTCACCAAGAGCCTGAGTGGACATTGGCCTTTTTTTTTTTATGAAGATGATAGTCATAAGAAAATGAGAAGATAAGAGATCCTTTTTGTGAGCATGAAAACAAACAATAGAAAACACTATCGCAGGGAATTGTAGTCTCTGAACTTATGAGAGGGAAATTCCCTTTGGGAAAAAAAAGATGTTAGTACGTACTTTATTTTATACCACAGAAGTTGTTTGTTCCAAAATCTATCATTGAAGATGTATATAAAGAAAAGGGAAACAAAAAAAGAAGGAAAAAAAAGGAATTTGAGTCTGGTTACTGTGTTATTTACAGTGCAACAGTAAAGAACTTTATCATTTATGTTTCTTTTTTTTTATGATGATATTAATATGTTCAACTTTTGGTTCAAGCGTCTTGAAATGTTTGGAATCCCTGTTCCAAGATATGCCCTTGTTAATAGGGAAGTGCCATACCAAGAGTTGGATTACTTTGTTGAGGAAGAGGATTTTGTTGAAGTTCATGGCATGCGATTTTGGAAGCCATTTGTGGAGAAGCCTATTGATGGTGAGCCATTAATTGAAACTGTTCATTCTTCACTATTCATGTTTTTCCAAAATCGCAGACTTTACATAAATGTGTTCTATGGTTTAACCTTTTTGTTTAAAAATAAAATAAAATAAAACCATCATTAGTTGTACCATATTTTCAATTGGTTGCGGCTGGATAAAAATCTGTTACCTGATCACAGAAGTTGAAATTTAATGATGTATTGCCTATTTATCTAATCCACTATTCTTTTTGTGCCGTATATTTGGAAATCGTGGAAGTTATATTCTCAATAATGCTTTTACAATGCTATTGTTATTCCTGTGACTGTTCTTTCTAATGGTATTGTATTAATCTTTTTCTTTTATCAAAAAAGAAAAATTAATTAGTATTAATCTTCCTGATAAGTAATGAAGCTTCCCAGTTCTCATAATGTCCTCTCTTACTGTTTGTTTTCCTTGATATACAAGTTGCAAACAATTTTTCTTGAATTTTATAACGCTCTTTTTTTTTGTTAAGGTGATAATCATAGTATAATGATATACTATCCCAGTTCAGCTGGTGGAGGCATGAAGAAATTATTTCGGAAGGTAAGCTTTACGCTGAGATGCTACTCTTCCCAGTTAAGAAACATTAAATAATTGTATAAGACATTCTTTTTCCAAGGGACATGTTGAAACTGCCACCTCTGCCATTTGTATAATAAATCATATCTGTGTTTTATATTTATATCTCTGATAATAATTTTCTGAAGTTTACTTGGGTCTTCTTATACCTATGTCTACCTTTATCCGACCCACTTTTATGTCCTTTTGATTGAATATATTACTCATCTTAGTTTCTGTTTTTCTGGTATACTATGATCTAAGGTTGGCAACCGTTCTAGTGAGTTCCAGCCGGAGGTGAGAAGAGTGAGGCGTGAAGGCTCCTATATTTATGAGGAATTCATGCCAACTGGAGGGACAGATGTTAAGGTTTGAAGTGCTTTAGTTTTCCTTTTTCTTAAGAAAATTAACATATTTTGATGTTTATGACATGTGTTTGTCTATATTCTTATGGCTTTCAAGAATTTTGATGATTGATTGTAGGTGTATACAGTAGGCCCTGAGTATGCTCATGCTGAAGCCAGGAAGTCTCCAGTTGTTGATGGTGTCGTTATGAGAAATCCTGATGGGAAGGAAGTAAGTAGCATGCTAAACATCTTACTCTCCTCTTCCAGCTATTTGTTTTGTTTTTATGATTTTGCTATAACTTGGAGTCTTCGCTGGTTTGTTGCTTGTTAATCCAGATAGTTTAATCTTTCCTTTCGAAGCAGTGTGGATCTGTCCATGTTGGGTACCTTGTGGTAATGTTATGGAATAACACAATTGGTCCCAACGTGTAAACCCAGTGCCAAGAAGATGATACATATGATATTGAATCCTATACTTTCTTGATGTTATAACCCTATGACACATATAGTTGAGACAGGAGTAAACCCTAATTAAGATAAATAGGTTAGAAGGTTAGTAATTCCTACATATTTCATGTTTTTGGTTAACTTTTAGGTTCCTTTGAAAATGCAAAGCCATTCTCATTTGTTATTTCTTGGATGTTACTTTCATATTAGGTTTGTAACTCCTCTCTGCAGCATTGCAGCCCTTATATCATGTTCTAGAGTAGATACATTGAATGCATTTTATTGTTTTCTCTTGTTTATTCTCTCATTGCTCTGTTCTTTTAACTTGTCTTCCTGCATGTTATGTATTCTACTACATCCTTTTATCACATCTCTTTCAAAGTGTGACAACCTCTTGTTTAGTCTTAATGCGTATTTTAAGGTTACCTAAATTGCTTGTTTTTTGTAGGTTATGTATAATATTTTTTTTTTTATTTTCTGAACATTAAGATTTCTTAGTTATAGGATTTGGGTTGATCAATAAAAGAAACAAACATATACAATGCAATGAGAGGCTGTTAAATTATGTCTATTATTACACTTGGCAGGTCAGGTATCCAGTGTTATTAACCCCTACTGAGAAACAAATGGCAAGAGAGGTTTGCATTGCATTCAGGCAAGCGGTATGTTCTTTTAATGTGGCAACATACTATTAAAAATGAGGAAGTGGTTCTTGTCATGTATGGTTCTTTTCTGAAATTTTCACTGGAATTGGATTTCTGGTTTCTAGATGGTAAAGTTCGTAGAATTGTTGGTCCTAGCAAGTGTTGATTGTATTCAAGCTTTGATGTTTTGTATCCTAGAGCTGCTAGTAAATGTTGCATATGTTTGTATGGTTATATGTGTTTTATAATTCTTCAATTTTGCAGTTAATTTGTTTTCTGGTTGAAAGTTTGATCAATAGCTTGAAAAATATCCTCTAAATTCTTTTGGCGACTATTGATGAGCTAAAAAAGTTCTAGATCCAAATGTTTTAAGAAATGACTGTCTTTGTGCTTAAAAGAAAATATTTTTTTGTCTGTTTCTCCTTGTTTGCTGCTGTAAATTATTCTTGTTGCTTGTAGGTTTGCGGGTTTGACCTCTTGAGATGTGAGGGACGCTCCTATGTTTGTGATGTCAATGGATGGAGCTTCGTTAAAAACTCATACAAGTATGGGTCCCTAATTAGATTTTTCGCAATTATTCTTGTAATATGGGAGCATGGTTCAATTTTCCCAATAGCTTTACACTTGCTTCTAGTAATCAGAAAATCGTAGCCCAGCTCTTTTCCTCTAAGAACTATATATCCGAGCTGGGAATTTTATTGAAGATATAGACTGGTTGTGATGCTATTTGAAAAATGAAGTTTCCCTATGGATGGCATGCAATAACTTACATAGATGAAATAAATACTCTTTCTAACTAGATATAGCATTACTTGCCTTGTTCATGCTTTAGTTGCTACATGGTAGAATTGCTTCAGTGAAGCAAAATTCTCGTCAATTTGGGTTTGATGGAAATCATTGCTTCAATGAGATGCTTATAAATAAGGAAAACATTACCAATTATGAAAGCTATGTCAATTTCGTGCCGAACTATTTTTTCTTTCAATATTCAAAATAGCATGCACTGCTTGTTTCAGTCATACGGTTTCCATTTGATGCTTATTAAGGTATTATGATGATGCTGCCTGTGTTCTGCGAAAGATGTTCTTAGATGCAAAAGCACCTCATCTTTCTTCAGCAATTCCACCAACCTTGCCATGGAAAGTAAATGAACCGGTCCAACCGACGGAGGGACTTACTCGTCAGGGAAGTGGTATTATTGGGACTTTTGGACAATCTGAAGAATTACGTTGTGTAATTGCTGTTATTCGCCAGTATGTTCTAACACCCTCCGCCCTCCTTTATTAAATTAGTTAAGCACCACATGTATTGTTATGTACTCTTTTGGCCCCTTGGCAGTGGTGATAGAACCCCTAAACAGAAGGTGAAGCTAAAAGTTACCGAGGAAAGGCTGCTGAACTTGATGTTGAAATACAATGGAGGCCGACCTAGAGCTGAAGTAATACTATTTTCTGATACTTTTGTAATGTTTTTCTAATTGAGGGAAAGTTATCAATTTTGTTTCAATCTAATGGTATTTGTTTGCAGACCAAACTTAAAAGTGCCGTTCAGCTGCAAGATCTATTAGATGCCACACGCATTCTTGTGCCTCGCGTTAGGTACTCACATGCATAGGCCTAAGCATTGATTGACATGCACCTCCATATCACATTCACACCAAAAATTAATCAAATATCAGTATAAACCATTCTCGCACACATGCATGACAGCTAGGGGAAGTAGTTATTTGCCTTATGTTGTATAGGAAGTGCCATTGGCCTCAATATGAAAAAAGGACTGGAATAGCTTGTTTTAAATAAAACTCACTTGCTTTTATTGATTTTCTTGTTTCCTTCACAAGGGATGATAGCTGCATTTCCTTTTTCATTTTGCATCCCAAGGAAAAAATTCCCAGATTCCTAAAGTTTACCTTGCTAAAGTAGTAAAGTTGTCAGGCCAATTCTTTTTCGTTGAATGTGTGCTTTGTCATTTCTATTTGGAATTTGTTAGTTGTAGACTCTAGGTTTATAATCAGTATATGCTTATTATTTTAGATAACCAAGGGTTTTAACTTTTAAATAACTATGGCTGTTACTATCATTCAGGCCTGATCGGGAAAGTGATAGTGAGGCTGAAGTTGAGCATGCTGAAAAGCTCCGTCAAGTTAAAGCAGTTCTTGAGGAGGTTGTTAACTAACTTGAGTTTTGCTAGTGACTAATATTTGAAATTTATATTCTTGAAAATTAAATTTCAAATTTTGTTGAGCCTAAATTTAGCTTTTCATTCTACGCTGCATTGACTTGTACCTCCTATTGATTGAGTTTGGGAGATTTTTATTGAAGTTAGTTCGGCATGAATTTTTATACATTGCTCTACTTCCTTGTAATCCTTTCTAATCCCTAGCCATCCCTGTGCGCTGTTGATTTAAGTCGCACATATAAGTATGGGGAACCATGGGTAAATTTCCTAGCTGTGCTAATGATTGATGTACACAAGGAATATGGTATGGAGATCTATAAAAACCTGCCTGCATGAGCTAATGATCTGCAAAATTATATCGCTGTGTGTTGACCCAGAGAAAATGGAATGATTTTAGTTTGTTGCTTATGATATGGGATCTCTTCTGTTGGCTATGATGTGTCAAACATACTGCTAACACAGGAAAAAGATAATGCTCTTGAATCTACTCTGAGAGCATGAATAACTGCAGTTGTGATCTTGGTTTCTTCTTCTTGTTAACCAAAATGTCTTATTTCATATACTAAATTTGCCCACCTCTTGTTTTGCTCCTCAATATCAGGGAGGACATTTCTCTGGGATATATAGGAAAGTTCAGTTAAAGCCACTAAAGTGGGTCAAAGTCACAAAAGGAAATGGTGAAGGTGAAGAAGAACGACCAGTTGAAGCTCTAATGGTTCTTAAATATGGCGGTGTTCTTACACATGCTGGAAGAAAGCAGGTTCAGATTAATAAAACAAAAAGAATCTCATTCAAGTTTGAATGGAGCACTATTATTTACAAACAATGTGACATGTTTAATCTTCCATGAAGTTTTCTTGATTATCTATTCTTACTTTTGCCCTCTTTGCAGGCTGAAGAACTAGGAAGATATTTTCGAAATAATATGTATCCAGGTAAATTATATTGCCACTCGGCAATTATACTGGAATTTATACTCTAATAATTGTAGCTATTGATTGTAAATGTGCATATCACACACAAATAAAATTGTTATATTGGAACAAATGGTCTATCGGTGCTTCTTAGGTTTACTTAGGTTAATATGTTTCAAACATGGTCTTTCATTCTTCTTGTGACATTATGAGTCTATCACAATAGACAGGACCATGTATAATAGGCAAATCAAGTTTTTCATTTATTTATTTTATTTTTTAATTCAAATTGGCAGGAGAAGGTACAGGGCTGCTTCGCCTCCATAGTACATATCGCCATGATCTTAAGATTTATAGCTCTGATGAAGGTCGTGTACAGGTATGGGTAATGATGCAGTCATCTTTCCCCAGTCCAAAGTATGCTTAAGTCGTTTAAGAGCAGCTTCTTCACTTGTTATTCATGTTTGATGTCTCTATGTGGTTGCTAACTTGCATAATTCGTCTTAAAATACTACAATTTGAGTTATTATGTACTGGATCTGTGTTAACAGATGTCTGCAGCCGCTTTTGCAAAAGGTCTTCTTGATCTAGAAGGACAGCTAACACCAATCCTGGTTTGTTTCTTATTTCATTTTTTCTTTTAAAAAGCCTTAAAGAGAACAGTTGAACAGTTTTCTGTGTCAGATATATTTAACTGAAATGGTTATCTTAAAGGTTTCCCTTGTTAGCAAGGACTCTTCCATGCTGGATGGGCTTGACAATGCTAGTATTGAAATGAAAGAAGCCAAGGTTTGTAATACAGTGATTTATTTTGTTGTTCTATCTTTTATGACGCTTACNNNTTATAACTTATTTCCTGTATGATGTGCGAGGAAGAGAAAAGTAGTAGCACTGGGCTCTAACCATTAGCAACCAATACTGAGACTGGCCTAGTCCTTTTTCTTCAATAGCCAGTAGAATTTGTTGAAGGAGATGATACGTTTTTAGATGTAGTGGAATGACATTTGGAGCAGACTGCAGTGTTTTGTTTCCTATATTGTGTGGTATGCATATGATGTTAATGACAGATGGATCATTGATTTATCCTTTTAAATTTTTTATAGGTTGAGGATTAGGGTAACTGTACAGTTCATAATTCATACATTTGCTTCTATACTCCATAACTAACAAATTCGAGTTAAGATTTGGGTATGACAGAATATCAGGAACTCTATTATACTAATACATTTTATTTCACGTATTATCATGATTGGATATTTGGTAGGCCCGTCTGAATGAAATCATTACTTCTAGTTCGAAGGCCATTCATAGCAACGGATCACCTGAATTTCCCTGGATGGCTGATGGAGCTGGATTGCCACCCAATGCTTCAGAATTACTTCCCAAGTTGGTAATATTTGTTATCTTTCATTGTCCTTAACGTCTTTCTTTTTTTTTTTTCCTTCCTTTTTTGTTCGCTGTTTATAGAACGTGAAACTTTTCTTACGAAATGCAGCCATTTTTAGTTTCTTGATTTCCCCGGCATCTGTCTTCAATAGGTAGAATTGACTAAGAAGGTTACCGAGCAAGTACGACTACTTGCTAAGGATGAAGATGAGAAACTTACAGAAGCAGGCTCGTACGATGTAATTCCTCCTTATGACCAAGCAAAAGCACTTGGGAAGACAAATATTGATGTTGATCGTATAGCAGCTGGATTACCATGTGGTAGTGAAGGGTTTCTATTAATGTATGCTCGGTGGAAAAAACTTGAAAGAGACTTGTACAATGAACGGAAGGAGTAAGTGCTTAGAATTTTTTTGGTTTAATGTTTTCTGTACTTTTTTTTTTCTATATATTTAGAAATGCAAATTTTTTTTGCAAGTACCGTTAATAGTACATTTGACTGGTTTAATTACATGCATTCAATGATAATGAGTAAAGGCAATCAGATGCTTCAAACGATAAAGTTATTTGTGGAGTGAAAATCATTTCCTACCTCTGTAATGTGATATGGATGCTGTTTTTATCTTTCCTTAATCTATAGGTGGAATTGTTCCCGTTAACCCATCTCATCCAATCCAATTTTTGTCTCTTAATGATAGTAATATGGTTTGCTTTATATGTTAAACAAGCAAAAACATGCTTCAGGTTTTAAGAATATGTAAATTCCTTTATTCTAATTAAAATGATTTTAAATGCTATTATTTGTTTCGATTTAGCATTTTCCAGTGATGATTTCACTCTCAAAACTATCATGAATTTTGTATGCATTACGTGTACGGTGTATTGGTCTCTTCTGTGTACTTGTAGTTTATTGGCTAAAAAATGTTGTCTCCCTAGTTGAACTGTTTTGCCTTATGTTGAATGTTGTACACTAATGGCCTGTTAATTGCACAGGCGCTTTGACATCACCCAAATTCCTGATGTCTATGATTCATGCAAGTAAGTTATCTTATCTTATGTTTGTATTATAACTCGATTGATCTTTTCAATCGCTACATATCTTTATGCAGAAAACAATTATGGAGTTTTTGTTTTGTTTTGTTTCTTTTCTTTTTATGGTAACAATTATGGAGATCTTGTTAAAGATCATGAAATGCAGAGTCTTTCCTCTCCTGATGGCTGTAAAAATGTTATATCTGTAGTTTAATTTTCTGTTTCATTCACCCCTTCACCTGAACTATTTTCTATAATGTAAAGGGTTCTCATTGGCCATAATATTATTTTCAATGTGATGGTTACCATAAACCATAGGCTTCCTTATTTTTTTTCCTGTTCTCTTTGTTCCTCTCTGTCACTTTCCTTCTTCCAATCCCAACTGTTCTGTTTTTCATGTCTGATCTGTTCTAGTGATCGTCCATCCAGTTTTATGTTTGTGTTTCAAGTTTTTGTGTGTATATTTTGATCTCTGAGTTGTGATTAGACTGCAACCTTTAGAAGACCCTCCTACAGTTTGTTGAGGCTGATTTAATTGTTGACTATTAATTTATCATTGGACAAGCAATTCCAACCCTATTTCATAAGTGTGCACATCAAATATGCATAGGAGTCAAATATGAATTTAAAATGAAAAATTGGCAATATCATAAATTATATAGCTTCATTTATTCTCTAAGAAGTTAATGCTGGCTTCCACATTGCAGATATGATCTATTGCACAATGCGCATCTTAATCTAGAGGGACTGGACGAGCTATTTAGAGTTGCTCAGGTATGCAGTATAATGTTTGGGTAACCTCTGCTCATGTTTACATATCACTGGTTTTTGTATAAATTGCATGCTGGTAGCGTCGCTGATAGTCTTACATGTAAAAGGCAGCATAGTGCGTGACTTTCACTCAGCAAAAATTTTTCATAGAACAGAGTACAGTGTTTTCCTTTTTAACGTTGGGAGAAACTCTATATGTTAAAAAACTTAAGAGTCAAGTATTCCTCTGCAGAAATAAAGCCCTTACATTTTATATTGCTCCGTTGTTCATATATTAATCAACTTTGAACTCGGTCTGTTAACTTTCCTGATCGCTCTGACATCTTATTTGCAGGCACTTGCTGATGGTGTAATTCCAAATGAATATGGAATTAATCCAAAGCAGAAGCTGAAGATCGGTTCAGAGGTAAATTCCTGCTTTAAGGAATCTTGCAAATTTCTTCTCATGTTAAATATATGTGAACATTTTCCCTGCCGTGCCTATACCAAAGTTTTGATTCAGTTATTTAACATTCTATTCTTAAACAGTGATAGAAGATTTGACCGACTATAATAAACATGAGATTTACAGATGTCATGAATAATTCATCGTCTGTTGATAGTTCATGACAGACATATATAAACATGCAACAACCAAAACAAGCCTTGTGGATACAGCAACTCAGTTTTCAATGTGACATTAGATGCTCAGTTATATAACACTCTACATTTGATAAGAACAGTCATAAAACATGCTCACTTTTAGGAAAAATAAAGTATCATTTTGGCCTTTTGGGCAATAGCTATATTACATATAAGGCAATAACCAAACATAATAAACTGTACGACAGATTAAAACTATTTATACATCTTTATATTGGAGTTTCATATTGAACATGCAGTACTGTAATCCAATGCATTACCCCTATGTTCTTGTAACTGTAGCCTCCTGATTACCTTGTTTCAATTGTTTACGCTGTCTTAACTCAGATTGCTCGTCGATTATTGGGTAAAATTTTAATTGATATGAGGAATACTCGGGAGGAAGCTATCAGTGTTGCTGAATTAAAGAGTAACCAAGACAATGATACATCGGCGATGAAAACTGAGAAGGAAGATACAGAGGCCAAGTCAAAACATCATAAGAATGGTGAAATGGCCAGAAAATCAAGCACTTTCAGTGATATATCAATGGATCAAGACGACGATGATGATAAGGAGACCAAATATCGTTTAGATCCAAAGTAAGTATCTGGTCTTCATTTGATTTGGTAAATTTTTAAGTTGTATTCTAATAATCTTTTATTTTCCATTAGGTATGCAAATGTGAAGACTCCTGAACGCCATGTGCGAACACGCCTATACTTCACTTCTGTGAGTATCACATCTCATTTTCCAATCTGTTAATATAACCAAAAAGTCCTTTGGAGTGGTTAATTGTATTGTATCTACACAGACCTCATACGTGAAAACAAATTTTAAATTTAACTAGTCAACTTGTATTGAACACTAAAGTATAAATAAGATGCATTAAACAGAAAGTTTAAAAAAAAATTGTTGACATTTGTTTCTCTTAGGGTGTGTGTGGTTGGGGGAATTATAAATAATTCTTAGGAATTTTAAGATGGGAATATCATATGCTCATGTTTGGTTCAAAGTTTGAAAAGCTATTCCCAAGCAAATTTGATTCCAGAGAATCAAAATACCATCATTTCAATTCCCACCTTCCCCTTGGGTATATTTAATTCCCATGGGAATGGAATCTTTGTAACAAAGTAATGCTTGAACCACACACATCCTTAATAATTTCCACCTCCCCCTTTTTTGACAGGAATCACATATCCATTCTCTCATGAATGTTCTTCGATATTGTAATTTGGATGAATCTCTTCAAGAAGAAGAGAGCCTTGTTTGTCATAATGCTCTAGACCGCCTATATAAAACAAAGGAGCTGGACTACATGAGTTACATTGTGCTGAGAATGTTTGAGAACACAGAGGTCAGTTATTTTTGCCATTTCCCAATCAACATCTTTAGCATGTTATAGGGTTCCCAAGTGTTCTACATCATACGGGTTTCTTTATTCTTTTTTCCATTTGTTCAAAAAGGTGGTCTTGGAGAAAACCCTGTCTGTCTAATTAAGAAAGTAGTTGATCCACTTTTGACTTTTAAATGCAGGTCGATCTAGAAGATCCAAAAAGGTTCCGCATAGAGCTGACCTTCAGCCGGGGTGCTGATTTATCGCCGTTGGAGGTAATGATATCCAATTTATATAGTTTTCCGTAAGAAATCCAAACTGGGGTTCTAGTTCTACTCACTTTGCATTTCTTGGTATGAAATTGAAATTCAGCTCAATATCCATTAGGCTTCAGAATATTGTAGTGTTACATTAGCTTGAACCTTCGACGAAGTCAACTGTTTAATTATTTTCCTTAATCAAGTAAAATACCAAATATAATTGTTTTTTGACTTGCTGCCAGTAACATGTAGGAATTTGCAATTAATTCACTTGTTGGAAGTAGTTAGATTTGTTCATATTATAAGGTCTATTAACAACTTTTCATGAGGAATACCATTGAATATGCTGCTGATTTTGAACGTTGAATTTCTTTTCCTCTTTTGCTAATTTGTGTCATGCTACATGCATGGTCAGCAGAAGAACGATAGTGAGGCTGCTTCGTTGCACCAGGAGCACACACTGCCTATTATGGGTCCTGAAAGGCTTCAAGAAATAGGATCATACCTCACATTTGAAAAGATGGAAATGATGATTCATCCATTTGCTATGCCTGCAGAAGACTTTCCTCCGCCAACAACACCTGCCGGATTCTCTGGCTATTTCTCGAAAAGTGTGCTCGAGCGTCTGGTAAATCTTTGGCCTTTCCATAAGCATGCCAATACTAATGGGAAATAGTTAATTCAGACTTCCATTTCTACAAGTTAGGGTCTTCCTGCCTTGTGTTTCTTGTAAATATAAAACTTCTGGAAAAAACGAAGCAAGCTTTGCCTTGCCTGGAAAAAATTTTGGAGCATATCACATCCCTTTAACGAATGTTGGTAGAAAGCACGCATGGTGTCCTTTTCTTTTTTCCACCCAAGGTTCTATTACTTTCTTCTCGACAAAATAGGAAGCAACTAGCGTAAGGAGAACAAATTTATCCAAGCACTAACTAATAATTTACCCAATTCTTCTGAAGCAAGTATAGAGGGAAAACTAGAATACGACCGTCTTTCAAAATTGTACGATGTGTGATTATGTCAAATCGATTACTGTTTTCTTTATGAAGTGTTATTTTAATTATCACCAATTTGAAGCCTCAGTATAATATCGTGTTTGGTTAGTGAGTTTGTCTATTTAATATATAAATATGGTGGCACACATCTACGTTGAAAACACGCCATTTTTTAAAGGACACGGTGATATACGGTTGCACATAATAGACGTATATTTTGTGTCTCTTTAGAAAGTAGATATTTTTTTCAATAATAAAATTAAAAAAATCCTTTCTTTAAAAATTATTTTTGGACTTTAACTTCTAAAATACGATTTTTTTTTTAATTTAAACAAGTTCACTATAAAAATTGACAAGTTCACTTAACCTCCCGACGAACTTTTTAAATTTTATAGAGTTCGTCTAATTCCGGCAAACTCTTTTTAAGTTTTTTGAATTTTGTATTTTTAATCTATTATCATCATCTCCAAACAGTATATAGATCTATAAACAGTACATAGGAATATACAAAAATACACGGATAATAAGCACAGTTTTTTCAAGAATTTTTTTTAATTATAAATTAAAAAAATAAGTCATATTTAACAATGGCAATCATTGTTATCGTCTCTAAAAATACATAGGTACACCGAAATAAGCCATATTTAACAAGAATTTTTTTAATTATAAATTTAAAAAAAAAACTATTTTCCAAAAATAACAAGGATTGTTAAATTGTTAACTATAGATTATTTTTGGAAAATAATTATTTTTTTTAATTTATAATTAAAATTTTTTTTTTGTCAAATATGGTTTATTCCGGTGTAATTTTTAGAGACGATAACAATGTTTGTCGTTGTTAAAAAATTCTTGAAGAAGTCATGCTTGTTCTCCGTGTATTTTTGTGTACTCCTATATATTGTTTGTAGATCTATATACTATTTGGAGATGATGATAATGGATTAAAAATGTGGAATTCAAAAAACTTAAAAGGGAGTTTGCCGGGAGTTAGGCGAACTCTATAAAGGAAATTCGCCGAGGGTTCGCCAGATGTTAGACGAACTTACCAATTTTTATAGAGTTCGCCGAGTCCGGCAAAGTTGCTTAAATGCCAAAAAAAAAATCATATTTTAAAAATTAAAATCCAAAAATTATATTTGGAGAAATATAATTTTTTTTATTTTATTATTAAAAAATTCCTTTGAAAAGTTGAGACAAAAATTTTTTATATTAGACACAAATTTTTTATTCATTTTTATATTTAATATTTTGTGAATTTTCCAAATCTATCTTTCTTCCTCCAACTGTTCCCTTCTCCTTCACTGGTGTCTTTTGCTTCTCTCCCATGACAACTCTCTCTTCCTCCCTCCTTCTCCCCCCTCCAGTATTTAAGCTATTTACGGTGTTTTTCATGTCATCTTCTTACAAATCTAGTCTTTCTCTAAAAAAGAAGACATCACCACCATCATTTCTTTGTAGAAGTTGCTTCCATAATTTTTCTCTTTTCTTTTATTTTTATTTTTAATTTTTTTTAATAATAATCTATATCTAGGTTTTGTTACTTGAACTGCGCTAATCTTAAAAAAAATAACAAATTGAAGTTAAAGAGAAGAATAATATTAACATTTTAATATAATTGTGATTTGTGTATTGTATTGTATATTATTTATCAAATAAATAAAAAAAATTGTCTATAGTTATGTCTACTTCTATTTGTGTATCTATATTTATATCTTATTTACTTTCACTCATTAACCAAACAGAGCCTAAGAAATACTAGTTTTTTTTGGTGACTAAGAAATACTAGTTTAATCCTGTAATTCAAATCACATACTAATTCAAAGCTATAATTTATTTTAATGAATATTATTTAATGTTTAAAAAAATAAAGCTAAGACCATTTTGATCATTTGCAAAAAATAAAGTAAAATAGTTGGAGATAGTCACACTTTTTATCAACTATTGACGGAAGGTAAAGACTAATATGATAAACTGAAGAATGCAAAACTAAAGAAAAATGGAAAAAATAATGGGTTGAAATTAAGTCAAAATTCTTAAATAAAAAAAAATGACATTAATAAATTAAGTAATAAAAAATGTATTTAGACAAAGCCATCCATCAGAATATTAAAAAAAAAAATTTAAAAGCATAACTGGAAAGCTAATATTTTCAAGTTTTTATTTAAACGAAAACTAAAATATTATAGATATCATAATCCAAAATGAAAAAAACAAAAAATAAACAGAAAATAATTTGACCACCAGAACAATTATATTCAATGATAACAAAATATAAAACAGATGATAAGAGTTAAAAAGTTCAAATACTATTAAATATTCTAAGAGTTAGATTAGTTAAAAATATATAAAATAATAGGAAAATATATTTTTAATCCTTTAACATAAAACTAAATAAATAAGGGAAAAAATTCATGCTTGACAACTAATAATAATAATTTAAAAGTACAATGCTAATTAAAAAATAAAAACAATTATCACAAAATAACTAAAAATTAAAGACGTAATTTGTGAGAAATAATAAAGTTGAAAAAACATACGTATACAAAGCAATAAAAGAATTATACAAACCTTTATTCTTAATTGATGAATACAAAACTTTTATCGTTAAGCTACGTAATGCTATTGCTAGTAAGACATGCTTCTTATTATATTTAATTTTTAATTACATACCCAGATACCCTATTGATAAAAAAAAATTAACATTTTATATTTATATTTTAAGTTAATATACCGTAAATACTAATGTATAT
>NC_029788.2:126436381-126436890 GCF_000816755.2 Arachis ipaensis
TATTAAATCATATATCTTAATAAATAAAAAGACTAATTATTTAAAGTTATATCCTAAATTATATAAAAAGTAATAAAAAAAGATACAAATTCTTATTTTCAAATGATAAATCTTTGAATTTCAATCGCTAAGCTAATCAAAGTAAACGCTAATCAAGGATTTAGGAATAACTAAAATGTTTACTTTTAAAATTTTTGGAACTGATTTGAGTAACTGTGTCAAAAAATAAACTGAAGATTAATTTATCTGTCAAAGTAAAATATTGAGATATTCTTGTGTATAAATATTTTCTAAAAACTAAAATATTCGTTTTTAAAACCTTTGAAAACTAATTTGGATAATCAGTTTAAAAAAATATTCTTAACAAAAACATAACTGAAAAGCTAAGCTTTTAAATAATTGACAAACACGTGTTTCATAAGAAATTAAAAAAGTTCAATGTAAATCAATTCAATAACAAAATCAAAATAGAATATACATATAAAAAATTGTTTTAAACTATATAAAAA
>NC_029788.2:126437085-126437691 GCF_000816755.2 Arachis ipaensis
TGAAAATATTAATTAAAGAATAATTAAAGGATAACATATGTCACTTTTAACAATATAAACCAGTTGAGTTTTATTAATAAGAACAAAATTAGAGAAAACAAAGTTATAGTAATAAAAGATAAACACATAAAATACACAATAAATCCAAAACCATATACCCTAAAAAATTAACTCAACTATAACAATGAAACTATCAAACATAAACCAAAATTCTTACGCCCTAAATTATAAATCATAAACAATAAAAAAATCACTTAACCCTAAATCTTAAATTTAAACACAAAAATATAATTGCTAAATTAGACACTTATAGAAAGATAATTATATATTTTATTATATAAATTCGTAGATCGTAAATCCTAAATTATAAACAATAAACAATAAGTCCTAAATCCTAAATCCTAAATCCTAACTTCGAGAAAACAAAACTTCAAATTCTCGTAGATAAAAATTAATTCTAAATTCCAAACTATAAAATCTAAACATGAAGCCGTAAACATAAAATATAAACCCTAACCTGTAAATCCTAAGACCTAAACAAAAAAAAAAAAAATTAAACACTAAATTCTAAATCTTAAACTCTAAATTATATATATTGATTTGTTT
>NC_029788.2:126437788-126456801 GCF_000816755.2 Arachis ipaensis
GTATTTGAGTTCCTTTAAAAAAATGAATGAATGAAACAAAACTTTTAAAGAACTAGAAAATCTTGAAGTGAACAATGGATCATTTTAACAAAATAAAAATTTATTTCAACAATAAAAGATGAATAGCAGATCATCTAGAAACTCAGCATATTCCCGTATCACAATGAACAAAAATTTATATCATTAGAAATTTCACACTAAATTAAAATAAAAAGAGGATCCAAAAATAACAGAAAATTGCTTCAATAGAAAATTTTGACAATTCAATTTGTATAGAATAAAAAAAAATGACAATGATTGAGTTCACGTGTAACACCCTATCACACAGAATTTTACACCTAGGACATAAAATAAAAGCGCAATGCTCAGAAAACGGGATTACTTGCGTGCAAAGAAACCTAAGGATCATAGGTATAAATAAACAAAAGTGAGAATAGAGAGTCAAGGATACAGAATAACTAGCTCCTAACTCAGCCTGCGAAGCCAAGGCTGGCTAGAGAATATATACATATATATATACATATCCCAAAAACCCAAAATATATAGATAAAACCCTAACTCTCCATAAACCTCTAAGAAAATCAAAATAAACAAGTCATTCGAAGAGAAAGCTAAGTATATATACTTATGAACTATACAGCAAAAAGGAACTTAGAAACCACTCCGCTTCAGAAGTCTAGACGCCTAGCGAGGTGCCTCTCAACCTACATCTGGAAAACAAGAACACAGTATGAGGTGAGAACCAGAGGTTCTTAGCATGGTAAAGATGCCACGCACATAATATATAAGGTCTTGGAAATGCCAAAGGCAATCCTAAAATGCCGACACTCAGATTAAAATGCTTAAAAGTATAAAACAGAAACCATAAAAGGTGGTATTCTAAGGAAATCTAAGTCTAACTTAAACTTAACCTTAACTCTAAATCTTTTCGCCTTTCCTCCGTTCCTCCATCTCCAATAACATATCATAGACACTCAAGCAGATAAAGACAAACACAAGTAGAGTGCAAGTACTGCAGATAACAATTATACAACTAACATAGCAAGTACATTTAGGCACACCCAGTTAATGCACAAACAAGTAATTCAAGCAATATGTACATGATGCATGCCTGTCCTACGGCTGATGAGTCTCATCTTTCAGTTATCAAGTCAACCCGACAAGTCCGGCTGCTAAACCTTTGGACTGTCCCCCGACGCGCATCCTCAAGAGTCTATGCATAGCTTTTTCTCATATTATAAATTGCTCAATGGGGGTCAACCTTTCCGAAAATTTAAAGTGTCCGGTCATATCTTACGTCGCAGGATCAATAGAGTATTGAGTCTCAATCTGAAACATGTGGTGGTAAGCCACGACACTTTACCCAGAAAAATTCGTATCTCAGATAAATTAAATGTGTAAGCCTCATACATTTTAGAGTAATTGTAGAAATTAATCATTCAAGCCTTGACATCATAAATCATTTAAGCATACACCTCATTCTTATATGATTCACCATTTTTAACCTTTACTTCTTCTCCAAGTTACCTTAATTTCCTAACTCCATCTCGTTACTAAGCTTTCTAACCAAGTTTAGAATTAACAATATGAAAATAGGGGTTTAGGAGGTCAAATTGGTTTCGAAAACACAAAATAATGATTTGCTGAAAACAGGGGTATGTGTACGCATACACATGTATACGTACGCATTGACCTCTTTTTGGCCAAGACACGTACGCATGCACTTGTCCGTGTACGCATGTACGCTAGACAGAATTGAACGCATGCGTATGGCTCCTGTATGCGTACGCGAAACACTCTTTTTTTTTGGTGCTACGCGTACACATAGGTACCAAACAGAATGTAATTAATGGGTATAAGGGTGTATGCATATACATGCAAGGCTTTTTAGGCAAAAATTTGGCTAAGTCTGAAATCTGCAGAATTTCAATTTAAAACCTCAAACTTTCGACGCGCATAACTTTTTCGTTTTAAAATATTTTTCATCCATTCTTTGAACGACATAAACTTCACGGATCCAATTTTCATATAAAATAAGTTTGAAATCATTTGGGGGTCCGGAAGCCAAGTTATGACTCGTCGAAATTCGGCCAAAAACTAATTTTTTCATAAAACCTCAAAACCTCAATTTTCATTAAAACCTAAACTCAATTCAACTTACCATATCTATATCCATCAACACAACAACATACCATACCATACCAAAATAACACTAAAATCTCTACACATCAATCATACTTTAATGTTACGCACATTCACACTTAAATGTCTCATCTTAACCAACAATGTTATTAACATTCATATATACATGGTCAATATCACCAACTTGTCAACCACTTATCAGTACACCGTATAGCATTATATTTCTACTATAACTATGGTCATCAGCATATATTCAACTCATATCAACAATCATTATCACAAGCACTATACATTCAACATGCTTAATCATTCCAGCCTTGATGAGTTTGGAAAAACTCTAAATTAATATTTGTGATGACTAAACATTATTAAAATAATTAATTACAAAATTATTAATTTGATTTTCATTTAATATATATTGATTAATAATTTTGTTTCAGGTTTTTAATATTGGACCGAAAATGAAATTCTGGTGCAAGCCCAATATGCCTATGAACACTCAGCCTTGATATTAATCTAATTGTGATCATAGTGGCTGAAACAATGTTGTGTTTTATTTGGGCCAAATTGAAGCTATTATTGCTACAAGCCCAAATTAATTTTGATGCTACAAGAACCAATGCTTGATTCAATATCCATCAGGAAAGCAAATGTTATCATTTGCCTCATGCTTTCCCACGGATCCCATTTCTTTACTTTGGATGGATTTCAAATTTAATTTGCTAGCATTGGAAACATAAATGTGAGAGAGAGAAATTGATTTGATTGGTTCAGTAACTCTACACGCTACCTTATGCAAGGGAAGTTGGACTTTAATTTCACTTTATCATTATCCATTAGCTAGTGTTCAAATTTCTCTCTCCTCTTTCTCATCTTTGCTTTTCTTCTTCGGTTATTACACAGAAAACCATGAAAGCAAAACTTAGCTACCAAATTGAAGAAAGAGCAAGCTACAAGACCATCACAATGATAGCAAGAAAACATAACAAAATAAAAGTATGCTGTGGCTGAGATTTTCACCAAATATGGGTAGATTTGGTGAGGTAATCTCGAGCTCTTCATACCCAAAAAAAAGAAGAAGATCTCGGCCAGCAAGGAAGAGATTCTTGGAGGTATGACTTGTCTTTGATTCTGCTCAACCACCACAGGAAGTAGCTAGAGTGGCGAAGTGATGGAAGAGGCAGAGATTGAAGCAGATGAAGTCATCATCATTATGAAGCATCAAGGGCTAGAAATCCATCTTGGAGAGCAAGCCAAGGATGGAGAGCCCGGATTGATGAAGAATGGTGACCAAGGATGTAACATACCAACTTTTTGAATCAAATTATTATTTAATAACTAATTAATTAATTAAAATGGTAATGATTTAAGATTTGAATTTTAAATTTAAACATATGAGAGTACTAGTGGTAGTAAATCTCTAACCGACAATAAACAACCTTGTTAAAAATATAGTCATAATTAATTCTACATTTATTAGATTTGAATGATATTTAGTTATATGAAAAGATAAGAATACTAGCTCTATTCCTTAAGTTTAGTATAAAATCAAATTCAAATTAAATTAGGTAGATAAATCAGTTACAAGTTCAGAGTAGAAAATCGCGCTCTTATCAGCCAACCTAATATACTAACAGTATTTCGGGAATATCTCAAGCTGTTGTTATCTGATTGACTTCGTTTAAGATTCGTTTTAAAGATAATTCAATTCTCTATAAATTTTTCTCTAATAGCTAATTCCAAATTCAAAACGTAAAAAAAGTTATAGGCTCACAAAATGACGATCCAGATTGAAGATTTCACCTAAATGCCTCATAACATAATCTACACATACCTGAGAGCTATTTGATCCTTCCTTTCTCATTTTATTCCCTTTTTCTATACAAAACATTCTAGTATACACAAAGTCTAGCCATAAAACAAGTCTCTCTTCACTAACAAACCATATCTATTTACATCGGAATACCTAGCGGAACTTCACCCGAGGTAGGGGATTTTATGCTAATTTTTATATGTCATATCTTAAATATTTTTTTATATGGATGTTAGCATTGCATATGTCATGATATAATGTCTCTTTTCGTCATACGCATTATGCATTATAATAGCAATCTTATGTGCATTAAAGAACCGATGGAATGATCCTTCGGTAAAGGAATGTGACCCCTAAAGACAAGATAATCGAGATGATCCTTCGGTAAGGGAAGGTGATTGGGAAAATTTTGGGAACCTTCAGTAAGGGAAGGAGACTCCCATCAATTTTATATAATAAGATATCTTTGTTGATATAACTCTTTTCTTGTGTATGTCTAAATAACCTTGATTGTAAATTGAACTGAGGGAATGATCCTTCGGTAAGGGAAGGTGACCCCCAAAGACAAGATATCGATATGATCCTTTGGTAAGGGAAGGTGATCGATCGAGATGATCCTTCGCTAAGGGAAGGTGATCGCCAAAACATTTGGGATGATAACCTTCGGTAAGGGAAGGGGACTCCCACCTTTTATACCGGTTTGAGCTCAATACCTTCCATAAAAGCTACGAGAAAAAGTAATGAAAAGTGCAATGAAAAGTGTGATCATGATTGTTCTTCTTTTATCTTTTTTTGATTTATGATTATGTTTATTATTGCATTCAAACATCTTTCTTTTATCCAAAGTTCCTTTTTGTATGATGCATGATATTGTTTAAGATTTTTATTTTATTCAGATTTACTCTGTTTGACTTATTTATGGCAATGTTACTATTCTTCTCTTATTTATTATTTATTTTGTCTGGCTTTATGGCCTATGAGAACATCATACCAAGGTTTATGAGTTTACCTTTATATGTTTTAATGCTATAAGCATTTTGTATGCATCACACATGTCATAACATAAGTAAATGAGAAGCATCTAAAAGTCATACCACTCCGACTAACAAAGACTTTTGAAATAATAATTGAACAACATTGCATTATCACTGCTTTTATTTTAAAACTCGGAGTGGCTGAGGATGGATACGATGACACCATATAGATAAACTACTGAGAAATTTTTGTTTCTCACCCCTCTCTCTGTACCATCTTCAGGAACGATGCAGTACGAAGCAATACAGTTGAGGGAAAAAGACAGGTGCACTAGTGGGAGCAAGCTATCGAGGACGTAGATACAAAACATTAAACGTTTACCTTAAGAAGAAAGAATATGCGATTGTTTTAGCCATAGTTAAACAAATTAAGAGAATTAGGATTTCCTATGTGTCTTGTTTTATCCTTATTGACTGATTGCAATTGTAACTATTATGTTTTCTTTTTATTTGGTATGAGTAAAGCTTGTCATTGTTGTGCCTTCATAGTTTAGCACACCGGTTTTTCATGTTAGTATTTTCAAATCCACTTATATTTTTCAACTAGTAACTATTCTAATAAAAACTAATTATTCAATATTTTTATCTATAAATTATTTTATATAAATATTTCATATTTGTTTTAAAAGAAAAATTTCGCAAGGTTTTGAATATCAGCTACTAAATATAATCCAAATAAAGCTTAACTCGGTTTAAAAGTATTAAGGTGTTACAAAGGAAGGACTAGAGGTAATTGCATGTTGGGTTTTGCATGGTTATCTCTTCTCTCTCTATGTGGCCGAACCGATTCTGTTTCTTGAAGAAGAAGAAGTTGGCTTGGGTTTTGGCTTCAAAAGTGGAGGCTTCCCTCTTCTATAAAAAGAGAGAACAACCACTGTTTGGAGCAAGGAGTTAGAAGAAAGCAGTGAGAGTGCAAGGCACATGATTCTCAGAGCTACCTAAGCTTACAGATTTTCTTCTCCTTCAATGTATTCTATTTAGTATTTTTCTGTTTAATTTTTTCATGTCTTGAGTCTCATGGAAAAGGCAAACTGTGAGGTTTGTATAAAAAAGCCATAGAGCGGAAAAAGGCAGAGAGTGCAAAATTAAAAGAAAAAGCCATAGATGTCCTTAGAGTTCCTTTGTTCATCTATGTTGTGTTTCATGATTCTGTGAGAATCCCCTTGTAAGTTGGGTTAGCACTTTACAGTCTGTAATCAAGAAGATTATAGTGAAATTCTATCATGGTTGTGATGGAGACTGGATGTAGGCTGCACTGCACTTAGCAGCTGAACCAGGATATATCTGGGTGTAATTTTCTCTCTTCTCTACTCCAATTCTATTTCTATTGCACAGGAGTTCAAACTGAAAAATATCTCGTGCCAAGTGACGAGACAAAAAGAAAAGTCTCGTGCCAAGTGACGAGATAAAATAAAAGTCTCGTGGCTAGGGACGAGACAAAAATCAAAAAGTCTCTTGAAGTTATCTCAAAGGCCAGCAAGTGTTACTAAGCAAAAAAGGGGGGCTAAGATTCAACCCCCCTTCTCTTAGCCACTGAAACCATCAATTGGTATCAGAGCTTGGTCTCAAAGAGATCAAGCTTTGCAGCTTGGAGAAAAGATCCAAATGGCAGAAAGCAGTGGCTCTAATCTGGTGTCCTACAATCTTACAGAAGGACAGTCAAGCAACAGACCGCCTCTTTTCAATGGGAAAAACTATACCTATTGGAAAGAGAGAATGAAGATCTTTGTGCAAGCAGTAGACTACAGACTTTGGAAGATCATCTTGGAAGGCCCTCAATTTTCAACTAACACAAGTGCTGAAGGAATAGTCACTCTCAAACCAGAAGCAAGCTGGACCGAGGAAGATAGGAAGAAGGTGGAGTTAAATGCCAAGGTAGTAAACCTGCTCAACTGTGCTATCAGCTTCGAGGAGTACCGACGGGTATCACGTTACACAACGGCAAAGGAAATCTGGGATAAATTGCAAATCACTCATGAAGGAACCACCATTATAAAAAAGACTCGGACAGATATGTTGAACAGAGAGTATAAAATGTTTGCAATGAAGGAAGGAGAGTCTATTGATGAGTTGTTTGAACGATTCAACATCATCATTGTTGGCTTAGATGCTCTGGGAATTACATATCCTGATTCTGTGCTTGTGAGGAGAGTGCTGAGATGTCTCATAAAAGAGTGGGAAACAAAAGCTTTAATTATTTCTGAGAGCAGTAGCTTAGACTCCATGACTTGTGATGATTTGAGAGGAAATCTTCTTGCTTTTGAAAACACCTATTTGAAAAAAGATTCAAAAAGGAAAGGAATTGCTTTTTCTTCTATGACTAACCCTCTGGATGAAGAATCCAGTGATAACTCCTCTGAACATGAATTTGTGTTATTTGCCAAAAAATTCAGGAAAATGATGAAGCTCAAAGGCAAAGACAGCAGCTCAAGGAGAATGAAGAAAGACCTTAGCAAAGTAACTTGTTACAACTGCAAGAAAATGGGGCATTTCAAATCTGATTGTCCCAAGTTAAAGAAGGAGGAGAAGCCAAAAAGAGCAAAGAAGAAGGGACTGATGGCTTCGTGGAAAGACTTAGAAAATGACTCTGATGATGATGATGAAGAAACCGAGACCAAGTCACAACCATGCCTCATGGCAGATCACATTGATCAGGTAGTCTTTCATAACCCTAACACTGAAGATCTTCATCTTATGATAGACCACCTTTCTGAAAAAATAAGATGCTTCCTGCTGGAAAATCAAGAACTTGAACAACAAATCACCATTCTTAAAGCTGAAAATAGTTTTCTTAAAGAAAAAGTAAGGGAGGCCGAAACTGCTTGTGATCTTGTTGAAGAAAATAAGCAGTTAAAAGCCCAAATTAAGAGCTGTGAAAGTGATCATTCCGTTCTTGCATATGTAAACTGTTTTAAAAGAAATGAAGAGTTGCTTAAAGAGGTTAAGAGGCTTAAGGAAGACTTAGCCAAGTTCACCCAAAGTTCTGAAAATCTGAATCAAATCTTGGCTAGTCAAAAACCTCTATACGATAAAGCTGGGTTGGAGTTTTATAAATCTGCAGAAAAAGCTCATTTTGAAAACATTGCTTCATCTTTTAATGATACAAGATTTCAAGATCCCACCTACTTTAACAAAACAGCAACTCCAAGATTTTGTAGACTATGCAATCGAAATGGACACTTTCCGATTCAATATTTTTTTGGTGAAAGAATGATTGGTGATAAAGTTTGTAAAGTTGTCTTCGATTATAATGGCTTAGGACATAAGAGATGGTTTAACGTGAAAATATCCAAGAAAATTTGGATACCTAAGGTCACTTGAGCTTGTTTTGTAGGTGTGCCTAGCATCCAAAAGGAAGGAAAATATGTGGTATATGGATAGCAGATGCTCTAGGCATATGACCGGAAAGACAACCTTCTTCATAAAGCTTGATGAATATGATGGAGGACTTGTCACTTTTGGTGATGATGCAAAAGGAAAAATAGTTGCTGTTGGAAAAGTTGGTAAAAACTTCTCATCTTGTATAAATGATGTCCTTCTTGTAAATGGTTTGAAACATAATTTGCTTAGTGTTAGTCAACTGTGTGATTTGGGTTTTGAAGTTATTTTTAGGAAGTTTGTATGTTTGGTTGTTTGTGAAAAAATTGGGAATATTTTATTTGAAGCTAAAAGATGCAATAATGTGTATGGATTGACTCTTGAGGACCTAAAAGAACAAAATGTGACATGCTTTACATCTCTTGATTCTGAAAAATGGCTATGGCATAGAAAGTTGGGTCATGCAAGCATGTACCAAATTTCTAAGCTAGTTAAGAAAAATATGGTTAGAGGAATTCCAAATATAAAATTTGATAAGGATCTTACTTGTGATGCTTGTCAATTGGGCAAACAAGTAAAATCCTCTTTTAAACCTAAAGATGGAATCTCAACCAAAAGGCCATTAGAGATGTTACATATTGATCTTTTGGACCAACAAGAACTCAAAGCTTAGGAGGTAAACACTATGGTCTTGTGGTGGTAGATGATTACTCTAGATTTGGTTGGATACTTTTCCTTGCTCATAAAAATGATGCTTTCCATGCCTTTTCCACTCTTTGCAAGAAAATTCAAAATGAAAAGGATTTAAAAATTGCTCATTTAAGAAGTGATCACGGAAGAGAATTTGAAAACCAAGATTTTGAAAAATTCTGTGATGACTTAGGAATTTCTCATAACTTTTCATGCCCTAGAACCCCCCAACAAAATGGGGTGGTTGAAAGAAGGAATAGAAGCCTTCAAGAAATGACTAGGGCTATGCTTTGTGAGAATGAGATTCCTAAATTTTTATGGGCTGAAGCTGTGAATACAACTTGTTATATTTTGAATAGGACAATCATTAGAAAAGGGTTAAAGAAAACCCCTTATGAGTTATGGAAATGAACCCCTCCAAATCTTAAGTACTTTCATGTTTTTGGATGCAAATGCTTTGTACTTAATAATAAAGAAAACCTTGGAAAGTTTGATCCAAAATCTTATGAAGGAATGTTTGTTGGATATTCCACCACAAGCAAGGCCTATAGAGTTTATCTCAAAGAGCATAGAACCATAGAGGAATCCATACATGTTACTTTTTGTGATTCTAACTTATTTCCCAGTATTGTAAAGGATAATGATTTAGATTGTGAAGAGGCTGGAACAAGTAAAAAAAATCCCAAATCTGTGCAAACTGAAGAATCTGTCAGCCCGGTTTTGTCTCGTCAGATTGAAGGAGACATTTCCATTTTGTCTCCTGAGCAAGCACGAGAAACTGAAACAGTGAGACCACCAGAAATTTATCAAAGCTCAACACCTGTCCGAAAGCCTAGAGAATGGAAGTCCATGAGGGGTTAACCTCATGACTTCATCATTGGTGATCCCTCTCAAGGTGTAACTACAAGCTCCTCCACCAAAAGGCAAACCGAACCTAGCAATTTCGCTCTCTTGTCACAAATGGAGCCCAACAATATCAAACAAGCCCTTGAAGATCCATCATGGGTCAAAGCCATGCAAGAAGAGCTTGCTCAATTCGACAAGAATGAGGTTTGGACACTAGTACCCCATCCGGATGGTAAGAAAGTTACGGGTACTAAATGGGTATTTAAAAATAAACTTGGTGAGGATGGACAAGTTGTTCGTAACAAGGCTAGATTAGTGGCCCAAGGTTATGATCAAGAAGAGGGTATAGATTTTGATGAGTCTTTTGCTCTGGTAGCTAGAATGGAAGCAATTAGGTTGCTTCTTGCCTATGCTGCCCATAAGGGTTTCAAAATATTTCAAATGGATGTTAAATGTGCTTTCCTTAATGGCTTTATTGATAGAGAAGCGTATGTGGCACAACCCCCCAGTTTTGAACATAAAGAGTTTCCAAATCATGTTTTCAAACTATCGAAAGCTCTTTATGGTCTTAGACAAGCTCCAAGAGCTTGGTATGAAAGGCTTAATGCCTTCTTGTTGGAAAACCAATTTCAAAGGGGTACCACGGACACTACTTTATTTATTAAAGCATCTAATGATGATATACTCCTTGTTCAAGTTTATGTTGATAACATTGTATTTGGATCGGCCAATGTATCATTGTGTGAAGAGTTTGGAAAACTTATGACTAGTGAGTTTGAAATGAGTTTAATGGGAGAGCTTACTTTCTTTCTTGGCCTCCAAATCAAACAAACTCCTAGTGGTACTTTTATTCACCAAGGAAAGTATGCAAAAGAACTTATCAAAAAGTTTAGCCTAGAAAATTCCAAATCAATGGGTACACCAATGCATCCTAATACAAAACTTGAAAAAGATGATGATGGCCAAGATGTGGATGAAACAAGGTATAGAGGAATGATAGGTTCACTCATGTACCTTACCTCCTCTAGACCGGATATTGTTCAAAGTGTGGGTGTATGCTCAAGATTTCAATCTCACCCGAAAGAATCCCATCTTACGGTTGTTAAACGCATCATTAGATACATTAAGGGAACTTGTAATTATGGGTTATGGTATCCTAAATCTGATGATTTTTGTGCAGTAGGGTTTTGTGATGCAGATTATGCGGGAAATAGAGTGGATAGATGAAGCACTTCCGGCATGTGTTGCTTCCTTGGAAGCTCACTCAACATGTGGTCAAGCAAGAAGCAAGTCACAGTGGCTTTATCCACAGCTGAAGCAGAATACATTCCGCATCTGCTTGTTGCTCTCAATTAATTTGGTTAAAAACACAATTGGAAGATTACAAATTAAAAATCAATAGTATACCCTTATTTTGTGATAATATGAGTGCTATAAACATTTCAAAAAATCCTGTTCTGCACTCAAGAACCAAGCACATTGAGATAAAATATCATTTTATTAGAGAGCATGTACAAAAGGGTACTATTGATATTCAATTTGTAAAATCTGAAGACCAAATTGCTGATATTTTTACAAAACCCCTCTGTGAAGACAGATTCTGCAACTTAAGAAAAAATTTGGGAATGTTTGATTTAAGCACTATTGATAACTTATGAATATTTGACTCTGTTCAGTTTTATCTCATAGGTTTGGACGAGATAAAAATATGAGCATGTTAGAAGAGCTATAATCAAGGGGGAGGCAACGCCACAATCAATTTTCATGGGCCCCATCAAAATTTCTTGACCCCACCATGACAGTTTTGTTAGTTTACCGTTTTTGTTTGAAAAATAAACTCACAAAATCTCTTTGTTGTCTTATCAAATCTTGTTGGAAGAAGCATGTTGTCAAATCAAATCTTTCCTTCCAACTAATCCCTTGATTCAAGGAAACCCCTTTTCAGTTTTTGAAACCCCTTTGGATAATCACCGCTCTCTTAATGGCTAATAACTCCCTCCACTCTCTCTTTCCAATCAAGCATTTAATGCTCCTCTAACCTCCCTCCACTCACCTCACCTTTCGGCCACCTCTCCCTCTCCAACTTCCATTTCCATTGATCTTCCTCATTATGAAAAAGAAAACAGCACCAAGGAAGAGTGAGAGAATTCGCCTATCTCAAAAGCCCTCTACGCCTCAAACACATACACACATTCACATTCACTCTACTTCTTCGTCTTCCCCTTCACCCCCCACCAAGAAATCCGAAACTATGAGGCGCAAAGTTATTGCTCAAAAATCCTCTAGAAGAAGAAAAAGCGAGAAGACCAAGGAGCCAAGCATGGAAGAAGAAGAAGAGGAATCTCATACATCACCCCCTCCATCTTCGTCGAAAAGAACCACTCCACATGCATCCGGAAAGAGTTCACAGAAGAAAAAAGGATTCGTGCTTCATGAAACCAGAGAACCCACGAACCTTGGTTCAATGGAGTTCAAGAATAAATTTCACAAACCACACTCCCATTTTGATCCTTCAAGATTTTCAACATGTGCTTTCTATGAATTCCACAAAGAGGTTTTGGAAAAGCGGCATCTGTGCCCCTCCTATCTGGTTAATCTCGAGTCTCTGGCCTCCAAAGGAATCAACCTACAACCCCTGTTTGATGGTCTCAAATGGTCACCCTTGCTCCTTATCCATAAAATGGTTTACCCATGGTTGGTGAGACAGTTTTATGCTAATCTGAGATATATTGATGGTAGCCTTCACTCCTACGTGAAAAGGGTGCACATCACTCTGAATACTGAAACCATTGCTTCTGCCCTTGGTTACATTGATGAAAGGCCGAAGGTTTACATGAGCGATAAATGGGACTCACATGTTGGGTTTACATACAAGCAAGTTCTTCATCAAATCTGTGAAAATCTGTCTTGACTAGATGGAACCGTTCCTACTCACAAGGCTTTGGGTCCAACCAACT
This sequence comes from Arachis ipaensis, assembly GCF_000816755.2. Taxonomy (NCBI): domain Eukaryota; kingdom Viridiplantae; phylum Streptophyta; class Magnoliopsida; order Fabales; family Fabaceae; genus Arachis; species Arachis ipaensis. The sequence goes on from NC_029788.2 coordinate 126,450,589, forward strand.
CCCTGCTGCACCGCATCATAACCCACATCCTCACCCCACAAAGTGGTTCTCATAACAGGGTAACTGTATCTGACTGTCTCATAATATTTGCTCTTGTTACATCATCTTCCATTTCATTTAGTTACCTCATGCTTAGACATATGTGGGAGTCTGTAAAGAGTACAAAAAAGGCTAATTTACCTTATGGAATGTTCCTCATATGCATTTTTGAGTACTTTAAGGTAGATTTAACAAATGAGGATGTAGAGAACAAGGTTTCTATGATTAAAGGAGGTGACGCTACTAAAAAGGGAAAGAAATCAATGGCTTCTGATGATGACTTTGAGAGCCGGCCAGAATCCTCAAAGGCGACCGATTCCCTAAGAGACATTCTCACAGAATTCTCTAACATGTCTGATCTCATGGTTCAATTTCATAAGTCTGCTCGCAAACTTGCATATGAAAATGAGTTTCGGCCTGGAAGAAATGCCAAGAAAGGGTCGGTTTAATGCTAGAGAGCCTTGATGATGAAGCTGGTAGTGAAGCAGGGGCTGAGGGATCTGACTTTAATCTCTCTGATGATTAAGTTTCTGTTTACTGTTTGATATTGGCACACTTTGGCTCAATTTGTTACTTTGCTTTGTTAGGTTGCAGACTGATAATAGTATACCTATGTGATACTCTGTTAACACTTTTGGATTATGTTCTGGATTATATTTTGCATATTATGTTTCTATGTTAAATATTTTTTGCAGGTGCCCCTTTGATGACAAAAGGGGGAGAAAAGCTGAAAATTGAAATTAAGAAAAACAGGGGATGCAATTTTTGGTTGAAGAAAAACAGGGGATGAAATTTTCGGTTGAAAATTCATGATCACCCTTGTTATATTTTGATGCTTGATATAATATTGAAACTGCATTTGTTTTGATTACATGGATGACAGGTTGTTAATTAACCTTGATGAATTGATGAATATGCATGCTTATATTGAATACTCTGTTTCATCCTGGTTAATATGCTTGATATTTTTGGCAGTTCCTTTAAACTATGTAAAGTATAAAAACTGCCATGTTTTGATCATGTGTGCTTCAAGATCATGTGTGCTTCAAAATATTTTCCTTACCATAATAATTTTGCTCTGATATCTTGACTGAAAATTTTTGAACAACATTGTTTTGTACTCAATTGATGTGTAAAAAGTTTGAGCAGACAATCAAATTATTGATAACAAATGAGTTTTGTATATCATTCAAATCTGCTCATAAATCAAGCATTTAGCATCATGTAATAAAAAAAATGCTAAATAACATTGTTACTTGAAGCTTGATTAAATTGTTACAGGTTAGTGCTTCCCTTAGTAAAAATGGCATATATTAAGGGGAGCCATGTGACAATTTGAAAGGGGGAGAAATTCAAATTCAAAGGGAGTGTTCTTTACTCAATCTTTAAATTTCTTTCCATTTCAATTTTAATAATGTTTGTCATCAAGGGGGAGATTGATGAGTTTGGAAAACTCTAAATTAATATTTGTGATGACTAAATATTATTAAAATAATTAATTACAAAATTATTAATTTGATTTTCATTTAATATATATTGATTAATAATTTTGTTGCAGGTTTTTAATATTGGGCCGAAAATAAAATTCTGGTGCAAGCCCAATATGCCTATGAACACTCAGCCTTGATATTAATCTAATTGTGATCATAGTGGCTGAAACAATGTTGTGTTTTATTTGGGCCAAATTGAAGCTATTATTGCTACAAGCCCAAATTAATTTTGATGCTACAAGAACCAATGCTTGATCCAATATCCATCAGGAAAGCAAATGTTATCATTTGCCTCATGCTTTCCCACGGATCCTATTTCTTTACTTTGGATGGATTTCAAATTTAATTTGCTAGCATTGGAAACATAAATGTGAGAGAGAGAAATTGATTTGATGGGTTCAGTAACTCTACACGCTACCTTATGCAAGGGAAGTTAGACTTTAATTTCACTTTATCATTACCTATTAGCTAGTGTTCAAATTTCTCTCTCCTCTTTTTCATCTTTGCTTCTCTTCTTCGGTTATTACACAGGAAACCATGAAAGCAAAACTTAGCTACCAAATTGAAGAAAGAGCAAGCTACAAGACCATCACAATGATGGCAAGAAAACATAACAAAATAAAAGTATGTTGTGGCTGAGATTTTCACCAAATATGGGTAGATTTGGTGAGGTAATCTCGAGCTCTTCATACCCAAAAAGAAGAAGAAGATCTCGGCCAGCAAGGAAGAGATTCTTGGAGGCATGACTTGTCTTTGATTCTGCTCAACCACCACAGGAAGTAGCTAGAGTGGCGAAGTGATGGAAGAGGCAGAGATTGAAGCAGATGAAGTCATCATCATTATAAAGCATCAAGGGCCAAAAATCCATCTTGGAGAGCAAGCCAAGGATGGAGATCCCGGATTGATGAAGAATGGTGACCAAGGAAGGACTAGAGGTAATTGCATGTTGGGTTTTGCATGGTTATCTCTTCTCTCTCTATGTGGCCGAACCGATTCTGTTTCTTGAAGAAGAAGAAGTTGGCTTGGGTTTTGGCTTCAAAAGTGGAGGCTTCCCTCTTCTATAAAAAGAGAGAATAGCCACTGTTTGGAGCAAGGAGTTAGAAGTAAGCAGTGAGAGTGCAAGGCACAGGATTCTCAGAGCTACCTAAGCTTACAGATTTTCTTCTCCTTCAATGTATTCTGTTTAGTATTTTTCTGTTTAATTTTGTCATGTCTTGAGTCTCATGGAAAAGGCAAACTGTGAGGTTTTTATGAAAAAGCCATAGAGCGGAAAAAGGCAGAGAGTGCAAAATTAAAAGAAAAAGCCATAGATGTCCTTAGAGTTCCTTTGTTCATCTATGTTGTGTTTCATGATTCTATGGGAATCCCCTTGTAAGTTGGGTTAGCACTTTACAGTCTGTAATCAAGAAGATTATAGTGAAATTCCATCATGGTTGTGATGGAGACTGGATGTAGGCTGCACTGCACTTAGCAGCTGAACCAGGATATATCTGGGTGTAATTTTCTCTCTTCTCTACTCCAATTCTGTTTCTATTGCACAGGAGCTCAAACTGAAAAATATCTCGTGCCAAGTGACGAGACAAAAAGAAAAGTCTCGTGCCAAGTGACGAGATAAAAATAAAAGTCTCATGGATAGGGACGAGACAAAAATCAAAAAGTCTCCTAAAGTTATCTCAAAGGCCAGCAAGTGTTACTAAGCAAAAAAGGGGGGCTAAGATTCAACCCCCCTTCTCTTAGCCACTGAAACCATCAAACCTAATCCAAGGTCTTCTAGTCTAAGTTTTCACAGAACATTATATATTAAATACGAGAAACCTAAATCATACCTTGACCGATTTTCACGTATTGTCCAAGGCAAATCACCAAAGCCAACACAGCTCCACAAGTCCAAAAATTACCAAAGCATTGACACTAATCCTCCACCAAGTCTCAAATGTCCAAAATCAAGTTCTAATATATGCATAAACACCTAAGTTCACATTTTTCACATATCCATACACAAATTCAATACCCAATATCCAAATTCAAAAAACTAACTAGGGTTGAGGATCCTTACCGTACCCACGGATCAAACGGACCAAACTCAATGAGTTCCGCAAGCTAGATTGAATCTAAAGTACCAAAGCCAAAGAAATCTCAACACCACCTTAATGAATTTTAAAAATAGGAAGGGATAGAGCAATTGGGGTGATAGAGTGGCTTACCTATGAAATTGTTCCGATAGAATCGTAGAGCTCATTGCGGTAGTCGCGTGACCATAAACAGTGTGGCGATCGGAGCTCGCTCAGAGTGAAAAGTTGTGGTGGTTTGAATTTGGTATAAGGGTTTGGGATCCTTCCCTTCCTCCCCTTCAATGTTGCAGCGTGAATTGAAGAAAAGGGGAAAGGAAAGCAGGGTTCTTCATATAAGGATTGGGTTGGTTTGGGTCCTTGGGCCTATTTTGGGCCGGTTCGATTAGTTCGGTCTGTTCGGCTCAATCTTGTGCCAAATTCTTTAAAATTAGTGTCAAAATTTTCGTTTTAATGAGTTCTATCTTAATTTAATGTAAAATTCACATTTCTAATTTTTTTTATTAAAATTTAATTTATTGACTAATTATTTACTAATTTAAAAGGATTTACATCATGACTTATTACTTGTACATATTTAATTTACCATATTTATGGCTACATTTTAAGTTACTATACGAATCAATGAAAGAATAAAATAAATTTTTGCTCTCAATTGATGAATTCTTAAATTTTCATTGCTAAGATAACTATCGTAAACACTAACCAAGAATTCAGAAATAACTAAAAATTAAAGTCATAAGGTATGAGAAATATATCACAGCGAGAAGTCATTCAATGAAGTCGAAAGACTTACAAATATACAACCTATTTTTAATGGGTGAACCCTAAAATTTTAATTGCTAAGCTAACCACCGTAAATACTAATGTAACTTGCTTCTTTTAGTATATTTAATTATTGATTGTATATCCTACTTGTAAAAAATGCTTTATACTTATATCTTAAGTTAATATACCGTAAACATTAACCTAATAGGAAATATTAGTAAAAAAAATTCAAATATTGGTTGCTCCATATAATTTGAAATCTACAACTTAAATCTATATTAGCAAAAATTATTAACCTCCAGCAAAGTATCAAATTCCAATAATATAATAGTCACAATGTGCAAATTTGTATTATTTCAATCAAATTTGCAATAGTAAATGTTCTGGCTGAGATTGGCCGGTATATAACTCGTCCATCAAAAATGGTATAACTTAAGAAATTTACAAAATAATAAGGGTAAAGTACTAAATTGGTCCTTTACATTTGGACGTAATTCTGTTTTGGTCCTTAAGGTTTAAAGTGTCCTATTTGAATAAAAAAAAGTTTCATTTAGCTTCAATTTAGTCCTATCGGAGGTCAAAGATAAATAATTAACAAAATATCCTACATGACAGTAGTATAAGAACAAGGTCGATAATCTAGAGAATAAGTACAAGCTCCAGAGGCACAAAATCAACCGTAGATGCATCAATATATTTATTTATCATTTTTCTTATAATTAAAATAAAATATTTTCTATAAAACTAAAATAAATGTTAAATACATGTATTGATGCATCTACGGTTGATTTTGTGTCTCTGGAATTTGTACCTATTCTCTAAATTATCGACCTTAATCTTATACTGCTGTCATGTATGACATTTAGTTAATTATTTATCTTTGACCTCACGGTGGGACTAAATTGAAACTAAATAAAAAATTTTTGGATTCAAATAGGACATTTTAAAGCTTAAGGACCAAAACAAGATTACGCCCAAACGTAGGGGACTAATTTAGTACTTTACCCAAATAATAATATTAAAAAGTATTACAAATTAACAAAGAATCTATAATTTTTTAACAAAAGAACTAAAACTAGAAGTATACAATTTGTAGTAAAATATATATTAAATTATATACATTAATAAATAGAGAGAATAGTTATTAATGGTTATATCCTAAGTTACTATATGAAATGGAACAATTTTTTTTTATCTCAACTGATAATCCTTTAAGTTTTTATTATACTAAGCTAACCACTGTAAATGATAACTGAGAATTCAGAAATACCTAAATGTTAATTAAACTGTAACTTATGAGAAATATATCACATATACATACAAAAAAATCGTAAAATGAAGTTGAAAATACTACAAATGTACAAAGTAGTAAAAGAATTATACAAACCATTGTTATCAACTGATGAACCCTTAAATTTTTATCACTAAACTAATCACTATAAATGCTAACCAAAAACATAGAAATAATTAAAAGTTAAAGTCATAACTTATGACAAACATATCATCATAAAAAGTCGTATAATAAAACTAAAAAAATTACAAATATACAAGACAATAAAAGAATAATTATACAAAATTTTTGTTTTTAACTGGCGAACCCTAAAGTGTTCTTTGCTAAAGATTATTGCGTACTTTAAAAATTATATAACACAAAAACTACACATATTTAACTTGCCATATTTATTAGAGAAATTAACATAAAAAATTCGATCTATTTTAATCTATTTCAATATAGCTATTGAATTTTATTTGTTTAAGTTTTAAATATTTGATATTTGATTATGGTTTTAATTTTGTCTTTAAACATAGATGATATAAAAATTTAAAACTAATTAGCATAAAAATCA
>NC_029788.2:126457306-126457711 GCF_000816755.2 Arachis ipaensis
TATATATAGTATGAGATAATAATAACAAAAAGGTTTATATTTGTTATAAAATAACTAAATAAATAAAGAAGAGGTAACAAATATAAAATAAAAAAATATAAAGAGAAAGAAGTATTGCAACGAAAAGAGAGATAATTGTTTATTGTTGTGAGTAGTGTTCTTTAGTTGCTTCTCTATTTATAGGCAAGGAAGCTTTACATTTTTCAACCTCATTAATTTGGTTTGCCTTGAGAAGTTAAGCCATTCAGTATTAAAATCAAATGCTCATATTAATGATGGTCATCCACCTCATCTTTTATCCTTATCACAACAATATTATCAATGTTAAATTTTAACTAATTTATTTAAAAAATTATTAAAAGATAATTATATATTTTATTATATAAATTTTAAACCATTATTCAT
>NC_029788.2:126457790-126469433 GCF_000816755.2 Arachis ipaensis
TACTTATTACCAGATTCTAAATATATTATTAAATAAACTATATAAATATTAAGTCCTAAATCTTAAATTCTAAATCATAATCTAAAAAAATTGAACCCTAGATTTTCACCACTAAAAACTAACCTAAACCTCAAACTCTAAACACTAAGACTAAAAACTAAACTCCAAATATCCTTATTTAATATCTTAACTTCCGGTTCTATGACCACTCTTTTCTGCTACATGTCTTCCTCCCATTCAAGTTTTCATTTCTTGAAAAGTTCTACCATTACATATGTTATTTAATTCAACTGAAAATTTGCAACATTAATGATATATGACTATTTTTAACTACATTATTCAATGGTAAAATATCAAACCTCTCCCATCTTTGAGAGAGTGTATCATTACTCCTCAAAGTCTTCTTTCACCTTTGCACGATACCTCTCTTTTCTGACTTTGGCGTGACTTTGGCGTTCTCCTCTTTGTCTTTGCTTTCACCTCTCTCTGTTGCTCCTCTGCTCCACCGACGTGATTTCTTTATTTTTTGCTTTTTCTCCGCATCGTTCCCTCTCTTCTGCCATCTCTGAGGTCCATGCCATGTCTCTTTCTATCTATTTTGATTTCTTCATAACAAAGAACAATACCTCCTTCTCCAAAAATTCCTTCTTTTCGGATACAACAAAAACAACACAAGTATTTTTTCAGCTTTTCTCATTCCTCCATTGATACAGAATTTACAAAACAATATTCCGTAGAACTCCGATAAGTGCACCGCGTCGTATCAAGTAATAAAATTTATGATGAGTGAGTGTCGATCCCACGAGAATTAATGCATTAAGCAAACAATGGTTAATTAATTATTCTAGTTAGACGGTTCAATTTTAAATGATGAGCAATTAAAGAACAAGAAGTAAATGAAGCAATAAAATGACAAGAAAGTAAATTGACGGAAATGTAAATAATTTGGAATTTAAATTGCAAGAAAAGTAAAGTATAAGAAAGTAAAGTGAAAGAAAGTAAAGTATAAGAAAATAAAGTGTAAGAAAGTAAATAACTAGAATTAAGAATGAAAAGAACATTAGGATCAAGAGATGTTGCATTTTCAGGATCAATAATTTTCATCTCCTCTTCAATCATGTAGTCATTGATCTCTTGGCAAATCATAAGTAATTGAATTCCAATATTTGGCAATTCAATTTCTCTTAGCTTGATCACTTGATAATGTCTTGATCTAATTGCTCATAAGAAGAGATGAAGATTGGTCTCTGATTTAGAACCACATAATTTCATGAATAAAGTTATGAGTTGATTATATGTCACATGTCAATTTCAAACCCAAATTCATAAAAATTGGGAGAAAGATCTTCAATCTCTAATTCCATGATCCTCTTTCAATTTCTCATGGAATTCATGTGAGATTCAAATTCCTTTTTAAGACATTTGAATTTTTGGAATTAAGAACGAAGATCTTTCTAGAGAAACAATAATAGAAGAATTGAAGATGAAAAATAAAAACAAATTAATCCATTAAATTGCAATAGATCTCTTTTTTCTAATGTTGAAAAGTAGAGATTTATAACTAAATATTTACAAAAGTGTGTAAGAAAGGAAATGAAAGAGAGAAAGAGAGGATGAGAGTGGAAGGAGAGTCCGAAGACTCCCTCCTAGGTGGTGTATGTGAAGTACTCTATGACCCTATTTTTAAATTATGCTGAATTGAAATTTAAATTACAATTAAATGAAAAAAATTCTAACTACTTTTAAATAATTCTTATGACCTTGATTGGTTGATAATTATGAACTTGTTTGTATTGAATTAGAGTGAACCTTGAGTAAATTAATTAAGCCAAAGTGAAGGCTATAGGGATGACATAAGGTTGGCGTTTAAGGCGTTTGAGAAGTTGCTTGCATATCAAATAGAAAAGTTAAACACTAAACTAACTCAAAGAATGGATAATAGTATTGTGATAAAAATAAATTGAATGCCCATTTATAAGATTGGACGGCTAACTTTTTCTATACTGAAGGAATAGCTTTTCAAGCCAAATTGAAAGTTAATGAAATGTTGAATGGTTGAATATTTGTATGTATAAATAGAGGATGAATCCTCACGTAACATACACACAGTAATAAAATCTTCTCCCTCTCTTTATATTAAGCTTTTCTCCTTCCTCTTTCATACACTGTTAATATATAAGAGTAGTAAATATATAAGTTTCTATTATTATAGTGAGATAATTATATTGGTGAATATCAAAATTAGAGTCTTCTATTTATACTTATTTACTTTATATTTATTAATATCTTCATTAGTTATTTATTTTACAACACGTTATCAGCACGAAGCTCTAACGATATTTTAGGAAGACTTCAGGTAACAAATTTTTATTATGTCGAAACTCTTTCATCTTGAATATAATGCTTTTGATATATCTGGAAATAATTATTTATCATGGATACTATATGCTAAAATCCATCTTGATTCAATGGATCTTGGAGATACCATTAAGGCTGAAAATAATACATCCCAAAAGGATATAGCCAAAGCCATAATTTTCCTTCGTCGTCATCTTGACGTATAATTGAAAAATGAATATCTCACATTAAAAGATCCTGCAGATCTGTGGAAAGACCTTGAAAAATGTATAATCATAAAAAGACGGTGATACTTCCTCAAGCCCGATATGTTAGAGAAAATTTTATCGACCTTTCATGCCTCGAATGTGCTCCTGCAGCAGCAGTATCGAGAAAAAGAATTTAAAAATATTCTGAGTTAATTTCTTGCCTTTTTGTTGCTGAACGCAACAATGAGTTACTTTTGAGAAATCATGAAGCGCGTCCAGCTGGCGCTGCCCCATTTCCTGAAGCAAATGCGGCAACTTATAACCTCGGAAGAGGTAAATGGCAAGATTTTGATAAAAAAAATTATGGAAGGAAAATAAATTATGTTCACAAGAAAGGATCTCACCAAAAGTGGGATAAAGAAAGAAACAATGGGCAAAGTAAATCAATTGAGGATAAATACTTCCGTTGTGGTGGAAAGGGCCATTAGTCACGTACCTGTCGTACCCCCAAGGCACCGAGTTGATCTTTATCAAGCATCCTTGAAAAAGGATGACAAAGGAAAGAAAACAAATTTTGTTTCAAATTATGAAAATTCCACCACTCATTATGAAGTATCTAATTTCTTTGAGGATTATGAAGGAAATATTGGCTATTTGATCAATGATGGAATAGTTTGATATGTGTATGTGTTTGTTAAGTATTCATGTGAATAATTTTACTGTGCATGTACTTCTACTCATTTTATTATTATTATCATCTGTCTTTGAAGAAAAATGGCAAGGACATATTCTGAAGATATTTGCCTTGCGGATAGTACAAGTTCGCACACTATTCTTAAAAGTGATATATATTTTACCCATCTTGTGCCAAAAGAAGAATATGTTAATACTATTATTGGCTCAGGCAATGTGATAGAAGGCTCCGGAAGAGCTATAATTTTGTTTCCTGGAGGAACAAAATTTATAATAAATAATGCACTATTATCTACCAAGTCCCTGAGGAACTTGTTGAGTTTCAAAGATATTCGCTGAAATAGATATCATGTTGAGACAATGAATGAGGGAAATCATGAGTATTTATGTATCACAACTCATGATTTAAATAAGAAAGTTATATTAGAAAAATTACCCTCACTTTCATCTGGGTTGTATTATACCAAAATTAGTGCAATTGAATCACATGCCATTGTAAACCAGAAGTTTACTAGCCCAAATGAATTCATAACTTGGCATGATAGATTGGGTCATCCAGGAACAACCATGATGAGGAGAATTATTGAAAACTCTCATGGACATTCACTAAAGAACCAGAAGATTCTTAAAACTAGTGAATTTTGTTGTGCTGCATGTTCTCAAGGGAAGTTAATTTTAAGGCCATCACCAGTAAAGATTGGATTTGAGTCACCTGAATTCCTAGAAAGGATTCAAGGTGATATATGTGGACCTATTCATCCACCATGTGGTTTCTTTTCTACTTTTATTTATCCTATTACTTTAATTGTTTATTTTTCCAATTTAGTTTATGAACTCTCCATGTTAGATTTGATTTCTTTATTTAATGCAATTTGAGGTATTTCAGATTTATGATTGCTTTCTTCTATTTATGATATAAATAATTTGGATTTTTTCCCTCTTGACTTGGGTTGAGTAATTGGTGACACTTGAGTTATCAAACTCCTTTGTTGATTGAAAATTGGAATTTGCTGGTTGATTTGGATTCCTCTAAAGCTAGTCTTTCCATAGGAGTTAACTAGGACTTCAGGAATTAAATTGATTAGTCCACTTGACTTTCCTTTATTTAGTAAGGGTTAACTAAGTAGGAGCAATAAACAATTCTCATCACAATTGATAAGGATAACTAGGATGGGATTTTCAGTTCTCATACCTTGCCAAGAGTTTTATAGTTAGTTGTTTCCATTGCCATTTACTATTCTTGCTTCTTATCTTAAAAAAAAACCCAAAATATACTTTTTCCATAACCAATAATAACTACACCTCCCTGCAATTCCTTGAGAGACAACCCGAGGTTTAAATACTTCGGTTATTATTTTTATTGGGTTTGCTTAAGTGACAAACAAAACTTTTGTACGAAAAGATTTTTGTTGGTTTAGAAACTATACTTGCAACGAGGATTTATTTGTTAATTTCTTTAATAGCAAAAGCCCATTCGTCAAGAATCACTTATTAAGTGCCTCCAATTAATTGCCAGACCCTTACTTATGAGAATAAATCTCCTAACTTCGATTTGGGGGCATGCTATTTTATATGCAGCAGCACTTATTCGATTGAGGCCAACGAGTTACCATCAGTTCTCTCCTATGCAATTAGCTTTTGGCTAGCAGCCAAATGTTTCCCATATAAGAATATTTGGGTGTGCGATATATGTTCCCATTGTACCACCTAATAGCACTAAAATGGGACCCCAAAGAAAATTGGGAATATATGTTGGATATGATTCTCCCTCTATAGTGAGGTATCTTGAGATACAAACTGGAGATGTATTTAAAGCCCGGTTTGCGGATTGTCATTTTGATAAATCAAAATTTCCAACATTAGGGGGAGAGAATAAGCTTCCTGAAAAGGAACTTAATTGGAATGCATCATCCTTGATGTATTTAGATCCTCGATCAGGGTAATGTGAACTAGAAGTTCAAAAGATTATACATTTGCAAAGAATAGAAAATGAATTGCCTGATACATTTTCCGATACAAAGAGGATAACCAAGTCGTATATACCAGCGAAAAATGCCCTAATTCGAATTGATGTCCTAGTTGGACAAATTGCAACCGAAGCAAATACACACCAGAAGCGTGGCAGGCCTGTCGGTTCCAAAGACAAAAATCCTCGAAAGAGAAAAGAGGTAAATACTATTCCTGTTGAAAAAGACATAGTAAAGACACCTGCAGTTGTCCAAAATTCTGATATAATTTTAACGCCAGAAGACGTTCAGGTACCTGAAAATTGTGAAAATGACAAGATCTCGATAAATTATATCTTTACAGGAGAGAAATGGGACCGAAATAAGACAATTGTCAATGAAATATTTGCATATAATGTGGCATTAAATATCATGCATGAAAGTAAGGATCTTGAGTCAAGATAAGTCGAAGAATGTCGACAAAGGAATGATTGGCCAAAATGGAAAGAAGCCATGAAGGTTGAGTTAGACTCACTTGAAAAACGTGAAGTCTTTGGACCTATAGTCCGTACACCAGAAGATGTAAAACCTGTTGGATACCGATGGGTATTTGTGAGAAAACGAAATGAGAAAAATAAAGTTGTGCGCTACAAAGCCCGACTTGTGGCACAAGGTTTTTCACAAAGGCCCGGTATAGATTATGAAGAAACGTATTCCCCTGTAGTAGATGCAATAACATTGCGTTATTTGGTCAGTTTATCTGCATATCATAAACTGCATATGCATTAAATGGATGTGGTAACAACCTATTTATATGGCTCATTAGATCGGGATATCTATATGAAAGTCCCTGAAGGACTAAAGATATCTAAACCATCCAATGAATATTCGCAAGGGTTATACTCAGTCAAATTGCAAAGATCTTTATATGGTCTAAAGCAATCTGGACGAATGTGGTATAATCGTCTTATTGATTATCTGGCAAAAAATGGATTCAAGAATGATGATATCTGTCCGTGTATTTTCATAAAGAAATCTGCATCTGAATTCATTATAATTGCTGTGTACGTTGATGATTTAAATATCATTGGAACTCCTGAAGAGATTCCAACAATTATAAAAACTCTAAAAGAAGAGTTTGAGATGAAAGATCTTGGAAAGACTAAATTTTTTCTCGGCCTGTAGATCGAGCATACAAAAAATGGGATCTTTATTCATCAAACGACATACACAGAAAAGATCTTGAAGAGATTTTATATGGATAAGTCACACCCATTGAGTACCCCAATGATCGTAAGGTCTTTGGATGTGGAAAAGGATCAATTCCGTCCTAAAGAAGAGAATGAAGATATCCTTGGTCCTGAAGTACCATATGCGCTAATGTATCTTGCTAACAATACACGACCCGATATATCATTTGCTGTGAATTTATTAGCAAGATATAGTTCCTCTCCAACCAGAAGACATTGGAACAGAATCAAACAAATCTTTCGATATCTTCATGGGACGGTTGATATGGGATTGTTTTATCCCTATGGATCCAAGTCACAACTAGTTGGCTATGCAGATGCTGGCTACTTGTCTGATCCACATAAAGGGAGATCTCAAACAGGATACCTGTTTACATATGGTGGAACAGCTATATCATGGAGGTCCATGAAACAGACGATTGTTGCAACATCCTCTAATCATGCCGAAATACTAGCGATTCATGAAGCTAGTCGCGAATGTTTTTGGCTCAGGAGTTTGATCCAATATATTCTGTCATCATGTGGACTGATTGATCATAAGAAAGCTCCAACTGTCCTGTTTGAAGATAATACAACATGTATTGCTCAACTTAAAGGCGGATATATCAAAGGTGATAGAACAAAGCATATTCCTCCCAAATTCTTCTTCACTCATGATCTTCAAAATCAAGGGACAATTGATGTCCAATAGATCCGCTCAAGTGACAATCTAGCATATTTATTCACATAGTCACCCTAACTTATAGCACGTCGTGATCGTACCAAAAGTAAGGAGTTACTAACCTGTTTTCTTTTATTATCTATTTAATATCGAGCCTTTACGTCGATATCGCGTTTCAGTTTTTAGGAAAAAGCCGAAAACTTTTGTTTCTATTAATTAAAATCATATATCAAAGATTTCCAAGAAATACTAGTCACATAGTTATTAATAATAATAAATATCATATAGAAGAGTTCAAATAAAATTCAGTTATAACTCCTATCCCTCTGCATAAAATAAAATCTTAAATAACAAGGGCGAGGGAATTCTATAAAAGCAACTCAACACATAAATTTAACTTAAATAAAACTCTTAGTCGCCTGCGGCTTCAAAATGAGTCTTCGAATCTGTGTCACTGAAAGGGTGGAAGATTTTGGGGTGAGAACAAACCACTAGTTCTCAGTAGGGAATAGGAATGTCGTAAAAGTAATGAAATAAAATACAAATAACTAACTTTACTCAATAAAACCATTTTGTTAAACCTTTGGAAATACTTTTTATTTTTACCTTATTACCTTCTTTAAATTTCCGAACATAAGCTAATCTCAATCACAACTTTAGTTCCCAATCACAGAGAAATAATAACACAAGAAACAGATCAACACACAAACAAATTGCAATAAGACAAACAAGTCAAGCAGCACAATCACAGAGAAAATATAACAAGCAAAACAAGACCAAATGTAAATGCGCAATCAATATGATGCATGTCTGTCCTAAGCAGGCCATGAGCTCACGCGTCGGATGTCTACCCGCAACCCGACGTTACTCGGGGAGAACCCCGAATATGGTTCCTTTACCGTGTCAGTCAGGATATCTTGGCATCACGGTAAGAACAGGCTATCAATTAGGCGAACCTTCCTGCATTAGCAACCTTAGGCTATCAGTTAGGCGGACACTTTCGCATTAGCAACCATAGGCTATCAATTAGGCGGACATTCCCGCATTAGCAACCTTAGGCTATCAGTTAGGCGGGCACTTCCGCATTAGCGCTTTGGCACAAAGACCCATTCACATTTCATTTTCATAAATCATAATCTACTTCAGTTATTTATTCCACTCATGAATTTTCATTATTCCTCCACATCACCAATTACATACTCATACATCCGCATCACCGCTTAACTATACATACCTCCGCATCACCTTATTATTATTCACACCTCCACATCACCACATATTCCTTCACTTATCATACCTCAAAACATTAGTTCCTAGGCAGCCAAACTTCTTTAACGTTTAATAAAAATTCCTTTCCTTAATAAATTGGATTCAAGTTATTACTTAAACAAGAAACTTTTCTCAATAGAATAAACTTAAAACATAACTTTTCCTGATAAATTGAAAGCCAAATAGAATGAGTTTTAAATCAAATTCTCTTATGATTAACGCTTTAAGCAAAGCCTCGAAGTTTTATAAAAATTACTGCAGCATTTCTTCTAAAATTCGGGCTTTGCCACCCTTCAAGGGTCCCAACCAAATCATTTTCGATCCTCAAAGATCATTCCTGATAAATCCGACAATCCAAATTCAATGCCAAATCATTTTATAAATTTGAAAGCTAACCAGGTTCAATTTCAAAATCATTTCCCACAATAAGCCTGTAAATCAGATTTTTTAATATAAAGTTCGCTTCTTAATGTAAATACATATTTAAATAATTTTTAAAACGAAAACACTTTTTCGTATACTTTTTACAAAAACTTGGACATCATCTTCCCTTAAAATTGGACTTTACCACCCATATGGGTTCCCTCAGATTCCTAACTTCCCAAACTAATCTCAAATCCAACTCCATTCAACCATTATCAACACAACAATTTCTTCAATAACTAATCTTTTAATTTAACAAGAACACTAATTTAATCACTTTTTCCAACCACAACTCAACCAATTCATCCATTAATCACGCAAGACATTTATAAATTATTTGCAATTACTCACTAGACTTTAATGGCATTAACAGATTTAAACGATTAATTTAAAAATAAATTCCCTACCTTCGTATGAAATCAGAATCAAAGAAAATTTTGGAGAAGTTTTTTGACCGAGTTGCTGAAAAGGAAAACGTCTGAAATCATTTGTGCCTCTTAAAACTCCAATTGGCCGAACTCAAGGGGAAGAGGAGCTACGTTACCATCAACTTCTACCGGATCAAAGTAACACCAACGTGTAGAGGAGGAGGATACGAACACTTTTATCGGATTAGATTTTTGACTGGAGTTATGAATTATAAGAAATCAAACTCGGAAGCTCAAGGAAGTTCACGGTTTCTCTCTTCTCTCTCGGTTCTTTCTTTTCTTTCTCTCCAAATGCATGTTCGGTGATGCATGAAGAGCAAAACAAAGATATTAATGATGAGTGGTGATTTGTGGTGTTTAGGCATTATAGGTGTAACATTTTTAATAATGGGAGTATATAGTATATAAGGTATAATAATTAACAAATATTTTTTAAAAGAAATTGAATCGCAGAAAAATAAATTTTTCTCATATCAAATATCCTTTAAAAAATATTTGTTGAGTTATTACACCTTATATAATATGTACTCCTTATGTACTCTTATTATAAAAAAAATTATAAGTAACATCTACTATTAACGAAAAAAACGTACACATGATCCAAATATAAACTAATTATCCTTTTTCCTCTAACCTTCCTTACTTACACTCACTCTCATTCTACTCTGCTCGTTGGTGTTTGAGAACAAAAGAGTGTCCGTCACAACCACTTCTTGACAGAGAAAAATGGCAGGAGGAATGATAGAAGAAGGGCCTACGAAAAGGGCTCATCTTTATGAGCACAGATTCACTCATTATTTCGCCTTCACTTGTGTTGTTGGAGCCCTCCGTAGCTCGCTTGATCTTGGTGTTTCTGGTCTTTTTTTTTCTTTCACTGTTTAATATTTCTGTTTTTATTGAATCATCGTAGCTGAATTGCATCTTATAACAAGTGTAATTATCCGTACCATGCACGTGTCATGCACGTTAGGGGTGTTCGCGGTGTGGTTTGGTTCGATTTTTTAAGGAAAAGCCATCCGATCCGATCGTTTAATTAAGGTGCGGTTCGGTTTAGTTCGGTTTTTTTTCCAAGGTCATCCGAACCAAACCAAACCAATTAAAATCGGTTTGGTTTGGTTCGGTTTGTTCGGTTTTTTGAATCAAATAAAAAAAAATTCTACCATACTATTATGCAATGTCATAAGATTGAAATCAACAAGCCAAAATACACAATAGCTAACAAAGTCTTGATCTAATGAAATATAACGACAATAGAATTCAAATACGACAATTAAAGAAGTTTAATAGCTCAACATTCAACACAACTGAAAATAAAAATAAATTGTCATTAAACTGATAGCAAAGTTATGGTGTCTTCTCCAACAAAATAGCTAAAACTTCATAATGCAAACCAACCTGAAATAAAAAAAACAGTTACATAATAAGAACAACAAGAACAACAACAACAATAATAATTATAATAATAATAATAATAATAATAATATAAGGAGAACAATTCATACCATAAAACTTAACAAGATGTACTTTAATCAGACTCAACACCAGAATCTTCTTCATTGGGATCACGAGTGGGTGCAACATGAACAAAACCAGCAATAAACAAGCAATGAACTAGCAATAAACCAAACAGAACAAAACTTGATAATCTGAACAAGCAATGAACAAATTGAACTTGGCAAATTAAACACTAAACAACAATACCATTATACCAACAAATTGAACACTCTGACTTGGCAATTGAAAACTAAAATTGCGTATTGCAGTGAAACATAATTTTATTAATTTGAGATTTTTGTTTTGGTTTGTTGGTAATTTTGAAGAACTTGTTACTGAAAGGGTCCCATTAATATTACATAATTTGTGACCTAAGATAACACGTTGGAGTTGGACATCCCTATCAGAAACTGAAAGCCTCTATTTTAGAAGCCAAATTCAAAACTTTGATCCTACAAACTTTGATCCGAGGCAACAATAATCCTAACATGAATAAATTGAACAATAACCAGCAAGCAGCAATACCAACAAGGCAAGTAGGCAACAATGCATCAGTAAAGTTTACCTGAATAGATGGCTCGGGCTCCATATGCACTCGAATCGGTGGCTGGGTGGGAGACTTTCTGGGTGGAGGAGGCGAGGTCGGAGGTGGTGAGGTGACCCTACAGAACTCAGAAACGCTGCTGGGTGGAGGCTTTCTGGGTGGAGGCGGCGAGGTTGGAGGTGGTGAGTGGGTGGCTCAGGCTGGCTTCGACTTCCAGTATCAAGGAGTGAAGGAGGTGAGATTTGGAGGAAGAGGAAGGCTTCGGCCTTCGAGTATCAAGGAGGTGGGTGGCTCAGGCTGGCTCCGTGGGGGGTCTGGCCGTCTGGGTGAGTCGGCGAGATGTGGTGGCTCCGATCTGGGGTTTGGGCGGGGTTAGGTTTCCATAGGGG
>NC_029788.2:126469516-126474409 GCF_000816755.2 Arachis ipaensis
GCATTGTTTTATAAATAGAAAATGAAAGCTTTCTTGTTGTAACATTTTTAATAATGGGAGTATATAGTATATAAGGTATAATAATTAACAAATATTTTTTAAAAGGAATTGAATCGCAAAAAAAATAAGTTTTTCTTATATCAAATATCCTTTAAAAAATATTTGTTGAGTTATTACACCTTATATATTATGTACTCCTTATGTACTCTTATTATCAAACAAATTATAAGTAACATATACTATTGACGAAAAAAACGTACACGATCCAAATATAAACTAATTATCCTTTTCCCTCTAACCTTCCTTACTTACGCTCACTCTCATTCTACTCTGCTTATTGGTGTTTGAGAACAAAAGAGTGTCCGTCACAACCACTTTTTGACAGAGAAAAAATGGTAGGAGAAATGGTAGAAGGAGGGCCTACGAAAAGGGCTCATCTTTATGAGCACAGATTCACTCATTATTTCGCCTTCACTTGTGTTGTTGGAGCCCTTCGTGGCTCGCTTGATCTTGGTGTTTCTGGTCTTTTTTTTTCTTCTTTCACTGTTTAATATTTCTGTTTTTATTGAATCATCGTAGCTGAATTGCATCTTATAACAAGTGTAATTACCCGTGCCAAGCACGGGTCATGCACGTGCCTTATACGTGATAAGATTGAAATTATAATTTTAATTTTTTTAAAATTAATTTAAATTATAATAATTTGATTAATAAAAAAGCAACATATTATGCATTGTTTTATCAATAGTAAATGTAGGCTTTCTTGTTGTAACATTTTTAATAATGGGAGTATATAGTATATAAGGTATAATAATTAACAAATATTTTTTAAAAGGAATTAAATCGCAGAAAAATAAGTTTTTCTCATATCATATATCCTTTAAAAAATATTTGTTGAGTTATTACACCTTATATACTATGTACTCCTTATGTATTCTTATTATACAAAAAATTATAAGTAACATCTACTATTGACGAAAAAACGTACACATGATCCAAATATAAACTAATTATCCTTTTTACCTTCCTTACTTACACTCACTCTCATTCTACTCTGCTTGTTGGTGCTCGAGAACAAAAGAGTGTCCGTCACAACCACTTTTTTACAGAGAAAAATGGCAGGAGGAATGGTAGAAGGAAGACCTACGAAAAGGGCTCATCTTTATGAGCACAGATTCACTCATTATTTTGCCTTCACTTGTGTTGTTGGAGCCCTTCGTGGCTCGCTTGATCTCGGTGTTTCTAGTCTTTTTTTTTTTTTCTTT
Source organism: Arachis ipaensis (assembly GCF_000816755.2). Taxonomy (NCBI): domain Eukaryota; kingdom Viridiplantae; phylum Streptophyta; class Magnoliopsida; order Fabales; family Fabaceae; genus Arachis; species Arachis ipaensis. Next base: position 126,470,782 of record NC_029788.2, read on the forward strand.
CACTGTTTAATATTTCTGTTTTTATTGAATCATCATGGCTGAATTGCATCTTATAAAAAATATAATTATCCGTGTATGCACGTGTCATGCACGTGCCTTGCACGTGATAAGATTGAAATTATAATTTTAATTTTTTTAAAATTAATTTAAATTATAATAATTTGATTAATAAAAAAATAACATGTTATGCATTGTTTTATCAATAGTTAATATAGGCTTTCTTGTTGTAACATTTTTAATAATGGGAGTATATAGTATATAAGGTATAATAATTAACAAATATTTTTTGAAAGGAATTGAATCGCAAATATATCAAATATTCTTTATAAAATATTTGTTAAGTTATTACACCTTATATGTACTCCTTATGTACTCTTATTATAAAAAAAATTATAAGTAACATCTAAAATTGAGGAAAAAACGTACACAATCCAAATATAAACTAATTATCCTTTTTCCTCTAACCTTCCTTACTTACACTCACTCTCATTCTACTCTACTCGTTGGTGTTTGAGAACAAAAGAGTGTCTCACAACCACTTCTTCACAGAGAAATTTGTGAAAATTAGTAAAGCTAATTTTAGAAAATATATAAATAAATAATAAGTAAATAAAATGAGAGGTAATAAACAATCTTAGTTTATAACCTTAGAATTTTAGTGGTTGAAAAAGAGAAGAATTATATACCTCTAATTGACGGATGGTTCATATTGAAGAGACTCACCTATAAATTGAGTTTTTCTTTAATTCATTTCAATCAAGTCATCCAGATAGAATAACATAATATTTCTTTGAGTAGTTTTCTTCTATATATATATAGAGAAGTGTGTTCTCCTTTTGTCAAGAGAGAGTGTTTTGTAGTCTCCTTGTGATAGAGAGAAGTTGTAATTCTCAAAGAAAGTTATTCAATTATTTCCATATTTTATACAAATTTCTAATTTTTTATCTCTATATTTTGCTGTGTCATTTGTCTGGTACCTAACAGTGGTATCAGAGCCAAAGGTTGCTGATTAATATTTTTTTTTCCGCTGCGAGTTACCGTCTAAAAAAAATGGCAGCAAAGTATGAAATTCCAAAATTCAGTGGGAGTAATTTTTCCATATGAAAATTGAAGATAAAAGCTATTATGAGAAAAGACAATTGCGTGACAGCAACTGAAGGTAGACCCACTGGAATTACAGATGAAAAATGGAAGGAGATGGACAACAATGCTGTTGCAAACTTACACTTGGCACTCTAGCTGACTCGGTTTTATCAAGTGTAGCAGAGAAAAAGACAACAAAGAAAATTTGGGATGCTCTCACCAAATTATATGAAGTCAAATCACTTGACAACAAGATATTCTTGAAGAGAAGACTGGGCCACATGTCAGAACGAGACTTGAAGATTCTTGTAGAACGTAATCTCATTCCCGGGCTCAAATCGGTAAACTTACCATTTTGTAAGCACTGCGTTACAAGCAAACAACATAGATTGATGTTTGGTAGATCAACTGCTCGGAGCAAGCACATATTGGAGTTGATTCATTCTGATGTGTGGGAATCGCCAGAGATGTCCCTAGGAGGAGCGAAATATCTTGTATCATTTATTGATGATTACTCTAGGAGGCTATGGGTGTACCCGATCAAGAAGAAGTCAGACGTGTTTGCGATGTTCAAAGAGTTCAAAGCAAAGTTAGAACTTGAATCTGGAAAGAAGATCAAGTGTTTAAGGACAGATAATGGAGGAAAATATGTCGATGGTGATTTCCTAACATTTTGCAAGCAAGCAGGTATTCAACGGTAATTCACAGTTGCATATACGCCTCAGCAAAATGGTGTAGCAGAGCGAATGAATAGGACTCTCCTAGAAAGAGCACGAGCTATGTTGCAAACTGCAGGTTTAGCCAAGTCTTTTTGGGCAGAAGCTGTTAAAACCGCCTGTTATGTGATAAATCGGTCACCATCAACTGCAATTGGGTTAAAGACACTAATGGAGATGTGGCAAGGTAAGCCACCTAATTATTCTTCTTTACATATATTTGGTTGTCCTGTGTACGTGATGTACAATTTCCAAGAAAGAACAAAGCTAGACCCAAAGTCTAGAAAATGTATATTCTTGGGTTATGCTGACGGTGTTAAGGGGTATCGCCTGTGGGATCCCACTGCCCGCAAGGTAGTTGTCTGTAGAGATGTGATATTTGCAGAAGATGAATTGCAAAAAGAACAAGAAAATGACAGCATTATTAAAGAGATAACCACTGTTCAAATAGATGAAAAATGCAGAGAAGGTGATCTTTCTGAAGCAGAACCACAGCACGAAGAACAAGAAGCAGAGGCTAATGACATAGAAGTTCGTCGATCTACTCGACAAAGAAGAACACCATCATGGCACTCAAATTATGTTTTGACAAACCATGATGCATATTGTCTTTTGACAGAAGATGGAGAGCCAACAACTTTTATGGAGGCTATGCACAATCCAGACGCTTCTATGTGGATGATAGCAATGCAAGAAGAAATTGAGGTATTACATAGGAACCATACCTGGAAACTTGTTGAACTTCCAGCAGGTCGGAAAGCCATTGGTAACAAATGGGTTTACAAGATCAAACGAGATAGTAATGATCAGGTGGAACGATATCGTGCAAGATTGGTTGTCAAGGGATATGCTCAGAAAGAAGGTATTGACTTCAATGAAATATTTTCTCTGGTGGTGAGACTAACTACTATTAGAGTAGTTTTGGCTATGTGTGCTGCATTTGATTTACATCTAGAGTAATTAGATGTAAAGACTGCTTTTCTTCATGGAGAACTTGAAGAAGAGATATATATGCTCCAACCAGAAGGTTTTGAAGAACAAGGAAAAGAAAACTTGGTTTGCAGGTTAACTAAATCTCTGTACGGTCTAAAGCAGGCGCCAAGATGTTGGTACAAGAGATTTGATTCTTTCATTATTAGCCTTGGATACAACAGACTTAGTTCAGATCATTGTACTTATTACAAGAGGTCTGGTGATAATGATTTCATCATTCTACTGTTGTATGTGGATGACATGTTGGTGGTAGGTCCCAACAAAGATCAAATCCAAGAATTGAAGGCACAGTTGGCTATGAAGTTTGATATGAAAGACTTGGGACCAGCAAACAAGATTTTAGGGATGCAAATTCACCGAGACAAAAAAGATAGGAAGATTTGGCTATCGCAAAAGAATTATTTGAAGAAAATCTTGCAACGCTTCAACATGCAAGAATGTAAGCCAATTTCAACCCCACTTCAAATTATCCTCAAGTATGTGCCCTAGTAGTGAAGCAGAGAGGATAATACCATATGCATCAGCGGTGGGAAGCCTTATGTATGCCATGATCTATACAAGGCCAGATATTGCTCAAGCAGTTGCCATATGCATCAGCAATGGAAAGCCTTATGTATGCCATGATTTGTACATGGCCAGATATTGCTCAAGGATTCATGGCGGTAAAGAGCATTGGAATGTTGTTAAGAGGATCTTGAGATACATCAAAGGGACCTCGAATATTGCATTATGTTTTGGAGGTTGGAGGATCATTGTCAATGGATATGTCGACTCAGATTTTGCAGGTGATCTTGATAAACGAAAATCTACTACAGGATATGTATTTACACTTGCAG
>NC_029788.2:126475182-126485643 GCF_000816755.2 Arachis ipaensis
TATGCATCAGCGGTGGGAAGTCTTATGTATGCCATGATCTGTACAAGACCAGATATCGCTCAAACAGTTGCGGTGGTAAGTCGATTCATGGCAGATCCGGGTAAAGAGTATTGGAATGTTGTTAAGAGGATCTTGAAATACATCAAAGGGACCTTGAATGTTGCATTATGTTTTGGAGGATCGGAATTCATTGTCAATGGATATGTCGACTCAGATTTTGCAGGTGATCTTGATAAACGAAAATCTACTACAGGATATGTATTTACACTTGCAGGAGGAGCTGTGAGCTGGCTATCTAAATTACAGACTGTTGTAGCTTTATCTACTACAGAAGCTGAATATATGGCAGCTACACAAGCATGCAAGGAAGCTATTTGGATCCAAAGGTTGATAGAAGAACTCGGGCACAAACAACAGAAGATTTCTGTGTATTGTGACAGTCAGAGTGCCTTGCACATTCCAAGGAATCCTGCCTTTCATTCAAGAACAAAACACATTGGAGTACAATATCACTTTGTTCGGGAAGTAGTAGAAGAAGGAAGTGTTGATATGCAGAAGATTCACACTAAAGATAACCTAGCAGATGCCATGACAAAACCAATCAACACAGAAAAGTTTGAATGGTGTATATCCTCATACAGCCTATGGAATACATGAGCAACATGAATTTTGAAAATTTATCAAAATTAGCTTTAAGTGGGAGATTGTGAAAATTAGTAAAGTTAATTTTAGAAAATGGCAGGAGGAATGGTAGAAGGAGGGACGGCTTATCTTTATGAGCATAGATTCACTCATTATTTCGCCTTTACTTGTGTTGTTGGAACCCTTCGTGTTTCTAGTCTTTTTTTTTCTTCTTTCACTGTTTAATATTTCTATTTTTATTGAATCATCGTAGCCGAATTGCATCTTATAACAAGTGTAATTATCCGTGCCATGCACGTGTTTTGCATGTGATAAGATTGAAATTATAATTTTAATTTTTTTAAATTAATTTAAATTATAATAATTTGATTAATAAAAAAGTAATATGTTATGCATTGTTTTATCAATAGTAAATGTAGGCTTTCTAATTGTAACATTTTTAATAATGGGAGTATGTAGTATATAAGGTATAATAATTAACAAATATTTTTTAAAAGGAGGATATTCCATTCAATAGAAAGGTGAATAATTTCTCTTCTCTGCATAAATTGTTAGTTTTGTATTGTTGCTTTGCTTCGTTTGAGTGTTGGTGTTGCTCTTTTCATAAATTATAATTTTTGTTTTACCTTTTATGCTTGCTTTCTACATTCAAAAGAGAATGAGTGGCAGAAAAATAAATTTTTCTCATATCAAAAGTCCTTTAAAAAATATTTGTTGAGTTATTACACCTTATATATTATGTACACCTTATATATTTCGACTATAAAAAAAATTATAAGTAACATCTACTATTGAAAAAAAACATACACTTTATTCAAAGATAAACTAATTATCCTCTTCCCTTTAACCTTCACTGAGCCTTTATTTTTTTTGGTAAACTAATTATCTTCTATAGAAACAAGCCCTCTATATCTAACTCCGATGAGTCACATGAACCGTGTAAGTTGGGTTTCATAATTATTTCATACAATTTCTTTTTACAGAAAAAAACTTATTTGTTTTATAATTTTTTTTCAGCAATATGGGTAGTGTTTATCAAGCATTAGCTTGTATACTTGTGAAATCTTGGTGCATCATAAAGGGAATTGAGCTAATGATGCGTGGTTTCTTACTATTATATATGATGATACCGATTTGCTGAAGACGTGTGAACTATGAAGGAACAACAATTATTTCCTAGATTATTTTTTTATCAATAGTAAACATAAGTTTATTTATTGAGTACACCTTATATACTATGTACTCTTCATGTACTCCCGTTATAAAAGAAATAAAAAAAAACATACACATGATCCAAAGATAAACTAATTATCCTCTTCCCTCTAAGCGTCTTGATTGCCATTTCAAAAAGATACAAGAGTACAGTTTGGTTGCCAAAGCCAATGCCTCCTCTAAAAAGGACCCTGCCAATGATGAGCATTGCAATGTTCTGTGCAGCTGCATTGAGTATTGCTTCAGCCAAAAAATTTCTGCTCCCACAATGATACTTGCCTTTTTGCCTTTCTTTCTTGTCAAGTAGCAAGCAAAGAATGTCATTACTAGTGCTGAGAAATAGAGCGATGATGTAAAAATTATCAGCACTTGGTTGTCATATTTACATAGTCGGTCGCTTCCTGGTGCATGTGCTTTCTTTTGTACACGTCTGGGAAGAATTTTCTCAGAAAATCTTTCATTGATGTCACCCCACCTGCAACAACAACATAATTCTTAAGTGGTAAGGATAAATTTTACTCTGACAAAAGCTTAAGTTCAGTTAAAAATTTTAGTTCATTATATACACTGTAATTTTGATGTGATAAATAAAATCTATTTCATATCTGATATCATGCTGTGATTTCTTTGTTATAGGTAGGTTTTATTTTATTTTTAATACTGACACAATTGAAATCTTTATTGACTACAGGATTTTAATGGTTAAATCTAAACTCATTTTTATTATGTACGTGATAAGATTGAAATTATAATTTTAAATTATTTTTTAAAATTAATTTAAATTATAATAATTTGATTAATAAAAAAATAACATGTTATACATTGTTTATTTTTTTTAATCTAGTGTTTATCAAGCATGAGCTTGTATTTTTGTGAAATCTTAGTGCATCATAAAGGGAATTGAGCCAATGATGTGTAGTTTCTTACTATCATATACAACGATATCGATATGTTGAAGACATGTGAACTGTGAAGGAACAACAACTATTTTCTAGATTATTTTTTTTTATCAATTATAGATGTAGGTTTATTTGTTGTAATTTTTTTAATAATGAGAGTACATAAAAAGTACATAGTATATAGGGTGAAAAAGCTCAACAAATACATTTTAAGGGATTTTTCATTCTTTTTCAATTTGATTTACCACACCATGAAGAAAAACTCATGTCCTAAGCTATTCAAACTATGAAGTTGATGGTTTAATAAACCAAAAGAGATTGAAAGAGAGAGAAAAATAATTCTTCTCATTTTGAAAAGAATAAAAAGTCGCTTAAAAAATACTTGTTGAATATATAATTACATCTTATATACTATGTACTCCTTATGTATTTCCAGTATAAAAAAATTAAACTAATTATCTTTTGTTTATTTTTTTTGCAGCAAGTTTATGATTCAGAGATAAGCTCTTCATATTTAATTCACAGTATAAAAAAATTACAACAAATAACATCTATTGACAAAAAAAAATGTACACATTATCCAAAGATAAACTAATTATCGTCTTCTCTTTAACCTTTCCTTCGCTTTAATTTTCTGTAAACTAATTATCTTCTGTTGATTCTTTTCTTGCAGCAAACTTATGATTCAGAGATAAGCCTTCCATATCTAATTTTGATGAGCCATATGAGCCGTGTAAGTTGCGTTTCATGTCATATAATTTCTTTTTATAGAGAAAAGGCTTATTTGTTTTACAATTTTTTTTGCAACAATATTCTGAGTATGGGTTGTGTTTATTAAGCATTAGCTTATATTTTTGTAAAATCTTAGCGCATAATAAAGAAAATTAAGCCAATGATGCGTTTATCCATGAATGTCAGTGCTCGTGCTCAGAAAGAGCTCTGATACCATGATAAAATGGAAAGAGTACATAAAGATAACAAAATTGTGAAAGAATAATGAAAGAAAAGAAAAGATGAAAAAATTTTATGGATTATTGATGAATTGAAATCATAAACTATAAAAATAAAACTGCAACGGATTTCTTACTCCCACTTTTATATGGGAGTATCATTAACTATAGAAAAAATATTTACAAATAGAACCCCATTTTTTATTTTTGAAAGAATAAATAATTAAATATTTGCCTCTTTAATTTTGTTGTTTTCCACATTCATCCTATTTCTTTTAATCTGAATTAAAAAAAAAAAAAGACCAGAGCTCTGCTAGGGTTTTTACCCCCTACCTATCAACGCCGTTCCTTGTTTCTCCCTCTCCGCAGTAGCTCGCTCTCTGATCTTCTCTCTGCGTCGTGCTCTTCTCTGATCCTCTCATCCACGCAGTTGATCGTTCTGTCTTGCACAATGCTTGTTTTCTGATTCTCGACGCCGTAATACACCGCCACCGCCACCGCTGCCGCTACACTCGGTCCACCACTTCATTGTTTTCTGTCACCTCTCTGTTCCTCTACGACTCTAATCTCTGTCATTTTTCCTCCACCTCTGCCTCTGCGACCTACTTCTTTAAGGTTCTATTTTATTTTATTTTTAATTTTATTTTACTTTATTTCCTTTTCTATGAAAATTTTATGTGAATTTGAATGCTCTTCGTTGCCAGAGTATGCCTTCTGAGAAGTGTGCAAATGTCAGTTAGAATAGATTTTGCATTGGTCCCATGATTATCCTCTGTATGCATGATTTGCATGGTTGTTTCTTTGAGAGAGTTTGGGGGGTTAGCAGGGAAAGTGTGTATTAGACAATGATGTAGGATTGGTTACAAATATAGAGCTGTGCATTTCTCAGTTATGGATTGATATATTTGGCAGCAAAATTTTTCAAGTGCTTATGATATATGTTTTTTTTATTAATTAATAGCTTCAAGTGTTGTTTCCTAAGACATCAAGCACAACCTTCAACGTCTTAAGTCTTAACTTGTTCTTCACTATATAATTGTGCTTGCCTAAGTGTTGTTTTCTCCTTGAAAGAAAAATCACCATTTGATATTTTGATTCCATTATTTTTGCTAGAAGCATGAGCATAGCCTTCTAAGTCATAAATATAAATATGGCTGGGATAAATCCTCACATTAATATCAAAGAATCTGAAGTGAATATTGTCATTGTTTAAGACTACAAGAAAATCTTTGGAATATTGAGACAGACTTAAATTTATAAGAACTCAAATAGAGTTCTGAATAGTGAAATATCAATCTATTGTAGCATTTGAATATAAATGATTTTAGTTAAATGATTGCTGCTTGTATATAACAGGGAAGACTCCGTAAGGACATGCATGTTTCCATTGGATTATGAGTAAATTTCAGAGATTGTATCATTAGGAAGTCAATGATGTTTTCAATTATGCTGATTTTCTAGGTAAAGTAAAATAAAATAAGGATGACTCAGGGATTGATTTTATCTCATGATGTCTTTTGTAAAACTTATCAGTTTAAACTTTAGAAATATTTAAATTTCTTTATGCCTTTGTCCATGTAGATAAGATAGAATTTAAAACACAGCTAGTTCCTTTATTTTATATGTAAAGATGGAGCCTTTTTGTTCTTTGTTAATCATTCTCTGTATTTCTTTTTTAAGATTTAGACTTTAGTTATTGTATTATTATAAATCTTCCTTTTGAGAACTGATATGTGCTTTCCAGGAAAACACTAAATGATTTTTTCAGGTCAAACGCTGTGAAGGATGTTATGTACTATGGCTCATGTACGTTAACAGTCAGAGGAAGCTTGATGATCGGCTTGCTGCCTATGTGTGTGTATGCTTGTTAGGATTTTTCCCATTTTTCTTTATTTGCTGTAGCACTTCATAGCCTTTACACCAAATTATTATTGTGGTGTCATAATGTCTTTGACATTGTAACTTCATAAATTGTTATATTGATTGCCGCCAATTTGGCGGTGCGGGTTTGGCGGGTTTTTTAAATTTGGCGGGCTCCAAATCCTAGCCCGACCCGCCTTTTTTAGCGGGTTTAGCGAATCGGCCCGACGGGCTCAACCCGTTTTGCCACCCCTACTGTGAAGGATGTTATGTACTATGGCTCATGTATGTTAACAGTCAGAGGAAGCTTGATGATCGGCTTGCTGCCTATGTGTGTGTATGCTTGTTAGGATTTTTCCCATTTTTCTTTATTTGCCCTGTGTGCTTGAACTGATTTCAGAGTATCATCCGCATCATAGTTTCTTTCCTTCTTTCATTGACCCATTCACCCTCACATACACATACACACACGCACTCACACACCACACAAATGAAAAAGAAAAAAGCTGTAGCACTTCATAGCCTTTACACCAAATTATTATTGTGGTGTCATAATGTATTTGACATTGTAACTTCATAAATTGTTATATTGATTGAATGAAAGATAATATTTTGCCTAGATGCTTCAAATTCGTATGTTAACATTTGGATGTTTCAAAATAAACTATCTTTAGATCTCCGTGAAGTATGAAGAGATATTGTACATCATCATAGTTCAAGAGAATTTTTGTTGGTTTGACTAATAAGTTGCTGACATGATAGAATATAGAAAAATTAACCCCATGATTGCTTATATATACAATTGCAAAAATAATTTGGCAAGTTGTACTTCACTAAAGGAATTGGTCTTAATCTTGTTTTGGCAAGTAATTAATCTTGTTAATTTTTAAATGCAACACAAACAACAAATTACAATAGCATAGACAGTTATGTGCTAGAACTAAAATGCTATGAAAAATAAAGAATTACAACAAAAATACAATAATACATATGAGTTTCAATTAGAAAAGAGAGGAGAAAGAAAATAAATATGCATTCAATATTACGTTTCTGAAATTTAAATATTTCTAGAGTTTAAACTAACAAATTTCACAAAAGGCATCATAAGATAAAATCAATTAAATCCTTTCAATTCGTCCAAAACTACACAAGCCAAGATAATTTTCCTTGACTGCTCCATTGTTGTATACCAATATGGTGGGCAGATTTTGATCCAGATAGTTGGAAATGTAGTCAGCTGATATTATATTGATAAATTTTGTTGCAAGATATCTTGTGGCCAATTCTTTAATGCATTGCATCAAAATCCCACATTCAGCAATGTTGTCAAAAATAAAGTATAACAGACTTCAGCAACTAGCACAAGAAGCATAACAATAAAATTAAACAAATTTGGATCACCCAAGTAATTTTACTGAGATTGGAAACAATTAATCATATCTTTTTTTTAGATTTAATAGGATAGACAAATTTTTTTATTATGTATTTTTCATTTCTCTCATTGTGAATCACTTTTTCATTATCCTAGAAAGAACTTACTCATAATTATAATTAAACCTCAAAATCATTAGTGTTATTTATCTTATTTTTCTTTTTTTTTTAATGATGAGCTCTTCTTTATTAAAATAAAAAATAACATGTATCTTACATATTTTACAACTATACAAATATTTTACTTTCTATACAGTAGCACTTGCCCGGTTGTAAACCACTAAACCATTTAATATACCATTTAATATTGTATACCACTAAACCATTTACTTGCACAATTTCGTACTACTAAACTACTATCATTCAGACAATCAAACCAAATCAATGAAAAATATAACTAGCTAGCCACATTACTAAGCACATTAATACCATAACTGCACAAGTATATGCAAATAATTGGAGTTTTGTATTTAATGAAATTGGAAACAAAACAGGAATTTATTGCTTCTAATTAGTCCAAACAAATAAGTAGAGCCTAGAATTGGCTCAATGAAACAGAGCATTATATATATAGTTGTAATTGTAGCTGTAACAATATACAGTGCAATCTGAAAATATTATCATGCTGCCACTCCACAAATTCTTACCACGAAATCCAATGTAATGTATAAGATCAAAACTCAGAATGCCATTATTGGAAGTAGTCATGTAGACAACTCATGCAAATATCGATTACCTCTAATTGGTAAATCAAGAACCAAAATTATAAACCTTCAATATAATCTTCACGCAATCAAATTGCCATGCTAAGCTTAGCAGTCAGCGGGGATCCAAGAATGATTCATGATGCAATCAACATTCAGGAATCAGGAACGTGTCTGTGTAGGTATACAATTATTTAATGTACACTTAAGTGTCATTTGTTGAGTTTAAATGAAAATAACAATTAACACTTAATTCATGGCCTTTTTATATACTCTACTTAAAATAACTCTACCACATTTAAAAAGAAAAAAGAAAATCGAACTAAATGATACAAAAATAAATTACAGGTATTGAACGTGTTCTTAAAGGCCATATATTTACACTCAAAACATCATACATTTCCTAGAGCTACAGTTTCTACTTGCTTCTTCCTGTTTACATATGCAATCTGGCATGGAAACGTATAAAGAGAAGCACTAGGCTTTTTCAACTCGATGCCCTTTGATCACTATGATGAAGCATGTCTTTTATTTGTTGTTTGAAAACTTTCCACCTGCATAATTATGCATAAATTAAAACATCAAGTTATGAGAATGGAAGTTATCGATATTGAAATAAAAGATAAGTAACTTAAGGATGGTTGGCAGCCTGGAAGAACAGTAACATCAACATTTATAGAAATAAGTGATAAATAACATCAAATTCGTTTTGAGACAAGCATCCAAATCAATAAAAGGGTGAAATGTTATCTTCTAAACTGTGCCATTAGTCATAATAAGTTAATAGCCACTGGCTAAGCATTAGTTTGTCTTGAGAAAGGAGTTCTAATCTGCCTAAAAAGGATAAAATCAACCAAATGCGTACGCAGCAATTATTTTTAATAAATATTAATAAACCTCAACAAAAACATAAACATAACATTATCTATCTATAAAGCATTGCAGGAAAAAGCCAAGAATGAAGAACAAAGATTGTCCAATGTCTTCACATATCCAGAATAAAAGACAACCAGAAGCGTTACCCTAACCCATGGCAAGGTTGCATAAAATCAATGATAAACATTTAAAGATTACTACCATCATTGGAGTTAAAGAATGTATCTCTATCTAACAGTTTAAATTTTTGAAACATAATTTTAGAGCCTCTATCACTAAGTAGGATCTCATGAAGGAGCTTTTTAATCAATTATGTTCCTCTATTCAAATATACCTTTAAGAAAAAATAGTTCACATCAAGAAGGCATGCAAAGGCAACTACATTGCTAGAAGCAACAAGAAACTTCTAAAACCAATGTTAACCATAATGATGATTATTCAACCATCCCTGTTTCATCATATTATACTAAATGTATTACCAAACACATTTCCTTTAGTGTTCCTGGTGTTTTAGTGAAGGACCCTTTTTTCATGAAAAGGCAAGCCTTTCTATTCTAAAACAAAGAGATTAAAAAAATAAAATATTAAAATTCACTTCAGAAATGATAAATATTGAAAAAAATATAGTATAGTCACTGCTACTCAAACTTGGATTCATTGTCCTCTCCCTTTTACCTCTTAAATGCATGTATGTGAAGATCATGTTCTGTTTTCTACTTCTTGTCCACCCTTAATCTGCCATTGAAGTAAAGTAGTTATTTTATTTTCTTAAGCTCCAACTATTTAACAGAACTTAGTAAATGTCTTACAGTCATCTATCTTCTTAATCTAGGGGTAACTTATTTATCTTCTGAAGTTTTATTTTACTGAAAATTTCATGCATTTAAGATAAATGGCACATTTAAGAACAGAGTGATTTTATGTTTTTCCTTAAAATTTTCATAGAAAAGGAAATAAGTCAAATAAACATAAAATGGAACCTTAGAGGAGTAGGTCGCAAAGACAGAGGTTGAGGAAGAAGGACAAAGATCAGAGTCGCTGGTGAAGAATAGAGACAGAAAGGCGACAAAAACCAGTGAAATGGTGGACCCGAGTGTTGCGGTGCGGCGGCCGAACCCTGTTGCGACGGAGGCGTGTTGCGGCGGCGAGGATCAGAGAAAGAGCGAGACTGCGGATGGAGAGGATCATAGAGCAAGCAATAGTGAGTGAAAGAGGGGCAAAAACCCAAGTAGAGCAAGCACGGTGGAGGAGAGAACGAGTAACCGAGGAGGGGGAGAAAGAGAGAATGACGACGGTGATTGAAAGAGGATTGTTAGATTTTTCTCTCCCTTCTTTGAATTTGGAATCAAAAGGAAAAGGAGAAGAAATGTCTAATACAAATTAAGGAAAAGTCTAGGGGGCCAGCAATTTGATTGAATTTTGGCCAGCATGTAACCAGCAGAGAAATGTGAGTCATTGGATGAAATCTCACACCAATCTCACACCATTAGATCATCATTGATGGCTATTTGATGGCTACCAATAACAAAAGTTGCTGGCCCCCTAGCATTGCTCATTAATTGAGGGGTCAATATTTAATTATGAATATTTTTTAAAATAAAAAAATGGGGTTCAATTTGTAAATATTTTTAGATGGATTAATGATACTCCCACAAAATATTTTTTAATGAATACTCCCACGAAATTGAAGATCTATGAGTGTCCTAAGTTAAAAAATCGCTCTCCATTTCAAGTCTCTTAATTATCATAATTACTTTTCATTTAAATAATTATGTTTTCTTCTATAAATATAATTTCACTTCACCTTTTAATTTCTATCATCGCAGGTTTCATGTCATGACTATATATAATTATATATGCTCTTTCTTCTTATTCTTGTTTATATCT
>NC_029788.2:126486026-126496738 GCF_000816755.2 Arachis ipaensis
TTTTAATGATAAAAAATGTATAATATTTATCGGAGAAAATAGATTGCAAAAAAGAAAAAAGTTACGTTTTTCCATCCCAAAAATATACACATAAAAATCTATGAATATATGATCTACACCTCCAACAAAAACCAATTTTTTTTTTACTATGAAAATGGATAACACTAAAACAATCTCAAACATATTAGTCGTCATAAATAGAATGTCTCGCATACTTTAAAAAATTATTTCTACTACATGACCTTAAAAGTTCAAATCCATCGTTATGTAAAGGAGAGGGAAGAATATTTAAATAAAAAAATAGGTAACAAAAGAGTAGATATTAGGTATTTCAAATTTAACTTGATTATTAAACAAGTCCACCAACAAAGTAGCAATCATCTAGTTTATAGCTCCAAGATTATTTGCATATGCATCAATTACATTAATATAAAAGAAAGAGAATAGATCAACTAATAAAAAATAAAGAACAACCACAAAAAAATATAATTGAGCCCAAAAGATTCTAAAGCTAATATCATTTTTTGTCTTACCAGACATATGCATATAACTAGTAAGCTTTAAAAATTTTGAGACATAAAAATATAGAATTCAAAATTCTAAAATACAATAAATAATGACTACAATTCAATTTAATATAAAAGATGGATGCCTATATCCTATAAATCTTCCTAAATATCAAAGCCCTTGAGTTTTGACTTCAGTTCATTGGGATCAGCATCTTCTTAAAAATCCTCATCAATATCTTCTCTTTTAAGATCTCATCCAAAGTACATATCCAACATATCAGGTGAATTTTTAAATATATCCTTCAAGTTTTCTATCCCTTCATCAGATATGAAGTTAGCATTAATATTTAGTAACTTAAATCTAAGTTTTTGCACAATAACTTCAGCCAAAGCTCGAGTTTTGGACTTAGGCCCAGTTTGGATAACTAACTTAATTAAGTTCCTTTTGATAAAATAACTTAAACAATAAATGACTCTGTTAAAAGTAATTTATAAATAAGTTATTTTGTGTTTGGATTTTTAACTCTAAAAGTGCTTATTTTATAGAAATGTAATGAAAAGTAGAAGTATTATGAGAGAAGTCATTTTTTTTAACTTCTCTATAAGCTCCAAAATAGCTTCTTAGAAAGTTGCAATTTAGTTTTGAAAATTACACCAGACATTAATACTACTACTTTTCATAAGTCAAAAGTTAAAAAAAGCTACTTCTAGAGTTTCCCAAACGGGTCCTTAGTAATTGAATTTGTGCTGAAATCAACTTCAAGTGCCATGACTTTCTTCCAGTGTTTTACTGATCAAAATTGCACCTTCATCTTTTTGAAGGATTATCATGTATTCATAATACGCAGCAAAAGAAAAAAAAGTAATCCTAAAAATCTATTTTGTGTTTAAGCTTTATTCCAATAATAAATATATAGTAAATCAGATCTAAATACCTGAGTACGCTAATAAAAATCTTTTCTCCTTCGATGGTACGAAAGCGCTATGCGTTTCTACACCAAAACTAATCTTTGGTGTCAACTCTTTGACCAATGGATATCTGATCTAAATTGAGAATCTCTTTACAACTTTTTGCACACCATAAAATTCTTCTCTAAAAATTAGGCTCACATACATTTATATGTGTAGAGGTAAAGGAATAAAAACCTTTGTTATTCTCTCTCACCTTTCCTCTACTCTTGGCATACATATATATAGTATGAGATTTGTTACTGATTTTAAATTTGATTCTCAATTCAAATTTAAATCATATTTTTGAAATTCCAAATTTGAATCCTTCAAATTTTATGAATCATATCATAACAATTTAAAACATAGTCGATTTTCAAGGTTGGTTTCTAGCAACACTTCTCAACGATCCGATAGTATGAAGTAATATATTTTTACTAAGAACCTCAGAAGAACAAAGTATAATTCCTTCCATCTTTCCAACTCTTGGTTAACCCTTAGAGTATGGTTTAATTGTCAAACTCTAACTTGTTACCATTATTATAATGAACTGTGAATGATTTAAGAAACTCATTTCTTTATTCAATCCCCTTGACCAAGGTTTTATTCATCTCAGTCATTATAATCATAGAGCTCAAACTCTTTACCGAGAGTTGACGGATTCCTTATTGACTAATCATTAATTCTACAAGTATTTAAATCATACCCAATATCCATTCAACTAGCATCCTAAGGTATTAGGTGTCCGGAATCAAAGTATAATAAATACATTGTTAATTACTATGATAGTCGCAGGTCAAAGGAAACTCTATTACTATGTTCATCTTGAGAATATCCTATTGACAAATATATGGCAATTATAACCATTAGAAATTCTCAAAGTGAGTCAGTTCAATGGTCATATCTCTATATGTACCATCTATATATATAATTTAATAAATGAGATCTATTAATCTTCATCCAATGAAGACCATTATATATATATTGATCTTTCCGGATTATTAATGTCCTTTTTAAAACACATAATTAATTAGATTGTGGTCATACTACTTATTCCAAACACTTTCTCCAAATCCTTAAATTTCACAATTTTTTCGGAGTTTACTTTAAAAGTATTGAAACTTATTTTGGTGCAATAATACTCGTCTTGTATATAAATAAATATAGATCAAAAGTATGAAGAACATGCTTTACTCCAATAATCAATGTCACCAAGTTGTTTTCCTATGACCACAGGGAAAGGTTTAAATTAAAGCAAATTAAAAAAATATATCCATCTCATGACAGAGATTATATGAGAGAAGCAAAACAGTACATTTATTATTTGTATAAAAAAAATAAAAATACATAAAAGAGTGATATTTTAGCACTCATATTACAATAAAAATAGTGATATTTTAGCACTCATATTAAAATAAAAATAGTTAGTCACTTGTATAGTTGTTTAGGAACCAAGTGAGATAATGTACCACACCAACTTAAAAATCTTAAGGCACTAAATACATGAATATCTCATCCCATAAACTCTTATACATTATTTCATCCGATGTAAGACTAAGTATCCCTCAGACTTGCTACTTAACAATACTTATCCAATAGAGAAGCAAAACTGATTGGTGAATTATATTTTGAGACGAAATTGAAGAATACTACAAACTAAATCAAGAAGTTATAATTATTTGTTAAAAAGATAGTTGAAGACTACCCTTTTCCTGATAAAGCTTTGATGCAAATATTTCGTGAGTCGACTTAGGAAATATATTGCAAGCAAACAATTATTGAATATAATGCATGGCACAATTAAGATAAATCTAGTGCCTTGTAAGATCTCAATAACATGGCTATTTCTTGCATCAAAAAATAAAAATATATAAAAGAGCAATATTTTAGCAATCATATTATAATACAAAAAAAATAATCAATTACTTGTATAGGAATCAAACGAGAGAATATATCACATCAATTTAAAAAATTTAAGACACTAAATAGATGAATTTCTCATCTCATAAACTCTCACACATTATTTCATTCAATAAAAACTAACTATCTGTTGTGATCAGGATGAATGATGTGAATTATCATTTTTTATAAGACTTAGTTTACCAAGGGTGATTGTATTTAATTATATTTAAAAAGTAAAACTTCTTTGTGCTTATAAATAGTAACGTAATATGAAGCAGATGGAACACACAAAAGCAATAAAACACCCTTCTCTCTCTTTCTCTAATTATATTTCTTTATTTGTTACCTCTTCCTTATTTATTTATTTAGTTATTTTATAACACATTATCAGCACGAAGCTCTAACGATATTTTAGGAAGACTTCAAGTAACAAATTTTTATTATGTTGAAACTCTTTCATCTTGAATATAATGCTTTTGATATATCTGAAAATAATTATTTATCATGGATACTATATGCTAAAATCCATCTTGATTCAATGGATCTTGGAGATACCATTAAGGCTGAAAATAATACATCCCAGAAGGATAAAGCCAAAGCTATGATTTTCCTTCATCGTCATTTTGACGTATGATTGAAAAATGAATATCCCACATTAAAAGATCCTACAGATCTGTGGAAAGACCTTGAAGAAAGGTACAATCATCAAAAGACGGTGATACCTCCTCAAGCCCGATATGTTAGAGAAAACTTTTTCGACCTTCCATGCCTCGAATGTGCTCCTGCAGTAGCAATCGAGAAAAAAGATTTAAAAATATTCTGAGCTAATTTCTTGCTTTTTTATTGCTGAACGCAACAATGAGTCGCTCTTAAGAAATCATGAAGCGCGCCCAGCTGGCGCCGCCCCATTTCCTAAAGCAAATGCAACAACTTATAACCCCAGAATAGGTAAATGGCAAGATTTTGATAACAAGAAAAATTATGGAAGGAAAATAAATTATGTTCACAAGAAAGGATCTCACCAGAAGTGGGATAAAGAAAGAAACAATGGGCAAAGTAAATCAATTGAGGATAAATGCTTTTGTTGTGGTGAAAAGGGCCATTGGTCACGTACCTGTCATACCCCAAGGCACCTAGTTGATCTTTATCAAGCATCCTTAAAAAGGGATGACAAAGGAAAGGAAACAAATTTTGTTTCAAATAATAAAAATTTTACCACTCATTATGATGTATCTAATTTCTTTAAGGATTCTGAAGAAAATATTGGCTATTTGATCAATGATGGAATAGTTTGATATGTGTATGTGTTTGTTAAGTATTCATGTGAATAATTTTACTGTGCATATACTTCTACTCATTTTATTATTATTATTATTATCATTTGTCTTTGAAGAAAAATGGCAAGGACATATTCTGAAGATATTTGCCTTGCGGATAGTGCAAGTTTGCGCACTATTCTTAAAAGTGATATATATTTTACCAATCTTGTGCCAAAAGAAGAATATGTTAATACTATTATTGGCTCAGGCAATGCGATAGAAGGCTCCGGAAGAGCTATAATTTTGTTTCCTGGAGGAACAAAATTTATAATAAATAATGTACTATTATCTACCAAGTCTCTGAGCAACTTGTTGAGTTTCAAAGATATTCGCCGAAATGGATATCATATTGAAACAATCAATGAGGGAAATCATGAGTATTTATGTATCACAACTCATGATTTAAATAAAAATGTTATATTTGAAAAGTTACCCTCACTTTCATCTGGGTTGTAGTATACCAAAATTAGTGCAATTGAATCACATGCCACTATAAATCAGAAGTTTACTAGCCCAAATGAATTCACAACTTGGCACGACCGATTGGGTCATCCGGGAACAACCATGATGCGGAGAATTATTGAAAACTCCCATTGACATTCACTAAAGAACCAGAAGATTCTTAAAACTAGTAAATTTTGTTGTGCTGCATGTTCTCAGGGAAAGTTAATTATAAGGCCATCACCAGTAAAGATTGGATTTGAGTCCTCTGAATTCCTAGAAAGGATTCAAGGGGATATATGTGAACCTATTCATCCACCATGTGGATTGTAACAGCCCAGATCACCCGCTAGCACGATATTGTCCGCTTTGGCACACAAGGCCTCACGGTTTTGTCTTTGACGATAGGGATGATAGCCGAAGCCCCCACACTCACTCGTCAAAACGCGTCATGCTAGGGAGAGGTATCCACACCCTTATAAGGCATGCTTCGTTCCCCTCTCCAACCGATGTGGGCCTTACAATCCACCCCCCTAAGGGAGTCCAGCGCCCTCGCTAGCACATCGATCCGGGTTCTGGCTCTGATACCATCTGTAACAGCCCAGACCACCCACTAGCACAATATTGTCCACTTTGGCACACAAGGCCTCACGGTTTTGCCTTTGATGATAGGGATGATAGCCTAAGCCCCCCACACTCACTCGTCAAAACGCGTCATGTTAGGGAGAGGTATCCACACCCTACTCAAGGCATGCTTCGTTCCCCTCTCCAACCGATGGGGCTTAGGCTATCATCCCTATCGTCAAAGGCAAAACCGTGAGGCCTTGTGTGCCAAAGCGGACAATATCGTGCTAGCGGGTGGTCTGGGCTGTTACAGATGGTATCAGAGCCGGAACCCGGATCGATGTGCCAGCGAGGGCACTGGGCTCCCTTAGGGGGTGGATTGTAAGGTCCACATCGGTTGGAGAGGGGAACGAAGCATGCCTTATAAGGGTGTGGATACCTCTCCCTAGCATGACGCGTTTTGACGAGTGAGTGTGGGGGGGCTTAGGCTATCATCCCTATCGTCAAAGGCAAAACCGTGAGGCCTTGTGTGCCAAAGCGGACAATATCGTGCTAGCGGGTGGTCTGGGCTGTTACAGATGGTATCAGAGCCAGAACCCGGATCGATGTGCCAGCGAGGGCGCTGGACTCCCTTAGGGGGGTGGATTGTAAGGCCCACATCGGTTGGAGAGGGGAACGAAGCATGCCTTATAAGGGTGTGGATACCTCTCCCTAACATGACGCGTTTTGACGATTGAGTGTGGGGGACTTAGGCTATCATCCCTATCGTCAAAGGCAAAACCGTGAGGCCTTGTGTGCCAAAGCAGACAATACTGTGCTAGTGGGTGGTCTGGGCTGTTACAGATGGTATCAGAGCCAGAACCCGGATCGATGTGCCAGCGAGGGCACTGGACTCCCTTAGGGGGGTGGATTGTAAGGCCCACATCGGTTGGAGAGGGGAACGAAACATGCCTTATAAGGGTCTGGATACCTCTCCCTAGCATGACGCGTTTTGACGAGTGAGTGTGGGGGGCTTAGGCTATCATCCCTATCGTCAAAGGCAAAACCGTGAGGCCTTGTGTGCCAAAGCGGACAATATTGTGCTAGTGGGTGGTCTGGGCTGTTACATGGATCTTTTAGATATTTTATGGTCCTAATAGACGCATCTTCGAGATGGTCACATGTGTGCTTATTATCTTCTCGCAACCTGGCGTTTGCGAGATTACTGGCTCAAATTATTCAATTAAAAGCACAATTTCCAGAAAATCCAATCAAAGCAATTCGTCTTGATAATGCTGGTGAATTTACTTCCCAAGCTTTTGATGCTTATTGTATGGATAATGGAATAAGTGTTGAACATCCAGTAGCTTATGTTCACACACAAAATGGGTTAGCAGAATCACTTATTAAACTCCTCCAATTAATTGCTAGACCCTTACTTATGAGAACAAATCTCCCAACCTCGGTTTGGGGGCATGTTATTTTACATGCCGCAACACTTATTCTTTGAGGCCAACGAGTTACTATCAGTTCTCTCCTATGCAATTAGCTTTTGGCCAGCAGCCAAATATTTCCCATTTAAGAATATTTGGGTGTGCAATATATGTTCCCATTGCACCACCTAATCGCACCAAAATGGGACCCCAAAGAAAATTGGGGATATATGTTGGATATGACTCTCCCTCTATAGTAAGGTATCTTGAGATACAAACTGGAGATGTATTTAAAGCCCGATTTGCGAATTGTCATTTTGAGGAATCAAAATTTCCAACATTAGGGGGAGAGAATAAGCTTCCTGAAAAGGAACTTAATTGGAACGCATCACCCTTGATGCATTTAGATCCTCGATCAGGGCAATGTGAACTAGAAGTTCAAAAGATTATACATTTGCAGAGAATAGCAAATGAATTGCCTGATGCATTTTCCGATACAAAGAGGATAACCAAATCTTATATACCAGCAAAAAATGCCCCAATTCGAATTGATGTCCCAGTAGGACAAGTAGCCACTGAAGCAAATTCACACCAGAAGCGTGGCAGGCCTGTCGGTTCCAAAGACAAAAATTTTCGAAAGCGAAAAGAGGTGAATACTATTCCTGTTGAAAAAGACATAGTAAAGACACCTGCAGTTGTCCAAAATTCTGATATAGCTTTAACGCCAGAAGACGTTCAGGTACCTGAAAATTGTGAAAATGACGAGATCTCGATAAATTATGTCTTTACAGGAGAGAAATGGGACCGAAATAAGACAATTGTCAATGAAATATTTGCATATAATGTGGCATTAAAAATCATGCATGAAAGTAAGGATCTTGAGCCAAGATCAGTTGAAGAATGTCGACAAAGAAATGATTAGCCAAAATGAGAAGAAGCCATGAAGGCTGAATTAGACTTACTTGCAAAATGTGAAGTCTTTAGACCTATAGTCCGTACACCAGAAGATGTAAAACCTGTTGGATACCGATGGGTATTTGTGAGGAAACGAAACGAGAAAAATGAAGTTGTGCGCTACAAAGCCCGACTTGTGGCACAATGTTTTTCACAAAGGCCCGATATAGATTATGAAGAAACGCATTCTCCTGTAGTGGATGCGATAACATTGCGTTATTTGGTCAGTTTATCTGCATATCATAAACTTCATATGCATTTAATGGATGTGGTAACAGCCTATTTATACGGCTCATTAGATCGGGATATCTATATGAAAGTCCCTGAAGGACTAAAGATATCTAAACCATCTAATGAATATTCGCCGGGGTTATACCCAGTTAAATTGTAAAAATCTTTATATGGTCTAAAGCAATCTGGACGAATGTGGTATAATTGTCTTACTGAGTATCTGGCCAAAAATGGATTCAAGAATGATGATATCTGTCTATGTGTTTTCATAAAGAAATCTGCATCTGCATTCATTATAATTGATGTGTACGTTGATGATTTAAATATCATTGGTACTCCTGAAGAGATTCCAACAATTATAAAAACTCTAAAAGAAGAGTTTGAGACGAAAGATCTTGGAACAACTAAATTTTGTCTCGGCCTGCAGATCGAGCATATAAAAAATGGGATCTTTATTCATCAAACAACATACACAGAGAAGATCTTGAAAAGATTTTATATGGATAAGTCACATCCCTTGAGTACCCCAATGATCGTTAGATCTTTGGATGTGGAAAAGGATCAATTCCATCCTAAGGAAGAAAATGAAGATATTCTTGGTCCTGAAGTACCATATCTTAGTGCCATTGGAGCACTAATGTATCTTGCTAATAATACACGACCTGATATATCATTTGCTGTGAATTTACTAGCAAGATATAGTTCCTCTCCAACCAGAAGACATTGGAGTGGAATCAAACAGATCTTTCGATATTTTCATGGAACGGTTGATATGGGATTGTTTTATCCCTATGGATCCAAGTCATCATTAGTTGGCTATGCAGATGCTGGATATTTGTCTGATCCACATAAAGGGAGATCTCAAATAGGATATCTATTCACATATGGTGGTACAGCTATATCATGGAGGTCCACAAAATAGATAATTGCAGCAACATCCTCTAATCATGCTAAAATACTAGCGATATACGAAGCTAGTCGCGAGTGTTTTTAGCTGAGGAGTGTGATGCAATAAATTCTGTCATCATGTGGACTGAATGATCAGAAGATAGCTCCAACTGTCCTGTTTGAAGATAATACAGCATGTATTGCTCAACTTAAAGGCGGATATATCAAAGGTGATAGAACAAAGCATATTTCTCCTAAATTTTTCTTCACTCATGATATTCAAAATCAAGGGACAATTGATGTCCAACAGATCCACTCAAGTGACAATCTGGCAGATTTATTCACAAAATCACTCCCAAAATCCTCCTTTGAAAGATTGGTACATCATATTGGGATGTGTCGATTTCCAGATATTAAATGATATCGACAAGAGGGGGAGACTATACTCTTTTTTCCTTGGTAAGATTTTTTTTCCCATTGGATTTTTCTTGACAAGGTTTTTAATGAGGCAGTCCCATCACTAAAGGATATTGTACTCTTTTTCCTTCACTAAGGTTTTTTTTCCACTGGGTTTTTCTTTAGTAAGGTTTTAACGAGGCAATAATCCTAAATGGTCATTCAAGAGGGAATGTTGTGATAAGGATGAATGATGTGAATGACCATTTTCCATAAGACCTAGTTTACCAAGGGTGATTGTATTTAATTATGTTTGAAAAGTAAAGCTTATTTGTGCTTATAAATAGCAACGTAATATGAAGCATATGAAACACACAAAAACAATAAAACACCCTTCTCTCTCTTTCTCTAATTATATTTTTTTATTTGTTACCTCTTATTTATTTATTTATTTATTTAGTTATTTTATAACACTATTTTTCATACTTACTACTTAACAATACTTACCCAATAAAAAAACAACTTTTTTTGTTGTCTCTTATCAAATGATCAACAATACTTACAATCAGAAAACCAAATAATTATTGTTGAAGAGTACCCGACTTAGGAAACGTATTGCAAGCAAACAATTATTGAAGGATAACATTCATAATACAGATATGTAAATCTAGCACCTTGTAAGTTTTAAATAAAATGGCTATTTCTTGCTATTACAACCATGAAACTTCAGAACAATAAACAACGTAAATAATAAATAATTTGTTCTGATAAGAATGGGACGTGGATGCCCATTTTCTATGTGGGGTTCATATTCTCAAGAATGAAGAATATTAAAGGAGCATTAAAGAAAGTTAAAAATATAAACATAGTATATGTATATAAATAGGAGGTTAAAGTCTCAGGAGAGATACACATCAATAAAATCTTCTCTCCTTCTTTTATATTACTAATTCTCTCTCTTATTTTATTTTACAAGTATTTTGAATACTCTTCTCTCTCACTCTTTATATATAATATTAATAAATATATTAATCATCTCTATTATATTGAGATAATAATTTTGGTGAATATTATTATCTAATTATACTTCTTTATTTTATATTTATTATTTTTTATTTATTTATTTATTTATTTTACAATATTAAGCA
>NC_029788.2:126496815-126502160 GCF_000816755.2 Arachis ipaensis
ATATTAATAAATATATTAATTATTTTTATTATATTGAGATAGTAATTGTGGTACTAGAGTCTTCTACTTATACTTTTATTTTATATTTATTTTGCAACACGTTATCAGTACGAGACTCTGATCAAATTTTTAAGAAGACTCTGGTAACAAATTTTCATTATGTCGAAGCTCTCTCATCTTGAATTCAATGCTCTTGATATATTTGGAAACAATTATTTGTCATGGATATTAGATGTTAAAATTCATCTTGATTCAATGGATCTTGGAGATACTATTAAGGCTGAAAATAATGCATCCTAGAAGGATAAAGTCAAAGCCATGATTTTTCTTCGTCGTCATCTTGACGAGGGATTGAAAAATGAATATCTCATATTAAAAGATCCTGCAGATCTTTAGAAAGACCTTGAAGAAAGGTACAATCATAAAAAAACGGTGATACTTCCTCAAGGCCGATATGAATAGACGCACTTGCGTCTACAGGATTTTAAATCCATAAATGAATATAATTCTGCAATGTTTTGAATCACCTCACGAATGAAATTATGTGGGAAAAAGATAACTGATCATGATATGTTAGAGAAAACTTTTTCAACCTTCCATGCCTCAAATGTGCTCCTGTAGCAGTAGTATCGAGAAAAAGGATTTAAAAAATATTTTGAGTTAATTTCTTGCCTTCTTGTTGCTGAACGCAACAATGAGTTGCTCTTGAAAAATTATGAAGCGCGCCCAGCCGGCGCCGCCCCATTTCCTGAAGTAAATGCGGCAAATTACCCCCAGAAGAGGTAAATGGTAAGGTTTTAATAACAACAAAAATTATGGAAGGAAAAGGAATTATATTCAAAAGAGAGGATCTCACCAGAAGTGGAATAAAAAAAACATTGGGCAAAATAAATCAATAGAAGATAAGTGTTTCCGTTGTGGTGGAAAGGGCCATTGGTCGCGTACCTGTCGTACCCCAACCTAGTCGATCTTTATCAAGCATCTTTGAAAAAAGACGACAAAGGAAAGGATATGAATTTCGTTTCAAATGATGTTGCTGAAAACTCCACCACTCATTATGATGTATCTGATTTCTTTGAGGACCCTAAAGGAAATATTGGTCATTTGATTAATGATGGAATAGTTTAATATGTGGGATTGTTAAGTATCCATGTGAATAAATAATGTAAAGAACTTATTGTTAAGATTTATTTTCTATGTATTTAAGTTTCAAATATGATGTATATTAATAATGAAATATTAATGTTTATGAATTTTGAAATCATTAAATGTGTCATATTTTAAAATAAAATTTTAGTATATGACATTATTTTTATGTACAGTATTTCTTAGAAAAATAATTCCGATCAAGTATTTAATTTAACTGTGTATACTACTCATTTTATTATTATTTGTCTTTGAAGAAAATGGTAAGGATATATAATGAAAATGTATGCCTTGCGGATAGTGCAAGTTCACACACTATTCTCAAAAGTGATATATATTTTACCCATCTGGTGCCAAAAGAAAAATGTGTTAATACTATTATTGGCTCAGGCAATGTGATAGAAGGCTCTAAAAGAGTTATAATTTTGTTTCCTGGAGGAACAAAATTTATAATAAATAATGCACTATTATCTACCAAGTCCCTGAGGAACTTGTTGAGTTTCAAAGATATTCGCCGAAATGGATATCATATTGAAACAATGAATGAGGAAAATCATGAGTATTTATGTATCACAACTCATGATTTAAATAAAAAGGTTATATTAGAAAAGTTACCCTCACTTTCATCTGGGTTGTATTATACCAAGATTAGTGCAATTGAATCACATGCCATTGTAAACCAAAAGTTTACTAACCCAAATAAATTCATAACTTGGCATGATAGATTGGGTCATCCGGGAACAACCATGATGAGGAGAATTATTGAAAACTCCCATGGACATTCACTAAAGAACAAGAAGATTCTTAAAACTAGTGAATTTTGTTGTGCTGCATGTTTTTTGGGAAAGTTAATTTTAAGGCCATCACCAGTAAAGATTGGATTTGAGTTCCCTGAATTCCTAGAAAGGATTCAAGGTGATATATGTGGACCTATTCATCCACCATGTGGATCTTTTAAATATTTTATGATCCTAATAGACGCATCTTCGAGATGGTCACATGTGTGCTTATTGTCTTCTCGCAACCAGGCGTTTGCGAGATTACTGGCTCAAATTATTCGATTAAAAGCACAATTTTCAGAAAATTCAATCAAAGCAATTCATCTTGATAATGCTGGTGAATTTACTTCCCAAGCTTTTGATGCTTATTGTATGGCTAATGGAATAAGTGTTGAACATCCAGTAGCTTATGTTCACACACAAAATGGGTTAGCAGAATCACTTATTAAACACCTCCAATTAATTGCTAGACCCTTACTTATGAGAACAAATCTCCCAACCTCGATTCGGGGGCATGCTATTTTACATGCCGCAGCACTTATTCATTTGAGGCCAACGAGTTACTATCAGTTCTCTCCTATGCAATTAGCTTTTGGCTAGCAGCCAAATGTTTCCCATTTAAGGATATTTGGGTGTGCGAAATATGTTCCCATTGTACCACCCAATCACACCAAAATGGGACCCCAAAGAAAATTGGGGATATATGTTGGATATGATTCTCCCTCTATAGTGAGGTATCTTGAGATACAAACTGGAGACGTATTTAAATCCCGGTTTACAAATTGTCATTTTGATGAATCAAAATTTTCAACATTAGGAGGAGAGAATAAGCTTCCTGAAAAGGAACTTAATTGGAATGCATCACACTTGATGCATTTAGATCCTTGATCTGGGCAATGTGAACTAGAAGTTCAAAAGATTATACATTTGCAAAGAATAGCAAATGAATTGCCTGATGCATTTTCCGATACAAAGAAGATAACCAAATCTTATATATCAGCGAAAAATGCTCCAATTCGAATTGATGTCTCAGTAGGACAAGTAGCCACTGAAGCAAATTCACGCCAGAAGCGTGGCAGGCCTGTCGGTTCCAATGACAAAAATCCTTGAAAAAAAAAAGAAGTAAATACGATTCCTGTTGAAAAAGGCATTGTAAAGACACCTGCATTTGTCCAAAATTCTGATATAATTTTAACGCCAGAAGACGTTCAGGTACCTGAAAATTGTGAAAAATGACGAGATCTCGATAAATTCTGTCTTTACAAGAGAGAAATGAGATAAAAAAAAAGACAATTGTCAATGAAATATTTGCATATAATGTAGCATTAAATATCATGCATGAAAGTAAGGATCTTGAGCCAAGATCAGTTGAAGAATGTCGACAAAGAAATGATTGGCCAAAATGGGAAGAAGCCATGAGAGCTGAATTAGACTCACTTGCAAAACGTGAAGTCTTTGGACCTGTAGTCCGTACACCAGAAGATGTAAAACCTGTTGGATACCGATGGGTATTTGTGAGAAAATGAAATGAAAAAAATGAAGTTGTGCGCTACAAAGCCCGACCTGTGGCACAAGGTTTTTCACAAAGGCTTGGTATAGATTATGAAGAAACGTATTCCCCTGTAGTGGATGCGATAACATTACGTTATTTGGTCAGTTTATCTGCATATCATAAACTGCATATGCATTTAATGGATGTGGTAACAGCCTATTTATACGGCTCATTAGATCGGGATATCTATATGAAAGTCCCTGAAGGACTAAAGATATCTAAACCATCCAATAAATATTCGCAAGGGTTATACTCAGTCAAATTGCAAAGATCTTTATATGGTCTAAAACAATCTGGACGAATGTGGTATAATCGTCTTACTAAGTATTTGGCCAAAAACGGATTCAAGAATGATGATATCTGTCCATGTGTTTTCATAAAGAAATCTGCATCTGGATTCATTATAATTGCTGTGTACGTTGATGATTTAAATATCATTGGGACTCCTGAAGAAATTCTAACAATTATAAAAACTCTAAAAGAAGAGTTTGAGATGAAAGATCTTGGAAGGACTAAATTTTGTCTCGACCTGCAGATCGAGTATATAAAAAATGGGATCTTTATTCATCAAATAACATACACAGAGAATATCTTGAAAAGATTTTATATGGATAAGTCACATCCCTTGAGTACCCCAATGATCGTAACATCTTTGGATGTGGAGAAGGATCAATTCTGTCCTAAGGAAGAAAATAAAGATATCCTTAGTTCTGAAGTACCATATCTTAGTGCCATTGGAGCGCTAATGTATCTTGCCAATAATACACGACCCGATATATCATTTGCTGTGAATTTACTAGCAAGATATAGTTCCTCTCCAACCAGAAGACATTGGAGTGGGATTAAACAAATCTTTCGATATCTTCATGGAACGATTGATATGAGATTATTTTATCCCTATGAATCCAAGTCACAACTAGTTGGCTATGCAGATGCTGGCTACTTGTCTGATCCACATAAAGGGAGATCTCAAACAGGATACCTGTTTACATATGGTGGAACAGCTATATCATGGAGGTCCACAAAATAGACGATTGCTGCAACATCCTCTAATCATGCCGAAATACTAGCGATTCATGAAGCAAGTCGCGAGTGTTTTTGGCTCCGGAGTTTGATCCAATATATTCTGTCATCATGTGGACTGATTGATCATAAGATAGCTCCAACTGTCCTTTTTGAAGATAATACAGCATGCATTGCTCAACTTAAAGGCGGATACATCAAAGGTGATAGAACAAAGCATATTTCTTCCAAATTCTTTACTTATGATCTTCAAAATCAAGGGACAATTGATATCCAACAGATCCGCTCAAGTGACAATCTTGCAGATTTATTCACAAAGTCACTCCTAAAATCCTTCTTTGAAAGATTGGTACATGAGATTGGGATGCGGCGATTTCGAGACATTAAATGATGTCGATAAGAGGGGGAGACTGTACTTTTTTTTCCTTGATCAGGTTTTTTTCCATTGAGTTTTTCTTGACAAGATTTTTAATGAAGTAGTCCCCGTCACAAGGATATTGTACTCTTTTTCCTTCACTAAAATTTTTTTTTCCATCGGATTTTTCTTTAGTAAAGTTTTAATGAGACATATTCCTAAATGGTCATCCAAGGGGGAGTGTTGTGATAAGAATGAGACGTGGATGCGCATTTCCTATGTGGGGTTCATATTCTCAAGAATGAAGAATATTAAAGGAGCATTAAAGAAAGTTGAAAATGTAAACATGGTATCCGTATATAAATAGGAAGCTAAAGCTTCAGGAGAGATACACAACAAAAAAATCTTCTCTCCTTTTATATTACTAATTCTCTTTCTTACTTTATTTTACAAGTATTTTGAATACTCTTCTCTCTCACTCTTTATATAA
>NC_029788.2:126502275-126503709 GCF_000816755.2 Arachis ipaensis
TATAATATTAATAAATATATTAATTATCTTTATTATATTGAGTTAGTAATTGTGATACTAAAATCTTCTATTTATACTTTTATTTTATATTTAGGGTAAAGTACTAAATTGGTCCCCTAGGTTTGGGCGTAATTCTGATTTGGTCCTTAAGGTTTAAAGTGTTCTATTTGAATCCAAAAAAGTTTCATTTAGCATCAATTTAGTTCCACAGTGAGGTCAAAATTAAATAATTAACAAAATATCCTACATAACAACAGTTCAAGAATAAAATCGATAATGTGGAGAACAAGTACAAGCTCCAGAGGCACAAAATCAACCATTGATGCATCAATACATTTATTTATCATTTTCTTTAGTTTTATAGAAAATATTTTATTTATATTATAAAAAAATAATAAATAAATGTATTGATGTATCAATGGTTGATTTTATGTCTCTGGAGCTTGTACTTGTTCTTTAGATTATCGATTTTGTTCTTATACTGTTGTTATGTAGGATATTTTGTTAATTATTTAATTTTGACCTCACTGTGAGACTAAATTGATGTTAAATGAAACTTTTTTAGATTCAAATAGAACACTTTAAACCTTAAGAACCAAAACAGAATTACGCCCAAACTTAGGGGACCAATTTAGTACTTTATCCTTATATTTATTTTACAACATATTGACTCAAGAGAGAAAGTGAATGAAGAAACTTTTTCACACCAAACATCATCAGTCACCAAATCTAACAGGAGCATAGGTTACAATTTAACCAAGCCAGTTAATACCCCTTTTTTTTAATTTCAAAACAACAACCTCATGGTGCAATTTTTGGGACAACACCCTAATCTTTTTGCAGGATACAAAGAAAAGCACTAGGCATCACATGTAATCACCAATAACAATATAATACTATGATAACAACATATAAAACTAAAGTAGCAAAACTTTAAATAGCAAAAACACCTAATGAAAAGAACCCAAAACATATGAAAACAAGGCAGCAAAACAAATTTCCTTGCATAATTTATAGTTATATCTTAAGTTATAATAAGAAGCAATAAAAGAATGCAAATCCTTATTCTCAAGTGGTGAACCTTTAAATTTTCATGGTTAAGTTAATCATCATAAACGGTAATAAAAAATTTATAAATAACTAAAAATTAAAGTCGTAACTTTTGAGAAATAATAAAACTAAAAAATTACAAATATATAGAGCAATAAAAGAATTACACAAATCCTCGTTCTTAATTCGTAAAAACAAAATTTTTTATCACTAAGCTAACCAACGTAAATACTAATGAGACATGTTTGTTATTATATTTAATTTTTAATTATACACCCTATTGGTAAAAAATTAACACTATATTTATATTTTAAGTTAATATACGTAAACACTAATTTATTAAAATGTTTGAAAAAAAATAAAAAGAGTATTTATACTATAAAA
>NC_029788.2:126503869-126516035 GCF_000816755.2 Arachis ipaensis
ATTGAACTTTGTGATTTAGTTAAAATAATTAATTAAATCATATTATCAACACAAATTATTAATCTACAAAATTATTAATATAATAAAAATGTTATGAATTAATAAAAATCATCTATAACTTTTCAAAATCGAAAATTTAAAATTGAAATTGTACAATTATGTAATAATAAATATTTTTGAGCGATACTTCTTAGTATATTAAATTATATACCCTATTAAATAAAGAGATTAATTATTTATAACTGTATCCTAAATTATATAAAACCAGAACAAAATCACTTTCCTTTGAAAAAACCCTAACAAAGAAAGAGTACGTACTCCATACTCAAGGAGAATGAGAGAAGGATTGAGCGGGGTGAGCGGTTGAGGGTGAAACACGGTGAGGAAGATGGCCATGCCATTGGAAGAGATAAGGAGGAGAGCGTGGGTGGGTGTGTATCCGGTGTTAAGGAGGGTTCTTCTCGAGAGGGGTTAGGAAAGTCATCCAAGGTCTCTTTTAGAGATAAAGTCATTGGTGCAGAAAAGTCTAAGGCCTTTGCATTAGTAGGGTCTTTATCTGGGGATGGTATCGCGACGGTGACAGGTAAGCAGGGTGATTCTCGTCCACCAAGTGTCAGTTTTACCAAAGAGGCAAAGAGCTGTCTAGCTGAACCTTATAAGGAAGCCATCGTGATCAAGGTGCTGGATAAGCATTATGGCTACACGGCTCTCATGCATAAGTTTCGGATAATATGGCGCATCAAAGGAGGTTTGATTTGTTGGATGTGGGGTTTGGATATTTTTTGGTTAAATTTGATATTGCTGCGGATCGTGAGAAAATCATTCTTGGTGGCCCG
This sequence comes from Arachis ipaensis, assembly GCF_000816755.2. Lineage (NCBI taxonomy): Eukaryota > Viridiplantae > Streptophyta > Magnoliopsida > Fabales > Fabaceae > Arachis > Arachis ipaensis. The sequence goes on from NC_029788.2 coordinate 126,504,706, forward strand.
TGGTTGATAGACGGTCACTATGTTGCAGTAAAGCCATGGGATGTGGATTTTAGGCCATGCGAAAAATTCTTTGGATCAACGCTGGTATGGATTCGAGTCTCGGGACTTCCAATTTGGTGCTACTAGAAACAAGCAATGCTGCGAATTGCTTCTGCAATAGGGATTCCGGTGAAAGTAGATTTGGCTACTAAGCTTGCAGAAAGAGGAAAATGTGTTCAAATTAATCTTGAGTTGCCTGTAATCAAACATATTATAGTGGAGGGTGTGACTTATGAAGTGGAGTACGAGAGTTTACAGTTGATTTGTGCTACTTGTGCACGGTATGGGCATGATAAATCGTTGTGCATGGAGAAAGAGTCCTTGGAAGGAAACAGAAATTCCTTTGGTGATGGAAAAAATAATGAAGCCCCGACACTAGTGCCACATAACAATCATGAGATTCAAAAAGAGGCTTGATGGTTCTAGTTGAACTTGAGAAGGGGGGGTTGAATCAAGTTAGCTTAAAACTTTAAGTTTCAAACTCTGTTTTTGCTGTTGCTCGAGTTGCAGGAGATTATTTGAAATAGTCTCATACGCAGAAAATTAAAAGTGCAGAGAAGAGGAGAAAGAGGCCAGCATGTATCCTGGTTCGGATTCTTTGCGCCATGAATCCTACATCCAGTCTCCACCACAAACCATGGTGGAATTTTCACTATAATTCTCAGGTTACATACACCAATACTATTGAATTACTCCCTAATTCAACTAGTCTCCCCCTTGATGACAAACATGATAAAATAGGGAATTTAAAGAGAAATTTAAATGAGTTAAGAACACTTCCCTTTGATGATATTCTGATTGTGAGTTGCTCCCCCTGAATGCTAGCATTGCTCCCCCTTGATCATGGCTTACATCTTTTCCTGAACAAAATTTAAAAACAGCCAAGACCAATATATCCAAACAATATATCACAGTAATGGAAGCACAGAGCAAGCACAGAGCAATTAGCACTAAGCACAACACAAGATATATCATAGCACCACAAAACATTGTTCTTAACTATTACTGTTAATCCCTAAGCCAAAACTAACATTCCTTTTCTTTTCTCCCCCTTTTGTCATCAAGGGAGGAAAAAAAAAACAACCTGCACAAAATTTGTTAGTGGCTGGTGCATATAGTTTAAGTAGCAGAGTAGTTAAAGTCTTTACAGTCATCCAAAATATTTAACAAGTTCAAAAGAAAACTAAGTCATAATCACAGATGAGATAAAATGAGCTAGGCATCAGAGTTGGATTCATCAGAGGTTCCATCGTCCTCCCCCTCATTGTCAGATGTGGTGAGGCCAACCTCAACATCCTCCACAAAGTCCCTCAGAATGCGAATCCTTCCTTTGGTCTTCTTAAGACCATTCTCCTCCAAAACTTGATTCCTTTTGCGCTCAGCACCATGATGGAGAAGAAGGTCAGTCAGATTGATGAATTCTTCAAGAACATTCTTCAGAATGCGGGTCATGACTTTGATTGTAGTGGATGTGGAAGGGGGAATCAGAGGATCCTCATCAACAGAAGGAACATCAGTGCTGTCATCAGTTTGGCGACGCTTGGGAGCTGTTTTCTTTACTGCACCACCCCCTTTAATATATGAGTTACAATCTATGGCAATTTCAGCCCCAAAATCAACATTGTAATATTGAAAAATTTTTGTAAGAAGCATGCCATATGGTAATGCATTTTTGGTACTGACACAAGCATACATATGCCTTACAAGTAAGTAAGCAAAAGAGATGGGAATTTTTGAAAGCAGTGCATACAAAACCAGTGTGTCACAGAATGAGACGCGTTGAAAAGAGCCGCTCTGAGGCAGGATGACATGGTTCACAATCCTATGCAGCTGGGCACGGACTGGACCAAGAGACTTATGAGTTGGAGTGTTACCTTCTAAGAGAGGGATATTGATGCAGACAGTACTTAGGGCATCAAAGTATGAAACATTGAGTGTTTCGTCCCACTTACCAGAGGTGTAGACATCAGGGCCTCGATCCTGGTAATCTAGGGCTTTGCCTAGGTGATATTTGTCAAGAATAATCACTTTGCCTTTAACAAAAGAGGCGATTCTCCCTTCTTTGTAGGACATGTTGCTATAGAACTGTTTTACCAAATCAGGGTAAATTTTCTCTTTGATGGACAGTATGGATGTCCAACCTTGATATGCAAACAATGGGGTAAAGTTCAGACCTTTTCTACGGAGTTTGTCAAGATTGACAAGCTTCGAGGGACAGAGTTTACGCTTGTAAATATCTTTGCAGAAAAATAGATAGTTCATGAGAGATTGAAAACGACGACGATCAAAGGACTCATCAGGAAAATCAGCATAAAATGACTTGTAAGCAATAGGATTTGAGAGCCTAGGTTCAGCAACAGGACGGAGGTCAAAGCCAATGACTGTACCGCGAGTATGGCGATTCTGAGTGGGGCGAGTCTCTTCGTCTTCGTGAAGAGGCCTCTTTCCTCTGGAAGAGCTAGGTTTGGAAGAACTAGGCTGAGACATGTTTGGTGGAGGAGGAGGAGGTGTAGGGCGAGGGGCAACGCCAGGGCGGCGAGCAGTGGTCTTCGTGCGGGCCATGTCAGGAGAAGGGTTTGGTGGTGGAGATGGTGAGGAATGAGTGGGGGAATGAGAGGGAGAAGAGTGTGTGTGATCAGAACGGAGGGTGCCGCTGTGGGAGCCTCTGTGAGCAACTCTCTTCTTTCGAGCCATATATATAGAAGCACTGGTTCGGAGAAGATGAAAGAGTGGAGAGTGGAGAGTGTGGTGTGAATGGATGCATGCAGTGGGAAGTTATTATAAACTTAGAGAAGTGTAAAGGTTGCACCTTGAAAAAATAAAAATCCCAACTTTGAAAACGTATAGGAAGTAACAGCTGTAATTGTTGTACGTTGCAGATGGGAACAAAAGCAAAATAAAATTTGGATTTGAAAACAAATGTTAAATGAGGCCCAAAAACTTATTTTCAAAAAATGAAAAAGCAACTATGAAATGGGCTCAATTTGGCGATTCTGAGTGGGGCGAGTCTCTTCGTCTTCGTGAAGAGGCCTCTTTCCTCTGGAAGAGCTGGGTTTGGAAGAACTAGGCTGAGACATGTTTAGTGGAGGAGGAGGAGGTGTAGGGCGAGGGGCAACGCCAGGGCGGCGAGCAGTGGTCTTCGTGCGGGCCATGTCAGGAGAAGGGTTTGGTGGTGGAGATGGAGAGGAATGAGTGGGGGAATGAGAGGGAGAAGAGTGTGTGTGATCAGAACGGTGGGTGCCGCTGTGGGAGCCTCTGTGAGCAACTCTCTTCTTTCGAGCCATATTTATAGAAGCACTGGTTCGGAGAAGATGAAAGAGTGGAGAGTGGAGAGTGTGGTGTGAATGAATGCATGCAGTGGGAAGTTATTATAAACTTAGAGAAGTGTAAAGGTTGCACCTTGAAAAAATAGAAATCCCAACTTTGAAAACGTATAGGAAGTAACAGCTGTAATTGTTGTACGTTGCAGATGGGAACAAAAAGCAAAATAAAATTTGGATTTGAAAACAAATGTTAAATGAGGCCCAAAAACTTATTTTCAAAAAATGAAAAAGCAACTATGAAATGGGCTCAATTGGATTTAGTAAAGAAAGCCCATATGTCGAGACTACTCCAGCACGTGATGTTCATCATTCAGGCTTGAATCCAGTAGGCTTCATAGTGACCCAATGAAGGTTACTCATCATCTGCCAAAGAAAATCTCACCGCGATTTATGAGACAAAATACAAAAGATCTCATTATCAGAAACATTAAGAAAACAGAGATGAAGGTAGAATGCCCAGTTCAGTTCTTAACTTGCAGAACCTCTCCTCTATCAGTGGTTTGGTGAATATATCAGCCAGCTGACCCTCAGAATTAACAAACTGAATATCTAAATTTCCATTTTGCACATGTTCTCTTATAGAATGAAAACGAACTTCAATGTGCTTTGTTCTTGAGTGCAAAACAGGGTTTTTGGAAATATTGATAGCACTCATGTTGTCACAAAATAATGGAATATTTGAGACATTCAATTTATAGTCAGCTAGTTGAGTTTTCAACCATAATAATTGAGAACAACAAGAGGAGGCTGCAATGTACTCAGCTTCGGCTGTTGAAAGTGCTACCGTAGCTTGCTTTTTGCTAGACCAAACAATGAGGGATTTCCCAAGAAAACAGCACATGCCACTTGTGCTTCTTCTATCGATCCTATCCCCAGCAAAATCTGCATCACAGAAACCCACTAATTGAAAAGAATCAGTCTTAGGAAACCATAACCCATAATTAGTGGTACCAAGTACATATCGGATGATCCTCTTGACAGCAGAGAGATGTGACTCCTTAGGTTTTGATTGAAACCTTGAGCAAACTCCAACACTTTGGATGATATCAGGCCTTGAGGAGGTTAGATACATTAGGGATCCAATCATCCCTCTGTAACGAGTCTCATCAACATCTCTACCATGTTCATCCTTATCAAGCTTGATGTTAGGATGCATGGGGGTTCCCATAGGCTTAGCACATTCCAGCCCAAACTTCTTGACAAGTTCCTTTGCATATTTTTCTTGATGGATGAATATGCCTTCTGCAGTTTGCTTGAATTGCAGGCCTAGGAAGAAATTGAGTTCTCCCATCATGCTCATATCAAATTCATTGGTCATAAGCTTAGCAAAATCTGCACACAAATCCTCATTAGCCGAACCAAATATAATATCATCAACATAAACTTGCACAAGAATAAAATGATCATGATAATTTCTAATAAATAAAGTGGTGTCAGTGGCTCCTCTTTGAAAATTATTTTTCAATAAAAATGAGCTAAGCCTCTCATACCAAGCTCTAGGAGCTTGTCTTAAACCATATAAAGCTTTAGCTAGTTTGAAAACATGGTTAGGAAAAGTTTTGTTTTCAAACCCAGGTGGTTGAGCCACATAAACCTCTCTATCTATTATTCCATTGAGGAAAGCACACTTTACGTCCATTTGGAACAATTTGAAACCACAATGAGCTGCATATGCAAGGAGCAATCTGATGGCTTCCATTCGAGCTACAGGTGCAAAAGATTCATCAAAATCAATCCCTTCCTCTTGATCATATCTCAGATTTTGAGAACCTTGAACAAACTTTGCTAAGTCTTCATTCAAACTTTTTATTTGTTCATTCAGCCTTTTGTTTTCAGAAATCAAATCAGTGGAGGCAGAAACTTCATGCTTGAGTTTGAATTTTTCTAATTCAGTTCGCAAGACAATGTTTTCTTCTTTTAAAAACTTTTCATTGTTAGTTTCATTTGCCTTAACCTTTTTCAAAAGAAGATCATTTTCTGTCCTCAAAGTCTCATTTTCTTTCTTACATTTAGCATACTTATCCAGGAGTTTCTTAGAGCTCACAGAGATGTCTTTGATAATGTAGTGCAGTTCATCAATAGATAAGTCAGAGAGATCTACCTCATCTTCATCATCATGATCTGCCATCAGGCATAGTTGAGCTTCCTGATCTGAGCTTTCTGAGCTGGTGTCGTTCTCCAAGTCCTCCCATGTTGCCATCATCACTTTCTTTTTGTTTTTCTTGAAATTTTCGCCTTTCTTAAGTTGAGGGCAATCTGATTTGAAGTGACCAGGTTCCTTGCAGTGATGGCATGTGAACTTGACTTGATCTTTCTTGACCTCTTTGGATGAAGAGCTTCCTTTGCCTTTGTTTTTGTATCTTAGTAGTCTTCTCATTTTCCTTGCAAAGAGCACCATTTCTTCATCTGAGAAGCTGTCATCAGATTCTTCTCCTTGGGCTGTCATTCTTGATTTTAGTGCTATACTTTTCTTTTTGTCATCTTTGTCTTGAGACATGTGAGTGGTTTCATAAGCCAGCAGCTTGCCTCTCAGCTCATCATAGGTGATTTTGATCAAATCATTCCTTTCAGAGATGGCTGTGCTTTTCACTTCCCATTTCTTGGTAAGACTCCTCAGAATCTTCCTTACTAACGTTTCTTCAGAGTAGCTTCTTCCCATAGCGTCCAGGTTGTTGATGATTATCGAGAACCTTTCAAACATTTGATCAATGCTCTCATCTTCCTTCATACTGAACATTTCGTACTCCTTCATTAACATGTCGATTCTGGTCTCCCTCACTTGCTTGGTGCCTTCATGAGTGAGTCTGAGCTTATCCCAGATTTCTTTCGCCGTTTTACACCTTGACACTTTTCTGAATTCTTCAAAACTGATTGCACAATGCATCAGGTTGATTGCCTTAGCATTGAGTTCAACCTTCTTCTTTTCTTCATCTGTCCATTCGCTGTCCTCCTTTGCCACGACTTCTCCATCAGCATTCTGTTTTGTAGGAACGTCTGGACCATTGAGGATGATCTTCCAGATGTTGTATTCGATTGACTGCACGAAGATTCTCATTCTCTCTTTCCAGTAAGAGTAGTTGCTGCCATTGAAGTAGGGAGGTCTATTATTGGACTGCCCTTCAGTGAGAGTGAAAGCCACGATGTTGGGATTCATGTTGTTGGCCATGGATCTTTACTCCAAGCTGTGAAGCTTGCCTTCTTGAGACCTTGCTCTTGATACCAATTGATGGTTCTAGTTGAACTTGAGAAGGGGGGTTGAATCAAGTTAGCTTAAAACTTTAAGTTTCAAACTCTGTTTTTGCTGTTGCTCGAGTTGCAGGAGATTATTTGAAATAGTCTCATACGCAGAAAATTAAAAGTGCAGAGAAGAGGAGAAAGAGGCCAGTATGTATCCTGGTTCGGATTCTTTGCGCCATGAATCCTACATCCAGTCTCCACCACAAATCATGGTGGAATTTTCACTATAATTCTCAGGTTACATACACCAATACTATTGAATTACTCCCTAATTCAACTAGTATCTACCCCTAAGCTTTGGCTGAATCAGAAGCTCGTGATTTGGGTGAGAATCCTCGTAATTTGGGTGAGAAATTAGGAGTTGTTAAAGGGAAGGATGTGGTTACGGAATCATTAGCTCTTCACGTGCCTGATGGTCATGTTAATGAGGCATGCATGGATGATGGAGAGGGCTGGCAACAAGTGCTGCGTAAGGAAAAATTCACAATGGGCCAGTCATCAGGTTTGAAGGACCAAGATGGAAAGCAGCACAAGTTTGGTTCGAGAAGGGTTCCAAGGCCCAATTTGCATGGTGATAGAGGCAAATCAATTGGCATTAGGATGGGGAAGCGAGAAAAACATGAAATTGCGCCATCTCCATCGCGCAGAACTCCTGCACGTCGTGGAATTTCTCTACGGAAGCGTCCTCGGCCTTCCTCCTTGCAGAACTCGCCAGTTGATAAAAATGGTGGCACAACGGAGGAAACCTTAGTAGATGGAAGCATGGCAGGTGCAGTGTCAGGGGGTCTGAAGGTGGCAATTATTGAGGATTAGAGTGTGCCAGTACCGCAGGACAAACCACCTATTGAGGTTGGTGATTCTGTTTAGAGTTTATGTTCTTATTTATTCTGTCCCTATTATTTATGGATAGTTTAAATATGATTGTTTGGAATATTAGGGGTACTTCTAATAAGTTAGCCCAGGTGCATTGTAAGGAACTTGTTAGGAAATTTAGACCTGTTTTCTTTATTGTGGTTGAAACTCACTCCCCTTTTCAGCATTTAAAATTATTTTGGGAAAGGTTGGGGTACCACTCTGTTGGTATAGTAGAAGCAGAGGGGCATAAGGGAGGTATTTGGTTTCTATCCTCTATAAAGGGTGTTTGTTGTAAGTTCATTGATGCTTTTGATCAGGGTGTTACTGTTGAGGTTCACTTTGATAATTTAATTTGGAGGTGTAGTGGTATTTATGGCAGTCCTCAATTTAATAAAAGGGTTCTCCTTTGGGATTATCTTGTTGCACAATCCATGATTTTTCAAGGACCTTTGATTGTTCTTGGTGATTTTAATGAAGTCAAATTTTCTCATGAATCTAAGGGCTGACAATTTTCTCATCAAAGAGCAGACATGTTTGCTACTTCATTAGGGGATAGTGGTTTGTTTGATCTGAAGACTATTGGGAGGTGGTTTTCTTGGTACAGGAGGGTGAAAAATTATGTTGACGTGGCAAAAAAGCTTGATCGAGTCTGTATAAATAGTAGTTGGTTATCTATCTTTCCAGAGGCTTATGCAGAAGTTTTAAATAGGCTTCAGTCTGATCATTGCCCTATTCTGGTGCGTTGTAAAGGTCGTCCTCAGCCTAAAGGGAATCGACCTTTCCGATTTGTTGCTGCTTGGGCTACTCATCCTAGGTATAGGGATATTGTGAACCAGTCATGGTGGTCTGGTAATAGAGAAATTCATGGCAAGCTTTCGGAAGTACAGAAGAATTCACTAGAGTTTAACTCGAAGGTATTTGGTAACATTTTTGTTAAGAAATGTGAATTAGAGCAGCAGATTAATTATTTACAAAAGCGTTTGGAGGTGGTGGATAGTATTTATTTGCATCAGAAAGAGCAACAGTTGCTTGATGATTATAATAATACTCTAGTGCAAGAAGAGCTGCTATGGTTCCAAAAGTCCAGAGAGCAGTGGGTAAGGTTCGGGGATAGGAATACAAGATTCTTTCATATTCAAACTCTTGCGCGAAGGAAGCATAATAAGATTCATGGCTTTTTTCTCAAGGATGGAGTGTGGGAAACTGATCCAGAGGTTCTGAGTCAAGAAGCAGAGTCTTTCTATAAAAGTTTATTCTGTCATTTGGATGATGTTGATTTGGGTTGCCTTGGTGATGTGCCTCTTCCTTCTCTAAATGAGGAAGCAAGCAATAATCTTACGGCACCAGTTACTATGGAGGAAGTCAAAACAGCTGTTTTTCACATGAACTCTTTTAAAGCTCCGGGTCCTGATGGGTTTCAAGCTTTCTTCTTCAAAGAATATTGGGAGATCATTGGTCTTGATGTTTGGAAGATGGTTAAGCAGACATTCTCCGGTGTTACTTTTGATCCGAGAATGTTGGAGACTTTACTGGTTCTCATTCCAAAGGTTGAATCACTGGTATCTATGAAAGATTTCAGGCCGATTAGTCTCTGCAATGTAGTTTACAAGATCATCACGAAGGTCCTTGTTAATAGGTTTCGTCCTCATCTTGCGGAGATTGTTGGCCCGCTTCAAGGAGGATTTATTCTGGGACGAGGAACTCTTGACAACATCATTATTGCTCAAGAAGTCCTCCACTTTATGAAGAAGACTAAATCAAAGAAAGGCACACTGGCCTTTAAGATTGATCTGGAGGAAAGCTTATGACAGAGTTGACTGGAGGTTTTTAGCTCATACCCTTAGGAGCTTTGGTTTTCCTATTCCTACAGTTAATTTGATTATGAATTGTGTCACTGCTTCTTCCTTATCTATTCTTTGGAATGGGAGTCGTCTGAATGGCTTTACTCCTAGCCGAGGTCTTAGACAAGGAGACACTATGTCACCCTATCTTTTTGTGTTGTGTATGGAGCGATTGGCATGCTTTATTAGTCATCAGGTTGATTTGGGCTTGTGGGAGCCGGTTGCTATTTCTAGAGGGGGACCAAGAATATCCCACTTAATGTTTGCGGATGACTTGCTTCTATTTTGTAAAGCTACAAAGAGGCAAGTGCAAAATGTGATGTTGGTTTTAGAGACTTTTTGCAAAGCATCTGGGATGAAGATTAATGTGGAGAAGTCTAAAGCGCTTTGCTCCAAGAATGTCTCTGCAATAAGGAAAGAGGTTTTCACTGGGGTATCCTCTATCAGATTTGTCCAGGACTTGGACAAGTATCTTGGAGTTACCCTTAGCCATTCTAGGGTGACTCGTTCAGCTTTCAATGGTGTCCTGGATAAGATTCGGAGTAGGCTAGCAAGCTGGAAAGGGAGTTTACTCAATCGGGCTGGTAGACTCTTCTTGGTTAATTCTGTTGCCGCTGCTATTCCCACGTACCAGATGCAGGTCTCTATTTTTTCCAAAGGAATCATTAGTAAATTGGAGTCTATGATGAGGAATTTTCTTTGGAAAGGACAAGTTGATGGAAGAGGATTGAATCTTGTTAGTTGGAAGGTACTGGTTACTCCAAAAAAATATGGAGGTTTGGGGATTAGAGATCCTTATTATGTAAATATTGCTCTTCTTGGGAAGCTAGTTTGGACTTTTTTCCAGCAGCCAAACAAGCTATAGGTCCAATTGTTGGATGCCAAATACCGATCATCTCTATATGACTATTTTAGTTATCCTAAGAACAAGGACTCTCCCATTTGGAGGTGTCTTTGCAAGGCTTGGGAAGTGTTAAAGGATGGGTTTGCTTGGTGTATTGGAGATTTGAAACAGAATTTTTAGTTTTCTAGCTGGAGGAGAGAAGGACGGTTATCTAATGAGATAGATTATGTTCACATTTCTGATTCGAATCTCCGGATACAGGATATTTGGTCGGTTGGTAGGTGACATTTGGATACTCTTTATTCTCCTTTATCTCAAAATCTGAAAGATAATATTCTCTCTTACAATCCAGATGAACAAGCAGGTCCGGAAGTGGGTTGGTATTGGAGTGGGTCTGCTGCCAAAGTCTATGACTCACGCAATGGTTACTTGTGGTTGTGTAAGCAGCTGTTTGGTTGGGAGGAGCGGGAGAATTGGCTTTGGCTTTGGCGTCAGCTTGTTCCAGAAAAGCATAAGTTTTTGGCTTGGTTGTGTCTTAAGGAGGCTCTTCCTACTACAAGTTTTCGCTTTAGAAGAGGGATGTCGTCATCGGATAGGTATCCAAGATGTCTTTCTAGCTAGGAATCGGTTTTACATTGTATTCGGGATTGTCCAAAAGCTCAGCTTGTCTGGCATAGGTTGGATATTTCTTGTCATCCTATTGAGAGTAATAGTATTCTTCAAGGAGAATTGTTTGTTATTTGGAGAGGATATCTCTTAGCTTGGGATGTGGGTCAACGAGATGTTATTTGTGAGACGGATTATGTGGAAGCATTTAATCTTGTTACTCAAGATGGTTTTGGGTTTATTGATCCACTGGTGCTCAAAATAAGAGATATCATGCATTGGAATTAGCGTGTTGACTTTCGTTTGATTATGAGAGATGCAAACATGGTGGCAGATACTATGACAAAGATGGCGATGAAGTTACAACTTTCGCATGTGGAACTTCTTTCACCTTGGGAGGAATTTAAGAATAGTCTTAAACGAGACTGTCCCTCTATTTAAGCAGTTCCTTGTTTTGTTTGTTTTGTTTTTTCTTTGTTTAATTTATTTCAGTCACAAAAAAAAAATCCTAAATTATATAAAAAGTAATAAAAAAAAATGATACAAACTCTTAAGTTTTATCACTAAGCTAATCATCATAAACGT
>NC_029788.2:126516233-126537494 GCF_000816755.2 Arachis ipaensis
AATGATACAAACCTTGTAAACGGTGAATGGTGAATCATTGAATTTTCATTGTGAAGACTACCGCAAAAGCTCGCTTTGTAATTTACATATGGAGTCTAGGATGGTGTAGAACTCTGATATGGAGGTGGGAAGAGCTTCACCAAAATGTGGTGTCAGGGACGAAGTACTCGGACCCTCAGAGTTTCAAACCCAAAACGCACGGTCCGAGTAGCGTGAAGTTGGCGAAGTGGAAGCTGCAATTCGGACCCTCCGAGAACGCAGTTGATCACGGACCGTCCGATTTGTCTTCATCCTATCGCACGGTCCGAGTTGATGGTAAGGGTGACACGCGTCGCGCTCTCGCTTTACCCCGAACGGTGCCCCCTGAAAGCAACAAAACCCCTCAACCCTCTCTCTCTCCATCCGAATTCAATTCAGTCTCTCTCACATTTCGCTCTCAGGTCACCTTCTTCCCTCTTTCTCTGCTTGCTTTGCATGGTGGAGGATTAAAAACCATGCCCAAAAAATATAAAGTGAAAGATGTTGATCGAGCTGAGCTTCACATTATTCATTATCTCAGTAATCCTGATTATGTAAGTTTTTTTAAAATTTTTTAAAAATTTTATTAATTTTTTATGTTTATATTTATACTTATTAATGCTAATAATTTAATTATTATGGTTGTTATGAAAAATGCAATTAAAGAATAAAAATAGAATAATTATTACTAATTTTTCAAAATTTGTTAGATTTATAGTGTTAATGTTAAATGAATAGTATGATTATTCTAATTAAGGCATGTTAGATTTTTTATTATGAGAAGGTATAAATTTATTTAATTGTCGTAATTATTATTAGCAAGTTAATTATCATCGTTGTTAGAATATGAGTGATGGCATATACTGATTGTTATTATTTTTTATTGTTGAGGGAAAAATGTTTAACAAATGAGTCGTTGATATTAAATAAAATTCTAGATGTTGTTGTAATATGGTTGAGAATTTTGATTAGAAATATATGTATTATTAAAGATTTTTATTTGCAGTTGTGAATAATTTTAATGATTAATGAAATAATTTTAGAAGTTAGAATGATTAGTTATATAAGGATTCCGTAAAGTGATTAATGATGGTAGGTTAGTAATTGTTGTTGTTTATCTGACTAGTAATTTTTATTTTTATTTTTTTTTTTGTAGAAATCAAGAATGTTGACATGTAACCACCCACTTCCTCCGGATCGGTACAACGATAGGGTAGAGGATCATCTACGAGTTACCGATTTCTATCATGTCTCTCAGATTGGGATTGTGCAATGTCAGAAAGCATTGGTAAATGCTCTAGTCGAACGTTGGCACCCGGACACACATACGTTCCACCTTCCCATTGGTGAATGTTCCGTGACTCTTGAAGATGTGGCCCTAATTCTTGGTCTCCCCACGGATGGTCTTCCGGTTACTGGAATGACATTGAGTAGCTTTGAAGCCATGGAGGCGGAGTGTTTGCTTCAATTTGGCGTTGCACCGCGTAAGGAGGATTGTAGATCTAGCTGCATAAAACTAACATGGCTGCGGAATTTAAAAGAGAATTTAGATTTGACCGATGAAATCAGTATACAAAGGTATGTGAGGTGCCACATTATGTTGCTGATTGGGACGATATTGTTTGGGGATAAGTCTGGGGCAGGGGTGCACTGGAAGTTTCTACCCTTACTTCGTGATTTTGTCAGTATTGGTCAGTATAGCTGGGGATCGGCATGCCTAGCACACCTTTACAGGGCCCTATGTAGGGCATCTCGCTATAACTGTAAGGAAATAGATGGACCACTAACACTTCTGCTCGGTTGGGCTTGGATCCGACTGCCATATCTATCACCGCTTCCTAGAGAACCCCGCAGCTTTCCACTAGCAAATAGGTAATATTATGTTACAATGTACCCGTTTGTTAATAATTAAGATTCAGTTGAGCTAATTGAAAATATCATATTAGGTGGCATAACTGGGAGCGTACTGACCGACGATATAGATATATGAAGCTGGATCACTTTAGGAAGGCCTTTGATGAACTTCAGGAAGGTCAGGTGCGTTTTGATTATAGAAGTTTTAGTTTCGGGTTTAGGGTCTTCGATAAAACTATATCATGCTTACTTATTGTTCTTTAAATTGTGGGTGCTAATCATGAGTTTCCTTTATTTTCCAGTTTGTCTGGGTTGCGTATGCTGTGGATCGTGTGGATCCGAACATAATTCCTCCTGAAATCTACATGCAATCAGTTGTATGGAGCGCTACTGTTCCGTTGGTGTCATTTGAATGTATCGAGTGGCACGCCACCGATAGGATCAGGCGCCAGTTTGGTTTAGTTCAGGGAGTACCTGCTCAGGAGAAGAATCTGGATAAGGCGCATGGGGAGATTCTAACTGGTCCGAAGAATCTTAATTGGGCCACAGCACCGACTCATTCAGTTTGGGTGATGCATTGGACAAACAGGTATCACTACATTCTTTCTGAGGTTCCCATCCCTTCACATCAGATATTGGATAGTTACATGACCTGGTACCGATCAAAATTCGGGAACCGCTTATCCTTGTCGAATGTTGTGGGGGAAGATGATGTGGGTAATGAGGATATGGGTGCGGGTAATGATGATATGGATGAGGGTAATCAGGATACCGATGAAGGTAGTCAGGATATGGATGAGGACAATGATGAACAGGAGCCACATATTTCACCTCCAAATCCGCTTCCACCTGAACAACCTCACTCCTCAAATCCGTTTGTACCTCAGACACAGTTCACCCCCTCATTTCCAATGCAGCAACAATATTGGGGTATGTCACAGTTTGAGACAGGCGAAGGAGGTTCTTTTACACAGTTGCTTGGGTTCATGGCTGCGGATGCCGCACAATCACAATATGGCCATCAGCCTGAGTTCATGCCAGGCAGGTACTCGTTGGATGCAAGGTATCCAGGCCATACCTCATCCGTTGCTTCCGGAGGGTTCGTATCTGTTGGTGACTCTAGTAGAAGTGATGGTGGACGCGGTGTTCTCAATACTCAGAATCCTAACCGTCTTAACATGGGACTCATTGAGGAAGACACTAACACACTCGAACAAGAAACCGATGCTTATCTAGCAGACGACCCGAATGACGAGGGCGATGGTGAGGAGGACGAAATTGAAGATTTCGATGAGGACGAAGAATCTCGCAATGATGGTACTATTTTAACTATTTTGCTTTACATGTTCGACAAGTTTTTTTTTTCATATTCATACATCGCATCTTTGTGAGTGTGTTATGCTTCTTGAATTGTGGTATCTATGTCGATAATGAATATGAAATGTGCTGTTTATACTTGTTTACTCAAAATTATATACAGGTCAGGCAGACACTCCAGAGGAGAACGTCAAAGGTTACAATCTGAGGATTGATCCGCCACGTCGGAGTGCCAATCGCTTCACTCCTTCTGTCTTCAAAAAAGCGGCCAAGAAGTGCAAGAACTTTGTGAAGGATGTAAAGTGGGCGATGAGAAAGTAGTTGTGGAGTTATGTTTAGGGTGATTTGTATGTGTTGGACTTTGTATTAAGTAATTTGTATGTGTTGGATTGTTATTTAGTTGGACTATGGCAAGTTTATATTGTATGTTTATAATCATGATGTTGTAAGGAACTTTTTGATGTATTAAGCATCTGTGGTGTGTAATAATGTCTCATAACATCTTAATATGTTCAGACAGATATTGATGTATCAATGTATCAAGCATCAACTTATATAATGCTACAGATATTTGATAATACTAGATTGTCATAATTTATGAGGTTACATATAGCATATCATGTTATAATGTATGAGGTTACATATAGCAGGTCATGAATTTGCCTTTACTCAGATGGATCATTCAGGTTATATTATACAATACCATCTTAAACCCTATGAACCTAGGGGGCATCTCTGTTGGTATTTGAACCAGCTGCCTGACGGCATCTGCTACGACTATGTCCCTCAGCTCCACATAGCGTACATCGTCTTGGACGACGTAACATCCTCGTGTCCATCTCATTCAGAAAGCGCGTCATCCTGGGGCGACCTTTGGTGACCCGTCTCAGGTACGGGTTTGGTATGAACCGAGGTCCATTATAAGCTGGCCATGTGGTAGGATTGCCTAGAGGACGAAACTTTGCTCGGTACACCCGCCGCACTTGGTCCATCTTGTACACATCATGCACATATAGTTGCCAATCGAGTCGCTGGTTGGCACAGCATGCGAACACATGTCTGCAGGGGATCCTGTCCACCTGGAACTCACCACAGTCACATCGCATGCCACGTAGATCAACTGCAAACTCCAGCCCACTCGGCATCTCACGTACCTCAAACACCTCATTTTGGCGGTCAAAGCAACTAACCTGGATGTTACCTGATGCTTGTTGGTTTGCATGCAACTTCGAGGTCACGACTTCAGAAAACATATGGCCAGCATTGATACGGCCTTCTGCCTCCGCTCTTTTACGGGAGAACAACTCGTTTAGTCTGTAGAATGTTGCCTTCACAAGAGCAGTAATCGGGAGATTCCGTGCACCCTTCAAAACTGAATTGATGCACTCCACTAGATTCGTCGTCATGTGACCCCATCTGTACCCACCATCGAAGGCCAATGCGTACTGTTCGCGAGGAATTCGGTTTAACCAGTTTGTGTACGCTTCGCCACAGACTCATACACCCGGTAGTCTACGCTTCGTCGTATCGTATACTCTTTTGCCGCCTTAATAACAGCTTCTCTGGAACTGAACTCCATACCGATGGCAAATTCACCATCTGCGACAATAGGAACTTCTGCTGCGACAACCACGATTGGAAAAAATTTCATTAATCCACAGGTATTTGAAAACCGATTCTAAAGGTAAATCAAATTTCACTACAACTAGTACGCTATAAGTCCACATATTACTACATGTTATTATGTCACTCTAAACAAAATATGAACATCGGCAGCAAAGGTAAAAATTAGACCGGGCCCGGTTTGACCACTAAACCAAACAAACCGGACCGGTAAACCACACAAACCGGACCGGTCCGGTCCGGTTCACAAACTTTAAACCGTAGAATGTTTCAAAGCTGCTCAAATAATAATGTCCACAATGTCACGCATTTTAAGGCATGTAACCACATCATAGAGAATTTAATTATTATTTAAATTACTCATAACTAAATTAACGCATGAATAATTATTAATGGTAAAAATAAGGTATATTATTACTAACTCAATCCATGACAACCTAAAAACACTAATACCACGATTACATTACCTGCAGTCACATATTCCGGAAATTCCAGAGCATGCATGGCTTCCAAGTCCAACGCTCGCATGAATGATGGCTCCTCAAACGGCACTTCGTTTGCGAGTGCATTTGCCACTTCTGTCACATCTGGGGCTATGGTTCCGGCGCCTTGATCTTCATCTCCATCTGGACCAACAAATTCGTAGTTGCTTTCGAACTCTTCTTCACTGTCACTATTATACTCTTCCCGCAGAATATTCCGGTCAGCCTCAGATTGTTCAAACTCAACATACAACTCGAGGAACGATATCTGAGACCGGTTTCCAATATACATTGAAAACATATCCTGCATACTCGCTTCGTCCGTCACATATTTGGTTTGATACTGGATGAACCCACCAAACACCGGTACGGGATATCTGTATAGAATACAGGATATCTTTCTTGCCCTCTCAGAATTAATCTTTTCACAGATTACACCTTTGAGTTCTTCAAATGAGATAATAAATGGAATAACAACATCTAATGGATTTTCACAAATAAATTTCACTCCTTCACTCGTTTGTAACAAAATCTGACCAAAATAATGTATTTTTAGTAATACTCTATCACTCATTTTTTTCACTCAACAAAAAATAAGCATAAGCTTAGTCTTGACAACTAAATCTTCGCGAGCAAAACTGAAAAAAACCAGAGACAAGAAGAGAAGAAGAAGCGGTTCAACAAGGAGGCAGACGGCACTAAGCTCCCACAAGTTCACTTCACTCTTTTATATAAGCAACCTTCATGAACTCGCACCCTTCGACTAGGTTAAACTGAACGCATGTTTTAAAAAAAAAAAATGGGAAGCGAACTCGGACCCTCCGTGTTCCTAAAACTATTCCAGAAAACGTAGGGTTCGATTACGGTTGTTGCTCGATGCAACTCTTCTACTATGAACTCGGACCATACGAAAGCAATGAAATTACCTCCTAAGGAAAGCGTAGGGTCCGATTTCAACCTTACAATATTTTTCCCTTTCAACATTAATCGGACCGTGCGATTAGTGACCCAAATTTAAAACACATGAAACACGCACGGTCCGAGTTCCTCAACATGGCACTGACAAAAGAACTGTCCCACATTTTTGTCTAGTTCCCCACAGATCCATATCCAGGCATAGCTCACACATTGGCTCCATTTCCATAAAATTGAGCCGCAAAAGCTAACTAAGTATTCAGAAATAACTAAAAATTAAAGTTGTAATTTATAAGAGATCGTATGAGCTAAAAATTGAATTTGGTGATTTGGGTAAAAAATTAGTTAAATATTATTACATAATTGTACAATTAAAAGACGATGACGGAAGGCGCTGTACTGGCGAAAGAAAGGCGAGACAGCGGCGGTTAGGTGCAAGGAAGAAGATGAAAGCTGGGTGTTCTGATTTCTGGAGATGATGAACGAAGAAGATGACGAAATTTACTACTTTAAGATTCAGCTTTTTCTCCCATTGTTTTTTTTCCTCAGATCCTAAACATTGAAGCTGATTCTATTTCATTAAACCCCTCTTCCTTTCTCCAAAAACTTAGGTTGATAGATGAGAAACATGAATAATAGGAGAAGCAGAGAAATAAACCCCAATTCATAAGTGAATTAAACAGTGAACATGATTTCATAAACATAACAATAGGAAATAAAATTGAGGGGGGAGAGAGTGTAACTAAGCCTGTTGCTGAGACTCCAAGGGGATTCCAATGTCGGAGTTATTGGCGGAGTCCTTCTTGGGAACAGAAACGGCAACGAAAGCCTTGGTCTTACTGATGGGCCTGCTCTTGAGAAGCTGAACCATGTCACCAACCTTGAACTGGTTATCAGGGTCGTGGGCCTGGTACTTCTTCTTCTTCCTCACGCGCCTCTTATACTTCGGGTGAGGGGCCAGACGAACAACCTCCACCGCCACCGTCTTGTCGTTAGTGGCGCACACCACCTTCCCCTGCATCGACTTCATCGCTCTTATGGTAGGCATGGAACACGGTGCTGATGGTGCTGGGAATGTAGTGGCGGTTGGGGCAGAGCAGAGGGTTCTGCCGCCATGGAGGAATGGGGTGGAGAACTTGGGGATTGACGGCAGTTGGAGAAGCCACATTCTTGTCTGAGACACAAAGGGGATAAGGATTCTGCTCTCTTCACTTTATCTTCTTTGCTGTGTGACCATGCTGCACCTTCTTTTTCCTATTCCATCATAAGTCCATCCTTTTTTTTCATAGAATTAATTTTCTTTCGTATTAATGGTTTATCTTTTTCCTATTGTACTTTTTAAAATTTTTTTTTATCATTATTTTGTATTCTTATTTCTTAACATGAAAACTTTTCTTTTAAAATATATTGAATACTTGTCAAATTGAGTGGTATTCATTTCAATTGGAAAGAGATAAATTATTGTGAATCAAACACTTAAGAAGAATAGGGTTTGGTATGATTCGTCCCAAGACCAAACAGGATTTTACAGATCATGGGGTTGATGATGGCAGGGATAGGAACGTTGATTTTCTGGCTAAGGAGCTATGAATAAGGATGAAGTTGTTAACAGTGATAGTGAGGCTGAAGAGGAGGAGGATGGTGATGATATTGGGAAGAACAGCAAGCCTGATGCTAAGAAGAAGGGCTGGTTTTCCTCTATGTTGCAGAGGTAAGATTGCTCAACTATTGATAAATGTGAGAATATAAGATTACCTGACAGGATGTTTAATTATGGCTATCACAGTACAAATATATTTGGGAAGACAAGTATTGATGTTGATCGTATAGCAGCTGGATTACCATGTGGTAGTGAAGGGTTTCTATTAATGTATGCTCGGTGGAAAAAACTTGAAAGAGACTTGTACAATGAACGGAAGGAGGAAGTACTTAGAATTTTTTTGGTTTAATGTTTTCTGTACTTTTTTTTTCTATATATTTAGAAATGCAAAATCTTTTTGCAAGTACCGTTAATAGTACATTTGACTGGTTTAATTACATGCATTCAATGATAATGACTAAAGGCAGCCAGATGCTTCAAAAGATAAAGTTACTTGTGGAGTGAAAATCATTTCCTACCTCTGTAATGTGATATGGATGCTGTTTTTATCTTTCCTTAATCTATAGGTGGAATTGTTCCTGTTAACCCATCTCATCCAATCCAATTTTTGTCTCTTAATATGATAGTAATATTGTTTGCTTTATATGTTAAACAGACAAAAACATGCTTCAGGTTTTAAGAATATATAAATTCCTTTAGTCTAATTAAAACGCTTTTAAATGCTATTATTCGTTTCGATTTAGCATTTTCCAGTGATGATTTCATCCTAAAAACTATCATGAATTTTGTATGCATTACGTGTACGGTGTATTGGTCTCTTCTATGTACTTGTAGTTTATTGGCTAAAAAGTGTTGTCTCCCTAGTTGAACTGTTTTGCCTTATGTTGAATGTTGTATACTAATGGCCTGTTAATTGCACAGGCACTTTGACATCACCCAAATTCCTGATGTCTATGATTCATGCAAGTAAGTTATCTTATCTTATGTTTGTATTATAACTCGATTGATCTTTTCAATCGCTACATATCTTTTATGCAGAAAATAATTATGGAGTTTTTGTTTTGTTTTGTTTCTTTTCTTTTTATGGTAACAATTATGGAGATCTTGTTAAAGATCATGAAATGCAGAGTCTTTCCTCTCCTGATGGCTCTAAAAATGTTATATCTGTAATTTAATTTTCTGTTTTCATTCACCCCTTCACCTTAACTATTTTCTATAATATAAAGGGTTCTCATTGGCCATAATATTATTTTCAATGTGATGGTTACCATAAACCGTAGGCTTCCTTAATTTTTTTTTTCCTGTTCTCTTTGTTCCTCTCTGTCACTTTCCTTCTTCCAATCCCAACTGTTCTCTTTTTCATGTCTGATCTGTTCTAGTGATCGTCCATCCAGTTTTATGTTTGTGTCTCAAGTTTGTGTGTGTATATTTTGATCTCTGAGTTGTGATTAGACTGCAACCTTTAGAAGACCCTCCTACAGTTTGTTGAGGCTGATTTAATTGTTGACTGTTAATTTATCATTGGACAAGCAATTCCAACCCTATTTCATAAGTGTGCACATCAAATATGCATAGGAGTCAAATATGAATTTAAAATAAAAAATTGGCAATATCATAAATTATGTAGCTTCATTTATTCTCCAAGTTAATGCTGACTTCCACATTGCAGATATGATATATTGCACAATGCGCATCTTAATCTAGAGGGACTGGACGAGCTATTTAGAGTTGCTCAGGTATGCAGTATAATGTTTGGGTAACCTCTGCTCATGTTTACGTATCACTGGTTTTTGTATAAATTGCATGCTGGTAGCGTCGCTGATAGTCTTACATGTAAAAGGCAGCATAGTGCATGACTTTCACTCAGCAAAAATTTTTCATAGAACAGAGAACAGTGTTTGCCTTCTTTAATCTTGGGAGAAACTTTATATGTTGAAAAACTTAAGAGTCAAGTATTCCCCTGCAGAAATAAAGCCCTTACATTTTATATTGCTCCGTTGTTCATATGTTAATCAACTTTGAACTCGGTCTGTTAACTTTCCTGATCGCTCTGACATCTTATTTGCAGGCACTTGCTGATGGTGTAATTCCCAATGAATATGGAATTAATCCAAAGCAGAAGCTGAAGATCGGTTCAGAGGTAAATTCCTGCTTTAAGGAATCTTGCAAATTTCTTTTCATGTTAAATATATGTGAACATTTTCCCTGCCGTGCCTATACCAAAGTTTTGCATTCAGTTATTTAACATTCTATTCTTAAACAGTGATAGATGATTTGACCGACTATAATAAAACATGAGATTTACAGATGCCAAGAATAATTCATCGTCTGTTGATAGTTCATGACCGACATATATAAACATGCAGTAACGGAGACAATGATACATCGGCGATGAAAACTGGGAAGGAAGATCGAGAGGCTAAGTCAAAACATCATAAGAATGGTGAAATGGCCAGAAAATCAAGCTCTTTCAGTGATATCAATGGATCAAGACGATGATGATGATAAGGAGACCAAATATCGTTTAGATCCAAAGTAAGTATCTGGTCTTCATTTGATTTGGTAAATTTTTAAGTTGTATTCTAATAATCTTTTATTTTCCATTAGGTATGAAAATGTGAAGACTCCTGAATGCCATGTGCAAACACGCCTATACTTCACATCTGTGAGTATCAAATCTCATTTTCCAATCTGGTTGATATAACCAAAAAAGTCCTTTGGAGTGGTTAATTGTATTGTATCTACACAGACCTCATACGTGAAAACAAATTTAACTAGTCAACTTGTATTGAACACTAAAGTATAAATAAGATGCATTAAACAGAAACTTAAAAAAAAAAGGTTGTTGAGATTTGTTTCTCTTAATGATTTCCACCTCCCCCTTTTTTTGACAGGAATCACATCCATTCTCTCATGAATGTTCTTCGATATTGTAATTTGGATGAATCTCTTCAAGAAGAAGAGAGCCTTGTTTGTCATAATGCTCTCGACCGCCTATATAAAACAAAGGAGCTGGACTACATGAGTTACATTGTGCTGAGAATGTTTGAGAACACACAGGTCAGTTATTTTTGCCATTTCCCAATCAACATCTTTAGCGTGTTATAGGGTTCCCAAGTGTTCTACATCATATGGGTTTCTTTATTCTTTTTTCTATTTGTTCAAAAAGTTGGTCTTGGAGAAAACCCTGTCTGCCTAAATAAGAAAGTAGTTGATCCACTTTTGACTTTTATATGCAGGTCGATCTAGAAGATCCAAAAAGGTTCCGCATAGAGCTGACCTTCAGCCGAGGTGCTGATTTATCGCCGTTGGAGGTAATGATATTCAGTTTATATAGTTTTCCATTAGAAATCCAAAGTGGGGTTCTAGTTCTATTCACTTTGCATTTCTTGGTATGAAATTGAAATTCAGCTCAATATCCATTAGGCTTCAGAATATTGTAGTGTTACATTAGCTTGAACCTTCTACGAAGTCTGCTGTTTAATATTTTCTTCAATCAAGTAAAATACCAAATATAATTTTGCTTTTTGACTTGCTGCCAGTAACATGTAGGAATTTGCAATTAATTCACTTGTTGGATTAGATTTATTCATATTATAAGGTCTATTAACAACTTTTCATGAGGAATACCATTGAATATGCTGCTGATTTTGAACGTTGAATTTCTTTTCCTCTTGCTAATTTGTGTCATGCTACATGCATGGTCAGCAGAAGAACGATAGTGAGGCTGCTTCGTTGCACCAGGAGCACACACTGCCTATTATGGGTCCTGAAAGGCTGCTATGCCGCCTGCAGAAGACTTTCCTCCGCCGACAACACCTGCCAGATTCTCTGGCTATTTCTCGAAAGGTGTGCTCGAGCGTCTGGTAAATCTTTGGCCTTTCCATAAGCATGCCAATACTAATGGGAAATGGTTAATCCAGACTTCCGTTCCTACAAGTTAGGGTCTTCCTGACTTGTGTTTCTTGTAAATATAAAACTTCTGGAAAAAACGAAGCAAGCTTTGCCTTGCCTGGAAAAAAATTTTGGAGCATATCACATCCCTTTAACGAATGTTGGTAGAAAGCACGCATCGTGCCAAGGTTCTATTACGAAAAACTTGTTGTAGCTTCACACAGAACGAACATGCGAATCGAGGAGTAACCGATAATTCAGCCATGAACACTTTCATCAAACTTTAATATTTTTTTTTTATGGTTGCATTTAATATACTAACTAGATTTAAATCCGTATGATACGCAAAAAATCACAAATATAAATGAGAATATTTTTATATTAAAGAAGTGATTTAAAATTAGAGTTTAATTTTGATGCACTAATATAAAACGTTTTACACAATCATACAATCACATTCATTCTTTTAGATAACTATTTACACGATTAATATGAAAGGTAGTTATTTTTACTGATATGGTGTTATGCAATTGGATACACGTGTAAAACTACTTTACACTGACAGTATATCAAAATTAAATTATTAAAATTATTTCATAAGACTTTTTTGATAAAATTCTTTAGTTTAATTATAAAAATATTAGTGAATACTATTGTGATAAGAATGAGTATGTGGATGCCATTTATTATGATCGACTCATATTCTTAAGGATGAATGCATTAAAGAAATTTAAAAATGTAAATTTTCCTTCGCCTATAAATAGAGAAGCAATTGAGGAACAATTACACACAGCAACAAAACATTCTTCTTTCTTTCTTTTAATATAATACTTTTCTTATATACTGCCAATACTTCTCTCTCTTTTACGTTATAGATATATATAAACTATTTCTATTATATTGAGATTATTATATTGGTGAATACTAATACTAGAGTATTCTATTTATACTTCTTTATTTTACAACATGTTATCAGCAATTTTAGGAAGACTCCAAGTAACAAATTTTCATTATGTCGAAACTCTCTCATCTTGAATTTAATGCTCTTGATATTTCTGGAAACAACTATTTATCATGGATACTAAATGCTAAAATCAATCTTGATTCAATGGATTTTGGAGATACCATTAAAGCTGAAAATAATGTATTCCAGAAGGATAAAGCCAAGGCCATGATTTTCCTTCGTCATCATCTTGACGAAAGATTAAAAAATGAATATCTCACATTTGGAAAGACCTTGAAAAAAGGTATAATCATCAAAAGACGGTGATACTTCCTCAAGCCCGATATGAATAGACGCACTTGCGTCTAAAGGATTTTAAATCCATAAATGAATATAATTCAGCAATATTTTGAATCACCTCACGAATGAAATTATGTGGGAAAAAAATATTTGATAATGATATGTTAGAGAAAACTTTCTCGACCTGCTGTGCCTCGAATGTGCTCTTGCAGCAGCAGTATCGAGAAAAAAGATTTAAAAAGTATTCTGAGTTAATTTCTTGCCTTCTTGTTGCTGAATGCAACAATGAATTACTTTTAAGGAATCATGAAACACGACCAGCTGGCGCCGCCCCATTTCCTGAAGTAAATGCAGCAAATCATTATCCCAGAAGAGGTAAATGGTAAGATTTTGGTAACAAAAAAATGAAAGGAAGAAGAATTATATTCACAAGAAAGGATTTCACCAGAAGTGGGATAAAGAAAGAAACAATGGGCAAAATAAATCAATTGAGGATAAATGTTCCGTTGTAGTGGAAAGGGTCATTGGTCGCGTACCTGTCGTACACCAAGGCACCTAGTCGATCTTTATCAAGCATCTTTGAAAAATGACGACAAAGAAAAGGAAACAAATTTCGTTTCAAATGATGATGTTGAGAATTCCACCACTCATTAGGATCTATCTGATTTCTTAGAGAATCCTAAAGGAAATATTGGCCATTTGATCAATGATGGAATAGTTTAATATGTGTGTTTGTTAAGTATTTATGTGAATAAATAATGTAAGA
Organism: Arachis ipaensis; assembly: GCF_000816755.2. Classification (NCBI taxonomy): domain Eukaryota; kingdom Viridiplantae; phylum Streptophyta; class Magnoliopsida; order Fabales; family Fabaceae; genus Arachis; species Arachis ipaensis. Next base: position 126,529,946 of record NC_029788.2, read on the forward strand.
AATTTCTTATTAAGTTTTATGCATTTGAATTTCAAAATTACTGAATGTGCTAATAATAATAAAATTTTTAGTATATACTATACATTTTAGAAAAATATTTTTAATAAGGAAAATAATTTTACTACATAAATATTTCTACTCATTTTATTATTATTTGTTTTTGAAGAAAATGGCAAGGGCATATAGTGAAGATTTTTGCCTTGCGGATAGTGCAAGTTCGCACACTATTCTTAAAAGTAATATATATTTTACATATCTTGTGCCAAAAGAAGAATATGTTAATACTATTATTGGTTCAGGCAATGTGATAGAAGGCTCCGGAAGAACTATAATTTTATTTCCTGGAGGAACAAAATTCATAATAAATAATACACTATTGTCTACTAAGTCTCTAAGAAACTTATTGAGTTTCAAAGATATTCGCAGAAATGGATATTATATTGAGACAATGAATGAGGGAAATCATGAGTACTTGTATATCACAACCCATGATTCAAATAAAAAGGTTATATTAGAAAAGTTACCCTCACTTTCATCTGGGTTGTATTATACTAAAATTAGTGCAATTGAATCACATGGCATTGTAAACCAGAAGTTTACTAACCCAAATAAATTTATAATTTGACACCACTGATTGGGCCATCCGGGAACAACCATGATGCGGAGAATTATTAAAAACTCCCATGGACATTCACTAAAGAACCAGAAGATTCTTAAAATTAGTGAATTTTGTTGTGCTGCATGTTCTCAATGGAAATTAATTTTAAGGCCATCACCAGTAAAGATTGGATTTGAGTCATCTGAATTCCTAAAAAAGATTCAAGGCAATATATGTGGACCTATTCATCCCTCATGTGAATCTTTTAGATATTTTATGGTTCTAATAGATGCATCTTCGAGATGGTCACATGTGTTCTTATTGTCTTCTCGCAACCTGGCATTTGCGAGATTATTGGCTCAAATTATTCGATTAAAAGCACAATTTCCAGAAAATTCAATCAAAGCAATTCGTCTTGATAATGCTGGTGAATTTACTTCTCAAACTTTTGATGCTTATTGTATGGCTAATGGAATAAGTGTTAAACATCCAGTAGCTTATGTTCACACACACAATGGGTTAGCAGAATCACTTATTAAACGCCTCCAATTGATTGCTAGACCCTTACTTATGAGAACAAAACTCCCAACTTCGGTTTGGGGCATGCTATTTTACATGCCGCAGCACTTATTCGTTTGAGACTAACAAGTTACCATAAGTTCTCTTCTATGTAATTAGCTTTTGGCCAGCAGCCAAATGTTTACCATTTAAAAATATTTGGGTGTGCGATATATGTTCCCATTGCACCACCTTCTTGCACTAAAATGGGACCCCAAAAAAAATTAGGGATATATGTTGGATATGATTCTCCCTCTATAGTGAGGTATCTTGAGATACAAACTAGAGATGTATTTAAAACCGACTTGCGGATTGTCATTTTGATGAATCAAAATTTCCAACATTAGGGGGAGAGAATAAGTTTCCTGAAAAGGAACTTAATTGGAATGCATCATTCTTGATTTATTTAGATCCTCGATCAGGGCAATGTGAACTAGAAGTTCAAAAGATTATACAATTGTAAAGAATAGCAAATGAATTGCCTAATGCATTTTTTGATACGAAAAGGATTACTAAATCATATATACCGGCTGAAAATACTTCGATTCGAGTTGATGTCCCAGTCGGACAAATTGCCACTGAAGTAAATTCACGCCAGAAGCATGGCAGACCTGTCAGTTTCAAAGACAAAAATCCTCGAAAAAGAAAAAAGGTAAATACTATTCCTGTTGAAAAAGACATAGTAAAGACACCTGCAGTTGTCCAAAATTCTGATATAGTTTTAACGCTAGAAGACATTCAGGTACCTGAAAATTGTGAAAATGACGAGATCTCGATAAATTATGTCTTTACAGGAGAGAAATGGGACCGAAATAAGACAATTATCAATAAAATATTTGCATATAATGTGGCATTAAATATCATGCATGAAAGTAAGGATCTTGAGCCAAGATCAATCAAAGAATGTCGACAAAGAAATGATGGGCCAAAATGGGAAGAATCCATGAAGGCTGAGTTAGACTCACTTGCAAAACGTGAAGTTTTTGGACCTGTAGTCCGTACACCAGAAGATGTAAAACCTGTTGGATACCGATGGGTATTTGTGAGAAAACGAAATGAGAAAAATAAAGTTGTACGCTACAAAGTTCGACTTGTAGCACAAGGTTTTTCACAAAGGTCCGGTATAGATTATGAAGAAACATATTCCCTGTAGTGGATGCAATAAACATTGCGTTATTTGGTCAGTTTATCCGTATATCATAAACTATATATGCATTTAATGGATATGGTAACAACCTACTTATACGGCTCATTAGATCGTGATATCTATATGAAAGTCCCTGAAGGACTAAAGATATCTAAACCATCCAATGAATATTCACAAGGTGTTATACTCAGTTAAATTGCAAAGATCTTTATATGGTTTAAAGCAATCTGGACGAATGTGGTATAATCGTCTTATTAAGTATCTGGCCAAGAACGGATTCAAGAATGATGATATTTGTCCATGTGTTTTCATAAAATCTGCATCTGGATTCATTATAATTGCTGTGTATGTTGATGATTTAAATATCATTGGAACTCTTGAAGAGATTCCAACAATTATAAAAACTCTAAAAGAAGAGTTTGAGATGAAAGATCTTGGAAAGACTAAATTTTGTCTCGGCCTGCAGATCGAGCATAAAAAGATTGGGATCTTTATTCATCAAACAACATACATGAAAAAGATCTTGAAGAGATTTTATATAGATAAGTCACATCTGTTAAGTACCCCAATGATCGTAAGATCTTTGGATGTGGAAAAGGATCAATTCCGTCCTAAGGAAGAAAATGGAGATATCCTTAGTCCTTAAGTACCATATTTTAGTGTCATTGGAGCGCTAATATATCTTGCTAATAATACAAGACCCGATATATCATTTGCTGTGAATTTACTAGCAAGATATAATACCTCTCCAACCAGAAGATATTGGAATGGAATCAAACAAATTTTTCGATATCTTCATGGAACGGTTGATATGGGATTGTTTTATCCCTATGGATCCAAGTCATAATTAGTTGGCTATGCAGATGTAGGATACTTGTCTGATCCTCACAAATGGAGATCTCAAACAGGATACCTGTTCACATATGATGGTACAACTATATCATGGAGGTCCACAAAACAGACGATTGCGGCAACATCCTCTAATCATGCTGAAATACTAGCGATACATGAAGCAAGTCGCGAGTGTTTTTGGCTCAGGAGTTTGATCCAATATATTTTGTCATCATGTGGACTAATTGATCAGAAAATAGCTCCAAGTGTCCTGTTTGAAGATAATGCAGCATGCATTGCTCAACTTAAAGGTTGATACATTAAAGGTGATAAAACAAAGCATATTTCTCCCAAATTCTTCTTCACTCATGATCTTCAAAATCAAGAAACAATTGATATCCAACAGATCCGCTCAAGTGATACTCTGGCAGATTTATTTACAAAGTCACTCCCAAAATCGTCTTTTGAAAGATTGGTACATCAGATTGGAATGCGCCGTTTTCGAGACATTAAATGATGTCGACAAGAGGAGGAGACTGTACTCTTTTTTCCTTGGTAAGGTTTTTTTCATTAGATTTTTCTTGACAAGGTTTTTAATGAGGCTGTCCCCATCACAAAGGATATTGTACTCTTTTTCCTTCACTAAAATTTTTTCCATTGGATTTTTTTAGTAAGGTTTTAACGAGACATAATCCTAAATGGCCATCTAAGAGGGAGACATGGAGTGTTATGATAAGAATGAGTATGTAGATGCCATTTATTATGGGAGGCTCATGTTCTCAAAGATGAATGTATTAAAGAAATTTAAAAATGTAAATCTTCCTTTGTCTATAAATAGAGAAACAACTGAGAAACAATTACACACAGCAATAAAACATTCTTCTCTCTTTCTTTTAATATTATACTTTTCTTATATACTGTCAATACTTCTCTCTCTTTTACATTATAGATANTCTTCACACTCATAAGTATAATTGATATACACTTTTAAATATGATATTTTTTCTACGCTGTTAAAAACTAAATTTAGCGTGACATAAATTTTATAGGGAACTTAACAAATTTATGCCATTAGCTTTCTCTAGCACCTACTTTAGTTTCATAATTTTATAAAATAAAATTTACATAACAAATAAAATATATAATATTAAAATTTAGACTTTTGACATAAACTAACATCTTCTAAAATATTAAATTTTAATATAATAGATGAATTAATTTGTGAACTTATGAAATTGATACTGGTTCGATCGTATAAATCCTGTTTACTATAATATTATAAATATGGTTACATAAATAAATTCTTTTATCTATGTTGCTACAAACTATGTTTAATGTTAACATAATAAATTCATATAAAATTAAAAAACGTAGATATTATTAACTTGTTATAACGCTAATTTGATCTCTCATATATTATAGTAAATTTACATGCACCTTTTAGTGCAGCTATTTTTAATTAAAAAAAAAAGGTCCCATACATATGAAATGATAATTTTTCACATCAGTAAAAAGAAAAAAGAAAACAAAAATATACCCTTTATATTTAAATACTCATCTAAAATAATGAATACATTAGATAATATAAATTTTGAATAAATGAAAATAAAAAAGACCTATATTTTTAACAACCCTGTTATGGGTATACCCATTATAGTTTAGTAGATATCATTTTGACGCTAATATTTTTTAGCAACCAATACGTATTTTCTTTGTTTTATTAATTAAAAATAATTTAAATACACAATTAATTAATAACAATCGTACATTAAATTGTGATACCGAATCTCCTGGTGTTAAATTCAGAGTGAGGAATATGTTTTCCACTAATATTCCCACTTGTCTCAAAATCTTGTAGGAACTTAGAAGGAGAATAGAGGAAAAACTATAAACAGACTGGAGCAATAATCAAGGATGCAGATGCAGAGTAAACTGGGTGATGGAGGCCAAGATGGGAAGCTACTTATTCCACTATGTTTGGGTGCTAAATACTATCCTTACCCTAAATCCTAAACCTGCATATAAGCCATTTCAACAATTTCATGGATATACTTCATACTTGGGTACTTAATGTATATATACTTAACTTACTGCATATCTATGATCTACCCCTAAATAGGTACTTCTATAGTTCAAATGAGCTCTGTTTGTTAATTTATTACAAGCATTTTCGATCGCCAAAATTGTACTTTGATAAAGTGAACCATTCAAAGGTTGTCCGCAACCAAAAGATAATTTTAATCTTCAAATCTTATTAGGTATGGGTAGGCTTCTCTTACTGTGCAAGTAAACTAGGATCAGCCACGTTAGTTATGACAGTTAATTTGGTTACAAGATATAGCAAGGTGAAAACCCTGAGTTAGTTACAAGAGATTATTAGTAAGTGAAGTTAGATAGCTGAAGGTACTATAGAAGCAACACTTCTCCCTTTTGAAATGTGTGATTCACCATTGTAAAGCTGATGCTAAATCTCACCTTTCTCTTCTCCCTAAAAACTCTCTGTTCTCTCAACTCTCTCTGTCTCCTCTTCACTTTTTGTTTTCTGGTTTCGAGTCACAACTCCCGAGGTTGAACATTAGGCACAGCCATATACATCCATTTCTTAACCTAGATAGGTTCAGTTGGGTTAAACTGAAAAATATGTACATATATCCTAGTCCAAACCACAAAAAAACCACTTATATCCATCACAGCATGCTACCACGCCCAACAAAACTCATGGTCAAAGGTTCCATCTCATATATCTAGATCTAATCCTATTATCACATACAAGGCATAAAACTACGATATTTATTAAGTTGAAGGATGCCACACAACTCAATTCATCAAACACTTGCAGTGAAAGGAAAACCAAAAAAGAAAATAGAAGATATGTAGGCATACACCAATATTAAACTATGTATATTTGTCAAGCAAGGGCCCAATCATTTATGTTTTTTGGAGGCAAATCAATAATCATAATCATCATGATTTTAGTTTAGTCATGGAAAAGGGGAACCATAGTACGATACATAGCTGAAGAATGAGGAATTCAAGCAGGACCAAATTAGGCTCGGTACTGCTTAACCTTCTTCTCAAGCTCGTCCTTCTTTGCACCAACAATCCTATCAATCTCCTTTCCTTGCTTCACCAGCACAAATGTCGGCATCGCCTGAACCTGAAAATCCTTTGCTACATCCTTTTTTTTTTCCAAAAAAAAAAAACACACACACATAAAGACACCATCATGAGAAGAAAGAAAGAAAAAAGACTGGTATTCTTCAGTTACAGAAAGAGAAACCCCTTATTTTCATCCTGAAACCATTAGAATTGTTATCATTGATCCATCTTCAACAAACTTGTAACAACTATTTCGTTCATCAATATGCGGAACTCCACAATTTCTGATTATTTAGCATCAATTTATTTCTAAAAAGAATGGAATCACAGTCAATTTACTCTCTAAGCCCTAATCTAATCAACAAGTCATAAAACTAGTCTCTAAAGTGTAAAACGCAAACTAACTACAATTTTGTATCATCTAATCAACCGAAAACTAGCATATAGATTAATTACGTGTGTCTGTCTCTGTGTGTGTGTGTGTGTGTGTGTGTGTGTGTGTGAGAGAGAGAGAGAGAGAGAGAGAGAGAGAGAGAAAGAGAGAATCACAGGTAATTGATCGACATCGAGCTTGATGAACTCGACGTCAGAGAAGTTTTCGGCCATGGCGTGAATATGCGGTTCAATGAACTTGCATGGTCCGCACCACGAAGCTGAGAAATCTATCACAACCTGTTCAATTAAAAGCACATAAACAACAGCAACAATAATCAGAAACAAAAAAAGACAGATCCAAAAAAAAATAGTTAAGAGAATCGGAGATCTAGAGAGAGATTGAGGAAGTTACGAGCTTGGAGGAATCTTTGAGTTCGTTGAAATGGAGCTGAAATCGAGGGGAGGAATGGAACGATTTCACATGAGAGTCCTCCGCCGAGCCTCCCTCCGTCGTGGCCGCTGCAGCATCGCCGCCGAGCACCGCAGACAGCACACCCCCCATTTTTTGTTCTCCTCTTTTTCTTTTGCGTTCACAAAGTTATTCTACAGTTATTGTTATTAGGCCGTTTTATATGCAAGATATTTTGAATATCTTTTTTTAAAAAAGTACGATCAAAATGAGCAGAATAATTAATTATGTATTTATTGGAAGTATCACATTTATATATACTATTAGATTTGATTAGTGAAAATTAAAGGTTAATATAAAATAAAAATATTAATGGAAATTACTTATTTTTTATAAGTAGAAAAAACATAAATATACAAAATATAAATTAATAAATTTTTATTTTATAAAATAATAATAAATTTCATAACATAATTTTATAGTGATAAATTTTGTAAATAAATATATTATCTTATAAGACATAAATTATCTC
>NC_029788.2:126537519-126557792 GCF_000816755.2 Arachis ipaensis
ATTAATTTTAATGAGTAAAAAATACTCATATATATTGTATTTATATATTTTATATTTAATTATTTAAAAATAAAAGATTATGTTACTATTTAAAGTATTATGTATTAAAGTATTATCATTTAAAGTATTTATTTATGTACTAATAAGATATTTTGTATTTATTAGAGTCTATTAATGTTCTTCTTTTATATCAGCCTTTGATTTTCATCTAATAAAATTTAATGATCTATATAAATGTGGCACATCCAATAAAAACATAATTATTATGCTCATTTTAGACATACCTGTAATCAGAAATTACATACTAAATATTTTTTGAAAAAAACTACATACTAAAATTTAAACTTATGGAAATATACAACCAGAGACAATTTTGTTTTAAAAAATCACTAACAATGTTCTCCAAAAATTTAGATATAGTAAAAAATATTTCTTGAATTATTAAATAACAAATATGTCTTTGATATTTCTTAAATTATTTAACAATTTTTAAATATTAATTTCACAAAAAAATAATTATATGTGAGTTTTTATCGTCTTTAAAATATGATAAAAATTCACCAGCTCACGAGCTTAGCTTATCGAGCTGTTAACGAGTCGAGCTCGAGTTGGCTCATGAGCTGGCTTGACTCACTTCCAGCCCTAGCTCCAAGGCTAATCCAATGGCCGAGTTATAAACTTACTCAATGGCCGACTTATGATTCATTAAAAACTCAACCTACTTCATTAAAACGTATTCCCAGGCTAAACCTAGGGGCTATGATACGGCTGTTACAAATCCGATGTCATAACTCGGCATTATATACAATAACTCGACACTTTACGTTATAACTCGACGTTATATGTTACAATCAGACTCAACGGACTATATCCTAGAATAAAAACGTCCGACCAAACATTATCACTCATTAAAACCTAAAAACTTCTCTTCAATTCAGATGATCAATAGAATGTAACCGACCATCTTCACATAACCTATAAAGGTATGATATTTTATCCTCAAACGGGACACTGAATTCTCAGTACTAACTTAAGTATTGGAGTGCCTTTTGCAGGTACACTCCTCCTTTCATACTCTCCGTGATGTGATATCTCTGAACGAAGAGCTTGGATTATCTCAGCCTATAGCTCGGCATTAAAAGTTAAAGCTCGGCGTCAACTCCTGTAGTCGAGGCTACGTCCAGATTATTCACACAAGAACAGTAACAATAAATGGTTATAATTGGAGTGTAATACACTTTTTTCATTCTCATTCTCATTCTCATAATCACTCACTTGAGTATCTTCCTCTGCAAATTCAAACATAAACTGCAAACCATTTTACTAATAACCAATTTTTAATTTACAAAAGATTAAGGGAATAATAACCAATTTTTAATTTACAAAAGATTAAGGGAAGAATTATAAGTGCACAAAGCACCTATATATCTTACTAACCATTGTACTAATTATACAAAGAAGCATACAAAATTAATGTTCTAGCAACAATGAAAATCACAAAGATGCAAATAGAAGCAGCCATGCCCATGAATTTAGAGAAAGCATAGGAAAATCCAAACATGATGACACTCTCCAAAACCCACATAACAAAATTTAGCCTTCGATGATTCTTAGGATGTTCCTCACTTGATGGTGGCAATCTCTGGTACACCCAAGACCAAAAATATGACATGAAGAGAACAAAGTAGACAAAGGTAACAAAGGTTAGCATTTGAAAGTCACGTTTGATCCATGAACTATAGATTGTGGAACCACAACAAAAGGCCATGCTTAAGAATTGCAATAAGGAGAGAACACTATTATCAGTGTCAAGAAAATTGGACCTAACATTATTGGAATTGAAGAGAGGAATATGAGTAGTAGAAGAAGAACCCTTTTTCCCCTTTGTTTTTGTGATCATTTTGGTGTGTGTTTAATGTAAAGAGTGAAGTGAATTGGAGATGGAACACTATGAAGGGAGGTTGTCCAATTTAAATATGAAAACATTTACATTATTGGCTTCTTAGAAAGTGGGAGTGTGGCTTCTTGGCAATTGGCAATGATGTTTCCGTGTTGGGTCCTTTTGGTAAGCATCTTAGAAGTTGAGAATTGATAGGGATTGTTTTTAACATGCTCCTTTCTCATCCATGTGCATGGTACACCCTACAATATGAAGGTGCACTAGTGTAGATATTATGTGATGGATTGCTATATCAATCAATAATAGGTTGTGTGCATTACAATAACACTTTCTAGTCCCAACTCCCAAATAACTATATAACTATATTTATTTGGAAATAGNAATTAAATCTTAATAGTTAATTGAAAAAGATTACAGTGTACTATCGGTGATTGGTGGATCAATGCACCTCAAAGTCTTCATCACTAGATCATGAAACACACACAAAGACAAAGCCATAAAGGCATCTTAATCAGCTAAAAGCCATTGCCTTCTCAACTTTACTCCTTGTTATTATAAGAGTTAGAGTTTAATTTTGATGTATTGACAATATAGAACGTTTTATATTATTATATAATTATATTTATTTTTTTGGATGATCATAATGATCAAGAAAAAAGATAGTTATTTTTATTTATGTGATATTAAGTAATTAAATACACATATAAAATTATTTTACAGTAATAATGTATCAAAATTAAATTCTAAGAATTAACTATTAATTTGGTATTCAAAAGATTTAGACGCTAGACAAAAAAGATTTTGAAAGATATCGATAAAAAATTTCTAAAAAAAGATTAATTTTAACAAAAATAACCACCAATTAAATTACTTAGAGTTAAGATTAAACACTGATGTATGTACCAGTTAATAATGATTATAATTACTTAAGTTACTCATCATACTTTAAATTTTTATAATTTTAAAAACACTCGATTTCAATTTAAAAATAAAAAATTTTAATCTCTCTTTTTAAAACTCTTATCTCTTCTTCTTTTTCATCATCATCCACCAATTTCTTCTTTCTCTTTTTAATCTCCTCAAATATATATTTAGAATTCATAATTTGACAGAAAAAAATCTTTTTATGAAAAAATCAATACCCATAAAACGCAATAACCTATTCGTAAGGACTATCCAAATTACCTATAACAGGAACTTGTCTAACGAAATCAACATGTAACCCTAACTTTTTTATGAAATAAATCTCATTAGTGTGAATCTTATCAAAAACATCAGAATGCATCTTATAGAAGCATCTACCGGAATTAGAATAGCTGAAGAAGACCGTATTGGAGAAAAATGAGAAGAAATGAGGGCTGGAAGAGTTGCGGAGGGTGTTGGGATCAGATAAGAAGATCCGAGAAAATAACATTAAATAATAAAAGGTGAAAAATTAAAAAATAAACTCAAAAACAGTCCGGACAATTATCTTAAAAGACAACAAAGTCTTTTGACAAAAAAAAATTAATCCGACCCCTGACAATTACTTCAAAAAGACAACGAGGTTCTTATGCTAAAAAAAAAGTTAATATTATTTTTTTTTGCACAGGAGTTAATCTGTCCCAAAAAAAAAGATGAGAAACCGGATTGGGTGTTTTATCTTTTGAAGACCTCGTTGTCCTTTCGAAATAATTGTCAGGATCGAATAGGGATATTCACCCTTTATTAAAAGCAAAATATCTGCACGAAGTGGGAGTATTTGATGGTTCTTTTCCGGTGTCAGCATCTCATATCTAAAAAACCATATGTAAATCTTTTGTTGCCTTAAAGGATGATTTTTCTTGGTTTATCGATCACCAACTATATATTTTTATATATAAATATATAATAATTAATTTTGATGATTAATTTTAGTATATAAATAATATTTTTAAATTATATATGATCTTATCTAAACACGTAATCAATCGGTCCAAAAGACCAAAACTAGTGGGAAATTACAGATGCAAGAGAATTTTTCAGTATTCCTGAAAATAAAGTGGAAAAAGAACCAATATTTTTGAAGTATATAATGATGTCATCGTAGGTGTTGGCATTGCATGATGCACGAAGGAGATTATTTTCATAGAAGCTTCCGAGCACTTTATGGTGTGTCTGGGAGGGTGGTGTGTGGTGTGTGGTGTGTGGAATGGCAGAGCTTCTTTCAAAAATTTCCTTTTCCTAGTTGCTTATTGGAAGGGATAAATGGTATAGTGATAAGGATATCGTGCAAACTGCAAACATAACTGTCAACCATATAGAGTAGGTCAATAAAAATATTATTTGTATATTAAAATTATTTATTAAAATAAATTAGTATATATTTTTATATAAATATATACTTAATATATATTTTATATTTTAATATATATTTTATATTAATAATTAATTTTAGTGATTATTTTAGTATATACTATTGTTCCATCCAAGTTTTGAGATTTCAACTCCGTAAACTTAGGGGAAAAGATTGAGTAAGATTTAGGTAGGTAGATATGGCTTTTTGGTGGGTTAACATATCTGCTTCCATTAGAATTTAGAAACACTAGGGCTATATTTTAGATTGTTAAATTATAGAGTAGAATCAAATTTGAGAGAGCAGTTTAAACTTTAAACAAATAATAAAATATCATCTTTTTTATGAATATATTTCTTTTTTGCAAAACAATATAATGAAATTTAATATTATTTAAGTGGTAATTTAAAGGATAAAACATGTTGATAAATCAAAAGCATTACAATATTATATGAAAGTCTCAAATTAAATACGGTTACGAGTATGTCTTTGTGCATAATTATATAAATCGAATTCATTGAATTCGAATGATGTATTATAGTAATAAATCGAATTAATCTGATTCGAATGACATGGTGCACTAGAATTTTATATAAATCGAATTAATTATATTCAAATTAGTCCTGATAGTACTAAATCGAATCAACATGATTCGAATTATATGATGCACTACTAAATCGAATGAATTCAATTCGATTTACACTTACTTAGTACATCAAATGTACCAAATTTGATTTATCCTGATACTAACGTATATAAATACAAGCTGAACGTGAATTCCTCATCATAGTGAGACTCACAATGGCTAGCGATGATAGTTTTTTAGTTCTGGTGTACTATAGAGGGTTGATTAAGAAGAAACGTGATTTGGAACAAAATTTACTGATAAGGATTTGTTGATTATTTTTCTCAAATCTTTTATGAGTTTCACCGAGTTTCAGAATACTATAATCCAAAAACTGGGGTTGTATTGCGTGAAACAGGTGGAGAAATTATTCTATAGGATTCCGATTTTTGTGTTGCGTGATGGTGTGAAGTACGTATGATTCCTTCGTCATAGACAGTGACGAAGATTTGCAAGTTTTGTTCCATTGTCACCGTTAGTTTTCCGAGGTGAGGACCCCTGAGCTACTGGCCAAGCTTGTATATGTGGTCTGTAGTTCAGAAGATTCGAACCAGAATCCTCAATCTTCAACAATACCAGCCGCTTCTGGTTCAATGCCTCTTGGTGCCTCATCATTTGTGCATGTGATTGCACTTGAGACAGTTTTGGATACATCTCCATTCTTCGCAGCTGATCTAAACTGCAATTGTGACAGAAAAATAGGTGATAATCGACCCTTCGGTGAGCTTGTGATTATGATGGCCGGTACTCCTATTATGGTCCCGATTTTCGAAGCAGGTGGAGCATCGGATGGTGTCGAGGATGTACTGCGAGATGATGATAATGATGATGATGATGATGATGATGATGATGTGGAACTCACCACGATTGCTGATGATAGTGATGATGACATAGCAGGAGTATTCCAGGTGGCAGTGGTGGAGCATCTAGTTCAGGAACTCAGTAGTACCCCCGCACTTTTCAACTTTGGACGTTGATGCCATGACACAGCAGGGGTTACCGGGGGTACCTTTTGGATTTGGGGCCAGAGATACACATGATACAGGAGCTCTAGCTAAGTTCCAAGTTGGTAAGCAGTTTCAGGATAAAGAGGATGTCGTCTTAAGCGTGAAGACTTATAGCATACCCCGTGGGGTTGAGTACAAAGTGTTGGAATTCGATCATCGCAAGTACTATGGGAAGTGTAAAGAGTTTGGCAACGGGTGCACTTGATTGATTCGGATTAGTCTTCACCAGCGCAGAGGTATTTGGGAAGTAAAACGGTACAATGGACCTCATACTTGTCTGGCCACATCCATATCTAGTGATCACAGGATGCTTGATTATCATGTGATATCGGCTTTCATACTACCCATGCTTAGAGATGATGCTGTCATGTCGATCAAGGTACTACAGAATGCAACAGAGGTACATTTCGGTTTTAGACTGACTAACTGGATGGTTTGGTTGGCTAAGTAGAAGGCCGTTGCACAGATTTACGGAGATTGAAAATAGTCATATAATGAGTTGCCGCGATGGATATTGGGTGTGCAGATCACGATGCTAAGTAGTTTTGCAATGTTGAGGACGAGTCCTGTGCGAGTTAGTGGGCAAGTCGATGAGTCATCATCTTATTTTCATTAGTTTTTTTGGACATTTCCACCATGTATCGAGGTATTTCGGCATTGTAGGCCATTGGTTAGTGTTGATTGGACCCACTTGTACGGAAAATATGAGAGTACACTACTCGTTGCGATTGCTCAGGTCGGCAATTCCAAAATCATTCATGTTGCATTTGCACTTGTGGAGGATGAGAATGCAAAGTCGTGGTCATTCTTTCTATCTCACCTTCAGACGCATGTGACGCATCAGCCGGGTAATCTAGTCATATCGGATAGATATAACGGGATCAAAGCTGCTTTGGAGGCTCTTGATGGTGGTTGGCTTTCACGGTTCTACCTAGTGCATACCAGACATTTTGTATCCGACACATGGCGGTAAATTTTGTCCTAAGTTTTAAGGGCAAGGATGGACGGAGATTTCTAGTGAATGTTGCTTACGCCAAGACTGAGATCGAGTTTGACTACTAATATCTTCGAGTATGTAAACTCGGTACTAAAAGGTGAAAGAAACCTTCCAGTTTGTTTGTTAGTGAAGTCCACCTATGGGAGATTGATCGAGCTATTTGTTCACAAGAGAAGAGAGGCAAAGGCAAAGTTAAGAACCGGACAACAGTATAGTCAGCATCTGATGAAGGCAATAGAGGCTAATCTGAAGGCATCCAGATGTTTCACGGTGATTTTGTACAACAAGGATAATTCTGAGCTTACTGTGGCCGAGACAACTCCGACTGGAAGTTTCTCACTTGGCTCTTACAGAACTTCTCCCTCTTACTAGGAACTTCTCACTACCAAGTAAGTATGATAGCATCTCACCTGGGCTAATGTATGTCTGGCTCTCGTGTACAGCCTCATCGCTGTTGAAAATTCCGACAAAATAATCACCAAACCTTCTGCCACCATCCCCGCCACCTCTATAACCAGCCTCTATACCATCATCATAACAATCTACACCAACATTTCTGACACCACCTGAACCGCCCTCACCTCCTTCATAAACCCCACCCATCCCTCCATCATGTTTGCCATCAGGGCCCCCGCCACCTCTTCCATACCCACCACCCAGTCCATCAGCATCTCCACCATCATGTCCTCACCTCCTTCATACCCACTACCCATCCCACGAGCATCTTCACCGTCGTGCCCTCTTCTACCACCTCCATCTCCACTGTCATCGTTGCCATCACCTCCATCATCATCTTCACCATCATCGTCACCATCACCATTGTTGTCCCCACCATTCTCATCATCATCTCTGCCTCTCCCTCCACATCGAGCTCTACGTCGACCAATACCCCTCCCTCCCTGTCGGCCACGACCCGTAGCTCCTCTACGGCCTCGACTCCTACCCTCCAATGTGTCAATCGCATCGTGGAGCCACCTCCATTCACGCTGACTCAAAAGTTTCCCAACATGACGCTTTCGCTCAATACGACGTCTGTCTGGGACATCAGCCACCTGATCCATATCAGGAACCTGTCCTAGACCTCTCTGCATCACCTCGACCAGAATTGCAACTGCCCTGGGGTTATCGAAGAGGAGCTCAAGCAACAAGAATCTCCTGCCATGCTCATGCCACCACTCCAAGTACAAATGTGAAGGTCCAGGGTTTGGCAAAACGTCAAACCATAACAGGTGTTGCACCCTGTCCGTCCAATGAACGTGCCATCTCTGTAAGGTACTAGAAAACCACCAATCTCGGTCCCTTCTCGCTTAACATTGGCTGGTAACTAGACCACCTGACACCCAAAACAAGTAATGAACAATGACAACAATCTTTAATATATATTACTAGACATGACAACCACAAACGGTAAGAACTTCATTGCCAACAGTCAATGAAAGATGTCAAACCCATTAGGTCTGAAATCCAGGAACTGCTAAAAGATCTATGACTGAAGGAGCTGCAACGGACTGGCCAACCTAACCATATTCCTGTTGGCCACACGGCACGGGCATATGTATAACCACGAGAGAGCGGCTGATCCCTAGTTGTATCCGCTCATGTCCTCTAATCTTGCAACGTACGGTAACCACCGAATATGCATGTGTATAACGAATTTGTCATCGAACAGCTGTATCAATAATAGCATCATGATGTACGCCCTCGCGTACCTCCTGACTGTCTCCTCATTTGTGTCCTGTGGAAGGTCGTCACTGAATGTCTCCAGCATCTAAGTGCACTTCACAGTGAACTTGTCAATGCAGTCTGCCGGAGGCAACACACCCAATAACTCGTCGAACCAATCCCATGCAGGTCGGCTGCCATCAAGGTATCACTCGAAGTCTGTCAGACATCCATTGACGTATTGTGCGTCGTTGGAAAGGCTTAACTGGTATGCCACATCCTGTAGCGTAATCGTGCACTCCCCAAATGACATGTGGAAGATATGCGTCTTCAGACACCATTGCTCAACAAATGCACTGACCAGTGATTCATCCAACCTAAATCAGTGGTCGTTGAGCCTCGCGATATGTGCTAAACCGGCCGTCTGCGTGTACGATATGTTCCTCTCGCTTAGGGACATACCGTGCTGCCTCCTCATGCTGGTGATACATCGGTGAACTGCATGACGATTAAAAAAATTCTCTTAGAACCATGAATATTTAGAAAACAAAAATAACGTTAAATGGATAATTATAATAAAATATAACCTGAACATAGTTAATCTAATATTTACGAATTAAATTAAAATAAAATAAATCAAATTAACTCAATTTAAATTAAATATTAACAGCACATAGTTAGTCTAATATTCTGGACGTAAAGCTAAACCTATACTATAACTAAACTTGTAGTGCCTCGTTAATATAATATTTAAGAATTAAATTTTTTAAATAAATTAAATCATGTTAAATCCTTGCTAATCCTCTGCTTCTTAGTTAATCCAACACTTGAAACCTAAATTAAATTAAATTCAATTAAATTCCAACAAAATTTCTAACCGCGTTAAACTTCTAACATTTAAATATTTACTTATAAATTCTAACCAAACATGTTATCACTATTCGTCCTAATACTTAGTTATACCTCATTCAACATGCATTTGTAGTTTCAATATTCGAACAAACTACTACCCCTAAATCAATAGTCTAACTAGTATTTGAAGTTTAAAAATTCTAATAACGCGTCTAATCAACTTCTAAGCAATTTAACATAACTAATAATTCTTTATTTCTTAAAGAAAATAAATGAAATTAAATTTCATTCATTAATTTTTTCATGGACACTACAGCAATATGGACAACTCCGTCCAACCAATAGATTCGATTCGGGTCGTCTATCATTTTCGCAGTTTGAATTTTGTAGTTTAGATTTTCTTAGTTTTTTAGAATTTTTTGTGTTAGGTGGATTTTTAGTTTGGTGAAATGTAATTCGAAACAAGTGAATTTAAATTCTATATATAGTGATATCGTAGCTAAATCGAATTAATTTGTATCGAATTACTACCATAACATGTCTCTGTATAAATCAAATTTAGTTCATTCGAATTACTATGTGCCACAATACCATGTACTAATTCGAAATTAGTTGTATTGAATTACTGAATTGGCTAATATCATAGAAATTTTGAATTTCATTCCGATATAAATCAAAGCTAGTTATTTTGATTTATATTATTTTTTACTAATTCAAATCAGATTGATTCGATTTAGTATTATAATGCATAATTCAAATTCAATGAATTTAATTTATATAGAATTATATACAAAAATATATATGTAACTTTATTTGATTTGAGACTTTTAATTTCATGTAATATTATAATAAATTTGGTTTATCAACGTGTTTTATCCTTAATTTAAATTTGTTCCTGTAAAAAAATTCATCAGGAATTATACAAAGGCAGAAAATTAACTATATATTCTAGGCAACAAGTGGCCGTCTGCGCATTAGTGAATAAGATAAAAAAAAATTTAAATAATATCCACTGCTAGAAATCCAAATAAATCAATGGGATTAAAAGTAATTTAGATCAAGCTAATACAAACAAAATTATATAATCTCTTTTGTTTTATTCCTCCTCTGATCCTCTGTGCTACCATTTTTGTCAGGTTTACCTTTTATTATTACTATTTTTGTCAACTAGCTTATATAATTTTGTTTACACTTGCTCCCACATGCCCTTTAACCCTTTCTCTGTTTTATTACATACATACATAAGCTTCCAACTTGATTTGATCATGTCTTTTTTCATTAACATTAATTTAATATAAACTGTATTGTGTGTGTATATAGTTTATACTATATAATATATTGTGACGATAAATATTTTATTTATTATGAGGTGTCTCAATCTTTACATGCCCATATTATATATATAGTGATAGATAACGAGAAAATGTGTTAAAATAAAACAGGTATACATAACTTATTGAAGGTCTATTAGGCACCCTGAAAATAATTGATTCCATTTTCTTTTTTTCTCGTGGAATTGGCTCATAAAAGATTCCAAAAGTTAGGCACTACCCCATTTTGCTAATGGCTAATGACTCATTAGTCCAATCCCATTATATGAAAAAAAGAAGAGTAACTAGTCATTTTAGATTAAATAAAAAAGTGTGGAATAAATCATTGAGAATAACGTGGCATGTTATCAATTAATGATAGTGGTAGTGTTGCTAAGTCCTACATTAGCACACACCAAAAACATAAATATTTAAAAAAATCTAAAAGAGGAGAGATAAGAAGATTTTGCATGAAAAAAAAAAAAACCAAGTATGCACACTCATGTATTAAATGAATTTTTTAATTTTAATATGGAAAGAGGGTTGGTGTATAACAGAATTATGAAGATATATGGTGTTTCACTAGGATATGAAGACTGCACAAGACAAATTGGACTATCTGATTGGAGGTACTAAAAATTTTGGGTCCGATTTGTGTATTGGCAGAAGAATCCTGAGTTCGATTTGTGTACTGACAGAAAATCTTGGGTCCAATTTCAATATTCACGAAATTCTGCTCCACACAAATCGAACCGTCCGATTTGTGTCCCTCTCCCTCTGCAATGAAATCAGACGGTCCAATTTCTTTCTACTAAAACAAAATATTGAACACCGTCACAACCGTATATATCTCTCCAATACTCCATAACTCAGTACATGTCAACTTCATATATAAAAAAAAAAAAATTAGCCGTATTAAATAGCATACAGCATAGTTTATTAATTATTTATTAATTTCTTTTAATGATTGGAGTTATTTTTAATAGAAAAATTGAGTTTTCTGTTTGAAGATCACAAATAGAGTTTTACAATATTATTCAACCAAATACTTATAGGTCTTGTTTATAGAATTCTTTTATTTTGAAACGGTGATTTTGTAATTAATTTTAAAGGTTGAGTTCTGATTAAATTATATATTTAAAAAAGTTGTTATTGAATCAAATATCCATATTTTTATAATTTTTAAACTAACAAATAAATAGGTCAAAGATATTCTTCCTAATGTGATAGTATATTTTACAATATAATTAATACAAATTAAATTCTATATTAAATAAATTTTGGGTGGGAACAAGAAATAAAAAAGAACATTATCTATGAAATAATGATTCATCATTCATGGTGCAAAAATGATGAGGTCAAACAATTGAGAGAAAAAGGAGATGTTGTAACTTGCAAGTGCTCATCTCATAATAATTAATAAAAGAAAGAAAGCAAATGGCTGTCACTTTCTCTTTCCTGCCCGCCCTGCCCGGATGCACACTCTCACATTCCAAGCCTGCCCGGCCGGCCCGTTGTTGAAAAAAAAAAAAAAACTTTCTCCCTTTCACATGCAAGTTTTCAGTTTTCCACTCCCTCTCTCTTCCACCTACAGCCCCTCTAGACTCAATTTCACAACTGGGTTGGTTTGATGTCTTTTTTGTTATCTGTTTTCCTTTTCTTTTTAGTTATTTAGCACTGTACTTATGTTGTTGATCCTTGTTATCATTGAATACTAGGTTCTTGTTCCTTGTTTTTTTATGTTTCATATGTTGTTGATGATGATGATTGATGAAGAAGCTGTATTTTTAAGAAAAGACTTAAATTATTGTAGCTAAGGTTGCTTAAGGTGACTCTTTTCTTTTTTAATTTAAATATATTTTTTTTCTTATTGAATTTTGAAGCTTTAAGGACTTTTGAGTAATCAAAAAAATTGGTAGGAATTTGAGGGAAGATGGGGTTTGAGAATAATGCAATTAAAGCAGGGAGTTTAGATGTTGAAAAGTCAAAGGGAGGGAAGAAGAAGAAGAAGAAGAATAGAGATGGTGATGAGAGTGGATGTTGCCTTAGATTGAGTTTCATTGGAAGTTGCATACCTTCAAGATCAAAGGTTGATAACTCCATAAGTGGCACCACTACTAGTGCTCATAGTTGTAAGTTTTTTCTTTTTGTTAGTATATTTTTATTGTTTTTTATTTTTTACGTATGTCTCACTTCTTTGGCTTCATGATATTTTTCTATTTGATATCAAAATTTAAGTGAAGGAAAAATAAATTCTGGTTGTGTTTACTTTTTGGTTCTATTCATCCTTTTGTATCTTTGAGCTGCTAACTTTTTGTGTTAATTTAAGGATCATAGGTTTTTATTTCTGAGTTGTGACATTGAGAGATCATTATTGAATCATATAGATTAAAGAAAGTTAAACCATGGATGTCAATTTTGGTATGAGAATTTTAGAACTGACTTAAACGTGTTCTAATTCCATGATTAGATTGCTTAAATAGATACATATCAGATTCATATCATGTACTAGTTTTTATTAATCCTTTAAAATCCCAAGTGTTTAGGTGGTAATACCATGAAACAATGAATGAATTGAAGGTTTTTCTAATTTATTTTCAATAAGTAGATAAAGCATCTGCATATGAGAGAAGCAAGAGGGAAGCAAGTGCGGCACCAGAGTCCTCAACAACAACTAGTAATGCTGGAAGTGTCCCGTCGACTCCGAAGTTCAGCGAGGAGTTGAAGGTTTCTCCTCGGTTGCGAAAATTCACCTTCAATGAGCTTAAGTTGGCAACTAGGAACTTCAAACCGGAGAGTCTTCTCGGCGAGGGAGGGTTCGGTTGTGTCTTCAAGGGTTGGATTGAGGAGAATGGAACTGCACCTGTGAGACCGGGGACCGGTCTTACTGTTGCAGTCAAGACCCTTAACCATGATGGACTTCAGGGTCACAAAGAGTGGCTTGTAAGAAACTTATTCAAGGATTTTCCTTTTAATTCTGTGATTGCTTTTTGTTAACATTCTCGGTGTCTTTCTTCTTCTTTCCAGGCTGAATTAAACATTCTTGGTGATCTTGTCCATCCTAATCTTGTAAAATTGATTGGTTTCTGCATTGAAGATGACCAAAGATTATTGGTTTATGAGTTTATGCCCCGAGGGAGCTTAGAGAACCACCTCTTTAGAAGTACGATACGAACTTATTTTCATCTCTGTAGATGTGTTCACCACTGCTTATTTATATCTGCAATCTCAAGTCACAAATATTATATCACAATTTAACACACACTTAATGTAAATGTTGGTTGAAAACAGTTTTTTTTCTTGCACTATGTTCTTATAAATATGTATGCATGAGGAAGTTTAATCGTTTTCTGGTAACAACCATGAATTATGCAGAAGGGTCTATGCCTCTTCCTTGGTCTATCAGAATGAAAATTGCACTTGGTGCTGCAAAAGGTCTTGCTTTTCTCCATGAAGAAGCTCAGAGGCCCGTAATCTATCGTGATTTCAAGACATCTAACATACTATTAGATGCGGTATGCGAGTTATTAACAAACAAAGCATTTTCTTTTTATTTAGTTTGCTATTCAGTATTCATACTCTTAATGTAAAATCACAAAATCAAAATTGGTTTTAGGAATACAATGCAAAGCTCTCTGATTTTGGACTCGCCAAAGATGGTCCCGAAGGGGAGAAGACACACATATCTACAAGAGTTATGGGAACATATGGCTATGCAGCTCCTGAGTATGTGATGACGGGTGAGTTCGAACCTTATCAATAGCAATTGGAACTGTCATAAATCTAAGCTTTTCATTAATGTTAAATATCCCAGCTTGGTTTATGCCAGCCTAATTTTTCTGTTTCATTTATTAACATCATGTTTCATTGATTACTCGGCGAGCCAAGTTATAATGTAGCAATTAAAAGAACTGTTGTCAGATATATCCAAAGTAAAACTTAGAATGAATCCTGTTAAAGGATATAGTATTATGTGCTATGAATCTGTTAGTGAAGATGATGGGTTATTGACACTTCTGTAGATATTCAAACTTAATTTACCAAATGGATTCTGTTACTTTAAAATACTCTGCATCTCAAACAAAATTTTGAAGGGGCTTGAATATGGATTCTATTTCTATACTTAGATTGTTTATATTACCCTAATATCCTTTGAGTTCTAAGCTTTGTACTACATAGTTTTTATCTTTTTCACTTTAAGTTTTAATTCTGACATGAAACTACCTATTTTGATCAGGACATTTGACGACGAAAAGTGATGTCTATAGTTTCGGAGTAGTGCTACTGGAAATGCTCACCGGCCGGCGATCTATTGATAAGAATAGACCAAATGGGGAGCACAACCTTGTGGAATGGGCAAGACCTTTTATCTTAGACCGAAGAATGTTCTATCGGATAATCGACCATCGCCTTGAAGGCCACTTCTCCATTAAAGGTGCACAAAAAGCAGTCCAGGTAGCAGCTCAGTGCCTTGCCCGCGATCCGAAATCCAGACCTATGATGAGTGAAGTTGTTCAAGCTCTAAAGCCTGTACAGAACCTCAAGGACATGGCCATTGCGTCTCGCCACTTCCAGTTCATTCGAGTTGATCGAACCATGTCTATGCCGAATCCTAAAAACGGCATGCAAACACAAGTAGGATCTTTCTCAAGGAAGGGTCAACCTGTAAGGACCTTGTCAAGTCCAAGAGGTCCTCCTGGTTCTCCATTTCACCATTATAGCAAGTCTCCCAAACCTAATGGATGAGAATCACAAATCTCACACTATCCTTAGTTTGCTTCTCTGTTCATTCACAAAAGCTTATGGATCCAAGAGTAACTAAATTAGTCCCTCGCTTTCTGTGTATACCAACTTTCTCACTTTAGAGGAGCCGAATCCTAAGATAGTTTATTCCATTATGGTGGGGACTTGGTTTCACAATCTGAGGAAAAAGAACAGAATATACTACAGCTTTTATGTGTGGAATTTGTTTTACCTTTTTCCACCTTATTATAGTTTTATTATTAGGATTCCTTCCTTTCATAATGTAACTTTGTAAAAAAAAATGGTGGTGGTGATAACTCATGTTATTCATAGATGTTTACATACTCATTGGTCATTATACTTTTTAGTAAATAACTTATTAATGTAACTTATGTTCCATACTTGTACCAGAAACATGGTAGAGTTTCACTGAATTAGAGGTGCTGAAGATTCCTTCTTTGTTTCAATTTATTTTTGGGTTCAGAATCTATTATTTACCTGTCTATATAAAGTAATAAACTTGTTAGTATTATTACATGGTTATGCTTAACTCCGAATTTTATTTGAGAAAAATTTAATAATTTTTCAGGTAAAATATTTCATTTACTAAACTCTCTATAAGTAAACTAGCAAGTACAACTTTCATATATGGAGGACTGCCCCCAAAGTCCAAACCAAAGTAAACTAGCAAGTACTTGTAGGCCTATTTTGAAATTTATTAACTTTGTGGTCCAATAAGCAATATATCATATACTATTATCCAATAAAATCCAACAAGATAAGCAAGAAAATCTAACCACAAATTATCATTATTCATTATCCTTTCTTTCTTTCTTTCTTTCTGTCAAGTTAGCCATGGAAACAACCTCTCTCTCTTCACACTTCATTCTCACTAGACATCTCGTTCCATCATCAAGAAGCCACAAACACAAACAATTCTTACAACCCCAACAAAATCAACACCAACTTTCTCTCAGATTCAAATGCAGCAGCAGCAACAATGACAACAGTAGTGGTTTAAACTCATCATCAGTTCAAGCACCAACTGATTCAGCTAATGATTCAGCTGCTGTAGGAGTAAGGTTCAGGAGAAGGTCATCAAGAAGACAATCAAGAAAGCAAGAAAACAATAACAATGATGGAGGTGTTGCTACAAGAATGGGAAATGTCAAAAGTGCCCCTAAGAAGAAATGGGAGGAGATGACATTGAATGAGAAGGCAGTGGAACTATACATGGGAGAAAAGGGTGCACTGTTTTGGCTCAACAAGTTTGCATATGCATCAATATTCATAATGATTGGTGCTTGGATTTTGTTCAGGTTTGTTGGTCCTGCACTCAATCTTTATCAGCTAGATTCTCAACCATTGAACCCTTCTGATGTATTCAAGGGATCTTAATTAGCTTCTTCCTAATTTTGAAACAAATGAAGATTGCTTGTTTTATCTTTTGTTATCATGTGTACTTTAATTTTGTACCCTTATTCATAGGAAAATTAATCGTTGAGTTTAGACATACAAATATAGAAACAAGATTTCAATTAGCATTGCTGTTAAATTGTTAATTATCTCGAACTACCTCAAGCATGATTATTGATTAGTAAGTTACATATATAGAATTCATAGACCTATTGTTTCCATGTAAATGATGCTTCATTATTCCATTAACTATGAAAAAAAAAAAGATTTTTTTTTTAAATATGATTCTGGTGAATAATCTAAGGCGATGATTTTTGTTTTTCCTTTGTCTAAAATTCAATAGGTATATATCTATTGATGAGCAAAATCTTCCTCGTAATTTTCACTGAAATAATAATTTTGTAGGTAAGATACAAGTTTAGATGGCCGATTTTTGTGTGTATTTGAGATAAAATCAAGTTTAGCTATTTTTTTATATTAGCTAGGTGAATGGTTATTCTACAAATTTAACTAAAAAAAGATTCTAAAGATCTTGATAAAACTAAAAAATACAAGCATTTATAGATTGAATGCAAAAATTGTTATGAATTAAATTATAAGAAATTGAGCAAATGTAATTGCATAATTCTATAAAACGTTTTATACTATCAATACATTAAAATTAAATTTTTACAAATTTAAAATTAAACTTTTACAAATTTATCAAAAGATATTTAAGTCTAAATAAACTAAGTGCATGCATGCATTGCTATGATAAAACATAATGACGGAGTTAGATACTTAGATTTATGTATTTGATGCAATTTAGTAGGATAAGATTCTATATAATTTTTGTTGTGTTATGGAATATTTTTGGTAGCACGAATTAAGGAACAAAACAAATAGAAAGAATTTACCTCTAATAAAAATTTACTGGCATAACACATTTAGCTAGAAAGAATAATATAACAAAATCTCATTTCATTTTAGGATGATTATTTAGTATTCGAAAATTTTCGTACGAACAAATTTATCTCAAAAAAAATAAAAATTATCAAATAGGTGTTGAGTTAAGTCTTAAAATGATTCTTGAAGTTATATTCAAAGTTTTAAAATGGTTTTTGAAGTTAATAATTACTCAATTTTATCTTCGAACTTAGCATTCCGAAATTCATACTAGTCCCTAAAACACTTTCCATCCATCGGAACACTGAAATGACGTCGTTTTGTATTTATAAAAAAAAACATGAGTCTCCCCTTCTCCCTCCTTTCCCTTTCCTTTCCCCTTCCCCTTCCCCAACCCGAAACCTTTGTTGCCGCCTCTCGCCAACTTCGATCACGGCGCCACGCTGTTCGCCTCCCTCTTCATTCTAGTCTCTCACACTCTTATCTCCTCTCTGTCTCCTTCTGCCTTCCTGATCCCTTTTATATTCGCTAATTTCAAAATTAATTTGTCACTGCACTCCCTTACTGAAGTTGAAAGAGCTTTTCGAGCAAGCTTATGGGAGATGCCGCACTGCTCCCATCGAAAGTGTTTCCTTCATCGTTGATTAATGATTTTGATTTCAAAGTTGGCACCAGGGTCACTTTGCTTTGCTTCGGGGTTCATTTATTTTTTTTCAAATTTTTTTAACTGCAATGGAGTTTGTTCTGTTACTGGTTGTATAAAATTTTGAACTTGATAAATAGATTTTGTGGTTTAGGTGAAAGATGAATTTGAATTGAGTCTGTTAAAATAATGTGTATTAATGAATAATGAGAATGTTTAGTTAATGTGTTTGTGGAAATTAATGGTTAATTGTGTATGAAGAAAAACAAAATAAATTAATGAGGGAATTAAATTTGAAATCGTGGTAGCAGATCGAGATAGAGAAGAGACAAGAGAAAAGAGAGAGATAGAGAGAGACAATTAGGAGATATGAGTGTAAGAGACTAAGTTGGAGAAAGTGGGGCGCGCGGCGCAGTGTTGTGACAGAGGCCGGCGAAAAGTGGAGACAGAGAAGAAAGAGAAGGGGAAGGGGCTTAGGTTAGGGAAGGGAAAAAGGAGGCTTTTTTTTTTATAGATACAAAACGATGTTGTTTCAGTATTCTGATGAATAAAAAATGTCTTAGGAACTAGTATGAGTTCTGGAATGAAGTTCAAAAATAATATTAGATGACTATTAATTTCAATGACTACTTTAAAGTTCGAGTGTAACTTCAGGAATCAATTTACAATTTGACTCAATAGAATTTTTCTTGTTTATTTCGTGGGATAGGTCAAGTTTTTCCATTAAAAATCACCTAATCCTTAATTTACAGGTATTAATTTGTTTAATTTTAATATTTTGAAAGACTAATCTAATTAAAGTTTAGAAAGATTAATATGTACATAAAGAATCTGAATTTGGAGATAGTGTATAATAAAAAAATAAAAGATAAACATAAAGACAAGAATTCAAACTGAATAAAAAGATATATTGAAATTGAAATAAAAATAAGAAGGATAGATTGAAATTGAATACAAAAAGAATCACTTTACTTTCTACCCAATTTCTTGACGCAACAAGAAAGGGATTCCTCAACCTAACTTGTCAACGCCATAATTTGAAAATTGAATAGAAGGAACTCCTCGACCTTCTATCCAATTCCCCGATGCAACAAGAGAGGGACTCCTCAACCTTAATTGTCCACACCATAGTTTTATCACGAAATCAAAAAAGGTTTTAAACCTCTAAATCATTTTACGCTACGACTACAATAGCTAAGGAGATATTTATAACCTTTTATTAGATTAAAACAATGAAAACCCTCAAACCCATGAACATACACTCAATCTAGTAATTAAATAAATAGAATCAAAATATATCAAATTAAATTAAAATATTTTAAAAATATAAAATAATATCTTCTAAATAATACTTAAACTCTTTATATCATGAACATTTAAAGCACTTATCACTGTAGTTGTGAATGTGACCCAAACTATTTCTACTCTATTTACTGCTGTTCTTTTTACTTCAATAACTATTGTTACCGTTTCTATTATAAGTTGGTCCATATCCAACTAGTAGTGTTAGGTGATAACGTATCTAATGATGATAATTTTTATTCTTAATGGAAGAATTTATCGGACCCAATTTTTTTTAAGAATGAAGTAGTCACTTTACTCTTCACTTTATCTTAATATCAACTTCTATTTTATATAATATAGATAGCTTTTACAAGTATTATTAAATTTTGTGATGCACGAATTAGATAGCGGAGGATATGAACACCTCACTGATCACATCCTTTGTGATTGATCATTCAGACACGCTACTAAAGTTGGAGTTGGATTTATAGGAAGCGTTTCAGGTGTGAATCGTAGGTAAAGTGAATTGTAGTAATATACTATTGTCAGGTTTTTAATATTAGGTTTTAAGTCTTTATAAATTTAAGAGTAAATCGTTTATCTAAAATGAATCTTGTTTAATATTATTCGTTTAC
>NC_029788.2:126557904-126559903 GCF_000816755.2 Arachis ipaensis
TAAGTACAATTTAGTAGATAATACAATTATATATATAATTCAGTTGAAATTGATTTATTAGGAGAGGAAAATATATATAAATCGGTTTTAGCAACTCCAATTTACTAAGAGAAAAAAATATATGAACATTAATAATAATAAATGGTTCAAAATTTTGAGAATTAACTAAAATCAAAGCTACTCATGCATTTTCTCCTTATTCTTACTCTAAAGGAAAAGTATATAGAACCAAAAGGTTATCAGCCAAAAACTAAATAAAACTACATTAATTTATATTAATAATTAATTTTAAATTTTTTAAATTCAAAATTTAAAAAATTTAAAATTGATTAACTAAACCTAATTAAAACCTATAAAAACATTCTTCTTCTCTCTCACATTAACCTACCCACCTCTAACAATCACACACACAGACCTCTCTCTCTTTCACCGTCTGTTCCTCTCCGCTTTCCCACCGCGACCCACTCCTCCGATCGCTTCTGCTTCCAGTCGGAACTGTCTTTATCAGATCGAGAGCTCGTGAACCTTATGTTCAGACTCTCACCCTCGGACCCGTCAACCATCCCAACAATCACACATATAAACCTCTCTTTCTCTCACCGTCAGTCCCTCTCTGCCTCCCCACCGCGACTCACTTCTCTGATCGCTTCTGCTTCCAGTCGGAACTGTCTTTATCAGATCGGGAGCTCGTGAACCTTATGTTCGAACTCTCACCCTCGGACCCGTCAACCATCCCTATCACAATTCGGTCCTCAAGTCCATGGCTCGCACAGGCTGATCGTATATCTCCAGCTCGTCGTTCTCGTGTGACCAGGGAAGAAGCAGCGCCGCGAGCTCCATGGATCCCTGTTGTTGGCGTTGCGCGAAGAACCGGGCTGCAGACCCTTAGGGTGCTCCGCTTGCAGCAGGGGCGCAGGTAGGTATAGAGAAAGGTTAATTTCTACAAAACCCAGCCCAATAGTCCATTCCCTATCCCCTTTTCTATTTCCCAATCCTTATTCCTTTTTTATTTCCCAACGTCACTAATCAGTTCCCAATCCCCTTTTTTTATTTTTCAACAACAACCGGTCTCTTCCTCTCCCTCTTTTCCCACCTTGGCTTTCAAAAAAATTAGGTAACAACTTTTCCTATTCTTCTTCTTCTTTATCTCTTTAATCTTCTTATCTTTTACAATTTTACCTTTTTAACTCTTATTTTTTTTTTGTTTTTTGCAGATTAAAAAAAAGAGAGTAGTTTAACAAGTGATTTTTCACTCCTCTTTCTCAAAAAAGGTTCTATTTTTATTCTTTTTTATATATTTAGTTATATTATAATCTCCAAGTTGAAAATATTAGGGATCAAGGGTATGATGGTGCTAGCAACATGCGGGGTGAGTGGAATGGTTTGCAAGCTTTATTTCTTAAAGATTCTCCACAAGCATACTATGTGCATTGTTTCGCTCATAGGTTACAATTAGCATTGGTGGCAGCTTCAAGAGAGGTACTTCAAATTCATGAATTTTTTACTCAATTAAACTCTTCTTGGCCCAGCAGCATTTCTTGGCCCAGAACGGGTACAATTCTTGTTGGCCCAAGTTTGCTTTATGCCAGGAAAGAAGTTTGGAGTAACTCGGTGAGGGTAGTATGGAAGTCAGAGGCAATTATTAAAGGAGTCCTTCAACAATTACAGAAATATAAAAAGACATTCATTTAATATGAAAAAAAAAACATCCTAATACTTAATAAAAGAAACATTCAGTTATATTTTAGCAAAAATAATTAAATATCTATAAAATTTAAAAAAATTATGAAATTCTTAAAAAAATAGAGACATTCACATTTGCAATACAAAAAAAATTCGAAAAATATATAAAAGAACATCCATTTAGTATAAAAAAGAAACATTTTGATACTTAGCAAAAGAAACATCTATATATATTAACTCGTAGAAATTTTGGATTCACCAAAAATATTTTGACTGATTTTTGGCTAATACCCTTTTGGTTCTCTAGCATTGCTCC
>NC_029788.2:126561071-126567536 GCF_000816755.2 Arachis ipaensis
CAAATTTTTTATGTGTAAAGAAATTTTATTTAATTTTTTATTTAATTTTTTAAACCATTTCTTGGCTTAATCAATTCTAAATTCTTCTATTTATCATGTCCGTCCCACCTCCCAACAATAGCCGCTAGGTCACAGCTGTGCATTCTCCCTTTTTTTAGCTACCTATTAGGTAGCGTTTGTTTTGAGGTATTGAGACAGAGACTGAGAGATTGAGATTCAGTATCATGTTTGTTAGTTCAGAGATTGGTATTAAAATTTCTGTCTTTGTCTCTAAAATTTCAGTATTTCAGTACCTCCAAAAAATAGGGACACAGGAGACTAAAATTTTTAGAGATAAAAACTGAAACTTTAATAACATTTTATACCTAAAATACTTTCATTTCAATTAATTAATTCCAATTTTACCCTTTGTACAAATTAAATTAGAGTTTCATTCTTGTTTCAATTCCTGTCTCCCATTTTGTACCAAACAGAATACTAAAATTTATTTCAATCCCTATTTCTTAGTCTCTGTCTCTCAGTCTCAGTCTTTCCATTTCTGTCTCTCCACCAAAGGCTACCTTACAGTTTTTTTCTTTGTCATGTCAGGGCTATGAGTGCCATTGCGAACTTCACTATCATGACAAATTCAAACCTTGCTACTGGAGCACTTGAAACGTTTCCGGATTTATATATGTATTTATTGCTTAGGTATCGCGTTCTTAGACTTTGTCACGACTCACGAGGTTCTTTAATGAACCCTATAAGTTATTCTCAGGTATTAATTGATTCGCTCCTCGTTTTGGTATTTGCTTTTTTTTTTTGAAAAAGTTTAGGGGACAGCAACTTTGTTAAATTCTGTCCAGCATGTAATCAGCAAAGAAAAGTGAGTCATTAGATGAAAGTTCACACCAATTTCACACCATTAAAACCATCATTGATGGCTATTTAATGGCTACAAATCACAAAAATTGCTGGCCTCCTAGCATTCCTCTTTTTTTTTTCCCTTTATAACCATTAGAAATTTAAAATACTTACCGTGGAATATAATTAGTAATAAGTACGATTTTTGTAATAGATCAATACTTTTTTTTGTTTTTAATTTTTTTTACATACAAAATTGGAAGATGATGAACGTACATTCATTCAACTAAAAGAAAGAAAGAAATAAGAAAAAAAGAAGAAAAAAATGCAACATCAGAGAAAACATTTTTGTGTAGTTGCAGCAAAATTTGGGATAAAACTAAGACATTTAGGTGTAT
Organism: Arachis ipaensis; assembly: GCF_000816755.2. Taxonomy (NCBI): domain Eukaryota; kingdom Viridiplantae; phylum Streptophyta; class Magnoliopsida; order Fabales; family Fabaceae; genus Arachis; species Arachis ipaensis. Next base: position 126,562,313 of record NC_029788.2, read on the forward strand.
TATTTAAGATTTTTGGTGAATTTGTACTGATAAATTACGCATAATTCAAAGCTTTTCCTCTTTTTCCTCCTCATCTGCTTCTTCTTTTTTTTATCATCATCACCATCTTCTTCTTTTATTTTTCTTATTCATCTTTCATTTCTTGTTTTACCTTTTCAAGTTTCTTTTTGTTTTTCTCTTTCTTAACAAGAATAAAAACAGAAAAAAAAAAAGAAGAAATACATAATGCTGCAAAATTACTTGGAAGAGGATGAACCTACAATCATTCAACTATATAAAATAAAAAAATAAGAAAAAAAGAGCGTGTCTTCTCCTACGAAAAAAAAAGGAAAGAAGAAACTGTCAACGATCTACCTTTGTCTCCGCTTCAGTCCCACTTTTATTTTGGTCCCTAAAAGCTAAAGTAAGGGTAATTTTAAAATTAAGTTAAATTTTAGAGACGATTTTGTATATAAAAAAAGTTAAAAACAAAATTTTTTTTTGCTTATACCTTAAAAACAAAAATCGTACTAAATTCCAATCGATTATTTTCAATTTTAAGTATTTTAAGATTGTTATCTAGAGTTTTTAAAATTATTTTTTATTTATACTCAAAGTAAATATTAAATTTCCAATATTTAGTTAAGCATGGATGAATCTTTTTATTCAACCACACACGTCCTGAATGAAATTTCGGTGCAACTAAGCAAACAAAAGTTTAGAATTGAATTTACTAGGCATACTATATACAAGGCCCATAGACTTGTGTAAATTACTAATTATGTGATTGTCAATTCCATGGATTCCGATTCCTTTTTCGTATTTTCTAATTAATATTTTGGGTAACCAGTCTCATAGCGTATTAAATGTATGAACTATGAACCTGGCAATTTGTTATTTTATATACATTTATACATTATTCAAATTTAATAATATGCTATAGTACAAATAATACCACATAAGGAAAAAATAAAAACAATAATACTCACCCAAAAATTTTTTCTTTTTTTTCTTTTATATGTAATTATATTAGTTGGAACTGCAGGGGTGCCGGTAGTAAAGCGTTCCCATCGATTATTCGGGATCTTCGCCAGGAGTATGGAGCAAATCTGTTCTTCCTCTTAGAAACCCACATCAGTGGTGCACGCGGGAAGCAAGTCAGGGATAAGATGGGTTTCGATAAAGCCTTTGTTGTTGACGCTGTGGGGCATGCTGGAGGAATTTGGTGCCTATGGGATTCCGCTGTTTGGAGGGTGGATATCCTGAATCATGACAGACAGTTCATTCACCTCAAAATTTCTGATGCGAGCAGTAATTCAACCCCTTGGCTTATAACAGCAGTTTATGGTAGTCCTCAAAGGATCACTAGAAGAACCCTATGGGCCACAATTAAAGCCTATGCAAGCAGTGTTAATCTCCCTTGGTGCCTTTTGGGTGATTTCAATGCCATGCTACACGACCATGAGAAGCGTGGAGGGGCGAGGTATAACCACCAAAGTGCTTGCAAGGAGTTTCAGGAATGTGTTTCTACGAGTGGCCTAATTGACCTGGGCTACTCCGGCTGGCCGTTTACTTGGAAAAGAGGCACTCTTGCAGAACGTTTGGACAGGGGGTTCAGCAATGTGGATTGGCAAATTGCCTTTCCTGAGGCTTGTGTCAAGCACCTGCCCATGCTCAAGTCCGACCATTCCCCAATCTGCCTGCAACTCTCCAATACTATGGCGCAGAACAGAGGAAGAAGGCCTTTCCGTTTCCTCGCTGCCTGGTTAACTCATCCGGAATTTAGGAATGTCGTTGATGCATCTTGGAATGTCCATGAGTCCTGGAGTGAGGGTATTTCTAACCTGAAAAGCAAGCTCAAGGATTGGAACAACTCGGTGTTTGGCAACATTTTTAAACGAAAAAGCAGAATCCTCAAAAGGCTTCAAGGGATCGCAAACAGATTGGGATACGCACATAACCCTTTCCTGGATAAGCTGCAAAAGGATCTGTGGCTGGAATACGAACAAATCCTCATCCAAGAAGAAATCCTTTGGTTCCAAAAAGCTAGATGCAAATGGATCGAGTTTGGGGACAAAAATACAAAATTCTTCCATGGTTCAACTATGATTAGAAGGCGCAGAAATAAAATTTCCTCTCTTCAAAACGATAATGGGGACTGGGTAACTGACAAAGCAATACTGGAAAGCATGGCCACTACGTTCTTTATGGACCTCTATACGGACAGCCCAAATCATACTCCTTTCATCCTTGAGAAGTGCTTCCCTCCCCTGAGTAGCCTTGATAACAACATAATGGGGCAGATGGTGACCAACGAGGAAGTGAAGGATGCGATTTTTGGTATCGGTAGCTGGAAGGCGCCCGGCAGAGATGGGCTTCAAGCCATCTTCTACCAGAGTCAGTGGTCTAAAGTAGGTATGGACGTTTGTGATCTAATCAGGAATATTTTCCAAGACCCAAAGCAAATCTCAGAGGTCAACGAGACTCTTATCACTCTCATTCCCAAGTCCGAACCGGTCTCCCACCTAAAACAGCTAAGACCAATCAGTCTCTGCAATGTGTCTTACAAGGTGGTTACGAAAATTCTCGCCAATCGTTTGCGAAGAGTTATGGACAAGCTGGTTATGCCTAATCAATGCAGTTTTGTTCCCGGAAGACATAGTTCAGACAACATCGTAATCACGCAAGAGATCATCCATTCTATGAGAAGGAAAAAAGGAAAAAAGGGGTGGATGGCCATAAAGATTGATTTGGAGAAGGCGTATGACAGGTTAAAGTGGGTTTTTATCAAGGAGACCCTCGTCGACATTGGGTTTCCCCAGTCCTTTATTAATCTCACCCTCTCGTGTATCTCGACGGCAAGGATGAGGATTCTTTGGAATGGCGAAGAGCTTGATGAATTCTCGCCCTCCAGAGGTATTAGGCAAGGAGACCCCATCTCCCCTTACATTTTCGTGCTTTGCATTGAGAGATTATCCCAACTCATCAGTAAAGCAGTGGACCATGGTTTTTGGAAGCCAATCCGCCTCAAGAAGGATGGGCCGCCGATCTCTCACCTGTGCTTCGCGGATGATATCATTCTGTTCGCTGAGGCCAACCTGGATCAAGCCAACACCATCAACAAATGTCTTGAGGCTTTCTGCGAGAGCTCAGGGCAGAGGGTTAGCAAAGACAAAACCAGGATTTTCTTCTCAAAGAATGTGGGTCATAATGTCCGAACGGAAGTGAGTAATGCCTTGCAGTTTGCCAGAACTGAAGACCTGGGGAAATATCTGGGCGTCCCTATTCTGCACTCCAAAGTGTCCAAACATACCTTTGAGGATGTTATCAACAAACTCCATACCAGGCTAAACTCTTGGAAAGCCTCCTCTCTATCTCTTGCTGGGAGACTAACTCTGGTGAAATCTGTCCTGTCATCTATTCCTTTATATCATATGCAATCTGCTGTTTTGCCTACTGCTACTTGTAATACTATTGACCGTGTTTGCAGGAATTTCCTCTGGGGAGATACTGAACAAACAAAAAAGATACATTTGCTCAATTGGGGAAAAGTCTGTGCGCCAAAAAATTTTGGAGGTCTAGGCCTCAGACATGCTTGCCAGTTGAACCAAGCCTTTATGATGAAGGTCGGGTGGGGGCTTATAGAAAGGAGAGATGCTCTCTGGGTTAGAGTCCTCAGGTCTAAATATGGAAGTGGAACTGATCTCATGCCTAGAGTGGAGAGGAAGCGTAGCAACTCAAACCTATGGAAGGGCATCTGTTCTGTGTGGGAAAATGTTAACCGAAGTTCCATTTGGAGAATTGGTGATGGCTCCCAAATTCGCTTCTGGGAACATTGTTGGGTTCCAGGAGTGGGACGACTAAGCGAGAGCTCAAGCCAGGTAAGTAGCAATTTTAATGATTCCGAAATGGTAATGGATTTCCTAAATGTTGCAGGGCAGTGGGATGTTGTTAAGCTTCAGAGTGTACTGCCAGAGGACATTGTCAACAAGATTGTGGCTATTTCTCCCCCATCACCGTGGAAGGGACCTGATTGTATGGCCTGGTGCCACTCCCCGGATGGATCCTTCAGTGTTAAAACAGCCTACCAGTCTCTTATGTCGAACCAGGACAGCCCTAATAAGATGTTCAAGCTAGTGTGGTGCTGGCAAGGACCGGAGCGTATTAGAACCTTTCTCTGGCTAGTTGTGCACAACGTCATCCTCACAAATTTGGAAAGAAAACGAAGACACTTGACCACTGATGATACTTGCCCTCGGTGCCGAAACCAGGATGAATCAACCATTCATGTCCTAAGAGACTGCTTCTATGCGAAGAGTATATGGCGCCTGCTTAACCCCCCTGACAGCAGTAGATCCTTCTATAGCACTGGCCTCGAAGCGTGGCTGCTTCAAAACCTCACCTCAGATAATAACTGGGCTTGTACCTTTGGTGTTGCTGTATCCTCTCTATGGTACTTCCGAAATAAACTTGTGTTTCAGGGAGACCTTGTTCCTACTACCACTGCGTCTCACCAAATCCGGGCTCGGTCCGAGGAATTTCTCAAGGCAGCCAAGAAGGACCTGAATCCAAGAAGCACACAAGCTGCTAGTGAGTGCCTTGTAGGTTGGTCTCGCCCGGATGAAGATTATGTTAAACTAAATGTCGATGGATCCTGGTTCTCTCAGAGGAGTAATGCTGCTTGTGGAGGTGTTTTTCGAGACTCGGCAGGAAGGTTTTTGAAGGGGTTTTCTTGCAACTTGGGCAATTGTTCAATCATGCACGCAGAACTGTGGGCAATTATCCACGGACTGAACACTGCCACTATGAATGGGTATCTAAACATGGTTGTGGAATCCGATTCAGCTGCTGCCATCAAATTCATTAACCATGGCTGCCCCCCAGCACACCCATGTGCTCCCTTGATACAAGACATCCGGACCTTAGCTTTACGATTTCAGCATATTACCTGGAACCATGCCCTGCGCGAAGCAAACTCGGTGGCGGATCTCCTTGCCAAGAAGGGTCAGGACTTGGCCCTTGGGTTACACCTCTTCGACAAAGCTCCACCAGACATTAGCTACGCACTTCTTGGTGATAGTTTAGGGACCCTCAGAATTAGGGGATCTTAGAGTTTTGTTTTTTTCCCTTTTTTGGCTTTGTTAGTTCTCTGTTGTTCTCTTTCCTTTCCTTGTTGGGGTTTTTAACCCCCGTAGATCACCAAAAAAAAAATATGATATGAAAATATTATCTATTTTTATATACT
>NC_029788.2:126567598-126568356 GCF_000816755.2 Arachis ipaensis
AAGTAAAAATTGTTATATTTAAAATTTTTATTAATTAAATATATTTTAACTCTTTATTTATTGTATTTTATGTTAATAAATTATAGTTAGAATGTTTTATTTTTTATTTTTTAGTAATAAATAAAATTTTAAACATGTCTTTTTTTTCAGAACACATTTGTCATAAAAATATCCTTGCTGAATTTTATAATTGTATTTACAAAATCAAGCAAGTCACAAATATTAAACTTATAAATACACAAAAATGTTATCTATATCTTAGTCTCAACTCATATAATAACATACATTATTCTTATATACCCACTAATCGCAGTTTTCACATTGATTTTAATATAGTAAGTTAAAAATGGAAACAACTATTAAAGAATGTTGAGAAATAATGAGGAAGGAAGAAAGAAGATATTTGTAATTTGAAATTATTCCACATGTAATTATAGAAACACATGGTCCCTACGATTAAATGCTGTTTGGTTTTGGTATTGGCGTGTTGCCCGTATTGAAAAGACAACAAAAAATATGATGAAAGTAAGGCAATGTTTGTTTCAGAAATTGAAACTGACCCTTTGCATTATTTCAGTGAGGCCTCCCCTGTTGTTTATTAGTACTGTATTTAAATTTTTTTTATTTTTTTAAATTAAATAAATAGAATAATTATTAAAATAAATAATTTTAAAAATAAAAAAAATATTTTTAAAATTATTTATTTTGGTAATTATTATATTTATTTAATTTATAAAAATAAAAAATCCTAGTTTAAG
>NC_029788.2:126568471-126575574 GCF_000816755.2 Arachis ipaensis
AAGTGGTTTCTGTTTCTTTGATAAAACAGTAAGCAGTTTGAAATTCTTTTTCAAAGAACACGGTTTTACAATAAAGGATGTGTGTCATATTCTGTAAAAATAGCATACCCTAGCTAATTTGTTTGTATTTAAATACTATTTGTCTGTTATAAATAATTTTTCCTTCAATCATATTTTATTTTGTCTCTCTATATATAAATAGTGATAGTAGAATTTCTTGAGTTAAACCCCAAAGTGGTCCCTGAGATTCACGGTTTGCACCAATTTAGTCCCTAACTTACCAATTGCACCATTTATGTCCCCGACTTTGTAAAAATTGCACCAAGGTCGTCCCTAACCACATCTCCGGACAAATTAATGAACGCCGGCCAAGTGAGAAGCCATGCCCGCCCAACCTTCTTTCTTTCTTCTCTTCTCTGAAACCCAGCCCAACCCGCAGACTTCCACACCAACCTTCCGTCCGTCCGTCCGTCCCTACCGCCGGCGACCACCGTCGCTAACCCTCCCTCCTCCCTTCTTCCTTTTCTTTCTTCCCTATTTCTCCATTTCTTTCCTCCTGTACGCAACACCCCTGTTCGTGGCGCCACCTCTGTCTGCACCTTCCAGTTCCGGTGAAAACCACCAGCGGCGGCGAAACTCTGTGCCGCTACGACACTACCTCCGCTCCTTACGCTATCTTCTTTTTTCACTCCTCAACGCAGGTTCCATTCCATCCTCTGTGTCTGTTTCTTTTTTTTCTAATTATTTTTTTATTTCAGTGCCTTTTGATTCTGCTTTTATTGATCTTGTTAGACTTAGGATAGTTGATTATTTATGTTTCTGGACTGAATGTGTATTGGCTGGTTGAAATTTTTGGATTGATTGATGCTTACATTAAACTGAAATTGCTGTTTATGAATCCTGCATACAACCTGTTCGATAAATTGCCTGAAAGTTAAATCTTATGTCTGATCATCATAGGCTTCAAATTTTGTTTTCATTAGGCATTGTAACTCATATTGTGCAGTTTTCTATAAGTTTTTATGATGATTGAGATTGAATTTTGGTTATGCACTTGGTGAATGTTCTTGCGTAACACCAAATTGAACTGAAATTTTAGAATTCATTCCTTGTTTGGTGTTAGCGAAATAAAAGGAAGAAAGAAAAGGAAGAAGGGAGGAGGGAGGGTTAGCGATGGTGGTCGCCGGCGGTAGAGCGGACGGACGGACAGAAGGTTGGTGTCGAGGTCTGCAGGTTGGGCTGGGTTTCAGAGAAGAAGAGAAGAAAGAAAGAAGGTTGGGCGGGCGCCAGGTCACTGCCGGCGTTCATTAATTTGCCCAGAGATGTGGCTAGGGACGACCTTGGTGCAATTTTTACAAAGTCGGGGACATAAATGGTGCAATTGGTAAGTCAGAGACTAAATTGGTGCAAACGGTGAATCTCAAGGACCACTAAATTGGTGCAATTGGTAAGTCAAGGACTAAATAGAAAAAAAATATAAAAGTTATGGTGGCTAGAATCAAAGTGATTTATGTATAATAATTTAGATATAGAGAAGAAAGCAAAAGTGTGTACAGTAATATTGGTACCACTTACCACCATAATAATAATAACAATCATGATTGCTTTCGTTTATTATCAATTGCAATATTATTGAATTAATTAAGATTGTGTGGACCTATATGGTTTCCATTTGAGATTTTTCATTTATTTATTCTTTTTTATAAACCGAATGAATCCGACTAATTCTTTAACCATACGCGAATTATTCACTCGAGGACAAATAATTGTATGCGGAATATTTTTTTTATTTATAAGTTATACAAAACAAGAGTAGCATCGAGAAATGATGATATATACATTATTAGACATATGTTCTACATGTGCACTGTCAGAAAATTAAACAGGGTGCTCTCAACACGCAACAATGGAAGCTATTAATTGCATTTACTACCACACTACCCATCGTCATCATCATCATAATTGATAATAACTATTGTATCTGCAACATTTATTGTGTGCCTATGAAGCTGTTCCCATAAATTTTGTTCTCTTTGGTTTTTTCCTTCCAGTAATTTACGTGTATAAATTGTTTGAGTTGAGATATTACGTAAAATTATCCTGATTGAAAATTATATATATTTTTTATATTTTTCTTTTGTTTTAAATCTGTTTAATTTGTACTTTGTAGCACTCTAAATCATTTAGAGATTTTCATGTAAATTATTTAGGTTATAATTATTTAAATATTAACTAAATTTTAATAAAAATGTTGACTTTCTAAATTTTTTCAATCCAATTTAGCACACAATAATCTATTTTGTTAGGCAGTTTCTTCTTAAATCGTTGTAACATAAAATAAATCACGTGAAAACTTAAAATACGGTTTAGGATCTAAAAAATTAGACAAATTCAAAGCAAGACAAACATGTATATAATTTTCAGTTAAGGACAATTGCATCATAAATTATCCAGTTTCTCTTTCTTTGTTCCTTTCACAAATGCTCAAGTTCAAATAACGCGTTTCTGACAGCAAATGTTTAACAAAGATAATTGTATTATAATGCTTAATTAACGTGAAGATTATTTTAGTAGGTAATAGTAGTGTGTAAAAATATTTTGTTAGTTATAAGCAAATTAAAGGTTGCTTGTCCTATTTTAATTTATTTTATTAAAAACAAAAAATTGGCATTTTCTTGCTTATGCATTATATTCTTTTAAATAGTCAACCGTGTTCAGAACTAAGTACTGCAGTGGAGGAAAAATTCCTTGATTATTTTAAACAAAAGAAAAAATGCTGAAAAGAGTGGAGATTGACTGATCAACAAGGTCGTCTCCAACATCGTCCATTCGGGAGGTAATTGCCTCCCGCTTCTCCTCACCCACTTAGTGTATTCATTAGAGATTCGATTAAGTCCTCCCTCAAAGTCAGGTGGAGCGCTTTCAGCATCACAGCAGCTGTCTTCCCATGGTGTTGGTCTCTTTGTCTTACAATGTTATTCCAAAACTAGTGGTTTTTAAGGAGGAGATTAATTTCCTCAATTGCAACATGCTTTGTTTCCGGCAAAATAAAGAAGATAAACATATTAAGCCAGCAAATAGCAAAAAGATCTCATATTTAAGGTGACAAAGTGACATGAGGAATAACTGTGTCACAAGTGCAGTGAAGATCATGTTGATATAATTGTTCCTCATATCACTCTACCAGCTCAAATATGGGATCTTCTCGCTGTTTGCTGGCTTAATTATCTTTATGAGTATGTTTATCTTCCTTCTCTTGCCGGAAACAAAACAAGTTTCAATTGAGAAAATTAATCTCCTCTTTGAAAATTACTGGTTCGAAGAACAGTGTAGGACAAAGGGACCAACACTATATATGGGACGATAGCTGCTGTTTAAGAGCCTCAATGAAGTTATGCATATTTGAATTGTCAACTGTAAAAAAAGACCTGAAACACCAAGATCATAGCCATAAATAGGTGAAAACGAAAACTTGGTATTACCTTTATTTTTCTTATTGTTTAAAATTTCTCCTTGGATATCTGTTTTGTGTTGAAATTTTTGCTAGATTCTTGTGTTTTGACAAAGATTATTTCATTAATTGTAACCTAGTTTACTGGGTAAATGCTATCCAAGTGCAGAATTGAAAGATATGGGTCAAGCTTTAGGTTGTATTATAGTTGGACAATCAAATGTGGCAATTAAGGAACACTTTGGGAAATTTGATGATGTTCTGCAACCTGGGTGTCACTGCTTGCCTTGGTGCCTCGGATACCAGATAGCCGGCGGCCTTTCGCTCCGTGTGCAGCAACTCGATGTCAAATGCGAGACAAAAACCAAGGTTTCTTTTGCTTCCTTTTCCTCCTCCTTCTGTAATATTAGCTCTTCTTTAGATGATATGATCTGTGATCACTTTGCTTTGTGTTCAGAACACTACTGAAAGTTATAATTGGTTAAGAACAACAATTTGCCTATGAGAGATTCTGTGAATTTTAAAACTTCTAATTTTTCAACTGTGATGAATTTTGCAAAGAAGTAGTACAGTTGCATATTGTTCCCTATGTTATTTCTTTTGATCTATGCTTCAAGAAATTTCCTTGTTCTCCAATATACCTTTTACCTTTTAAGATTTATAAGGTAGGTGTGTATTTTCAATTTGATCTATTTTGAACAATTGTTAAAGGTTAACTCTGATATACTTGTTAGGATAATGTGTTTGTGAATGTGGTTGCTTCTGTGCAATACCGCGCCTTGGCCGATAAAGCATCTGACGCCTTCTATAGGCTCACCAACACAAAGGAACAGATACAGTCATATGTTTTCGACGGTATGTGGAATGATCGATTATTGTGCTTGATTCTGTTTTAGAAATGTTACTTACCTGAAATTAATGCAAGATCACTCCATTAATGGAACTATCTAGTATCTACTGCTTCTATAAAATGCTGCTTATGCTTTTTTTTGTATTTCTTCAGTTATCAGGGCAAGTGTGCCAAAGTTGGAGCTGGATGCTGCCTTTGAGCAGAAGAACGACATAGCAAGGGCCGTCGAAGATGAGCTTGAAAAGGTGTTATTTCGGCCTGCAATTTCAGCTTTTGTTATCATAATCCTTGTCAATTACTTTGTGATTAACAAATTATCTTAAACTCTTGTTTTAGGCCATGTCTGCTTATGGATATGAGATTGTTCAGACCCTTATTGTTGATATAGAGCCTGATGTTCATGTCAAGAGAGCTATGAATGAGATTAATAGGAGAAGCCGAGTCCAAATACCTGTCGGGACTCGGAATAGCTCGACAGCGCCAGGCCATTGTGGATGGACTGAGGGACAGTGTGCTTGAATTCTCCGAGAACGTGCCCGGGACGACAGCAAAAGATATCATGGACATGGTTCTGGTGACACAATACTTCGACACAATGAAGGAAATTGGTGCTTCTTCAAAGTCCTCATCAGTGTTCATACCACATGGTCCTGGTGCTGTTAGGGATGTTGCTGAGCAAATCAGAGATGGTTTACTTCAGGCCAATGCCTCACCAAATCTCTTAAATTAAGCCTTTTTCTGGAGTTGTGAATAACAATACTAATGTATATTGTATGTGTGTGTGTGTGCTTTCTGGATAATTGATGTTTTTGTGCTTGGTTTTGAGTGTTAAAGACTAGCTGTTAAAGCTTTCAATATTAAAGATTGGTGGAAGCTGCAAGGATTACTTCTTAGATTTTCTTTAATTATGTCTTATTTGTGTGTGTTTAAATTTACATTTTGTATATTCTTGCTAACAATTAAAATTGCCTTAGCTTATTAATCATTCTTCCTAAGGAGCTTAATGGATAGAAGAATAGAGAGATGGAAACTCACATCATATTACAGAATCCAAACTAAGGTATCGATTCTTGCTTCTATAATTCATTGAGAAAAATGAAATCTTACTTCCTATAAAAAAAACCACTTCTAAAACAAATCCCAAAGGTAAGCATACATTTGCTTCTTCTTTTTCTCTCTTTCTCGCCCCTTTTTTGCCAAAAAAAAAAAATTTACAACTAATATTTGCTTATGTAGTTCGAAAACGTTATTCTTAAAAGAAATTAAACAAATACATCAATCACTTTATATCAAAATCAATTATACCTACAATTATTTCTTCAGAAACAGAACCAAACATGTATCCCATCCAAGAGGCATAATAAACAAACTGGGATATAAAGGAATATTGCAGGGAACCATTGTAGGAACAAAAACAATATAAAAATTTCGCGCCAGTTAAAGCCTCAATAATGAGTCAAACCATTTGGTTTATAAAAAAACCTACTTATTTTTACAAAGTTGAATTGCTCAAACGTAAAGAAAACATAAACACTTCTTGCCCAGGAAGAACCACCAACTTTAAGAAAATAAAAACTGCATGCTTCCTATCCCCCTTCCCCCCTATAACAAAGCTCATGCCACTTTTGGTGAAGCTGACTCCAGCGTTCGATTTTGTCAAATCCCCACTTTTGGTATCATATGAAAGACCCACTCCGAGAGCAAGAATGCTAGTTCCAAAAACAGCAGAAAGGTTCCCAATTGGGTTTGCCGTCAACCCAACACTGGTGTTCACTCCAGTCTCCAGCATAGTCGTGCAAGTACTGAAGTTCCACCTGTTTAAAAGAATATCCAACAACTTAATACCAATTAAGTATTAGAATATAATAAATTTACCCAGATTTATCGAGGTTGATTTCTCTAACTGCATAATTATTCTAGAGGCATGAATATGCATAAATTTATGATGTTCTTACCTTGCCAGACCTTTGATCAGGAACTTTGAAGCTAAAGATAGCCTTCAAACCAGGGGTAGGCTCATCAACAGTGATGGTTGTGAAGAGCTGAAAGAACCATCGTGAATCAAGTTTAGCAAAACTATCATACGAAAAAATAAATGAGTTGCATTAACAATTAGACATTGAAAAGCTGTTCCCTTGAATAATCTAAATGCGATGATTTTTGTTTTTCCTGTGTCTAAAATTCAATAGGTATATATATAGAATTAATAGTCAAATTCATCCTTGAAAGATCACTCATTCTTCAAATTAGTTCTCAAAAGATTTTTTTAGTCATATTAGTCTTTAAAAGATAAAATATAAGTTAAATTGATCTTTCCGTTAGTTAGATGATAACGGCATGATGACATATCACATTAAGTGTCACGTGGCATGATGATGTAGCATGTTAATGCCACGTGTCACAATATGATTAGTTGACGTGTCAGGTTAATGACTTCTAGCATGTCACGTGTCACTTGACGTGTAAAAAAAATATTTATAATCAAATTAGTCTCTAAAAATTTACACATAAGTCATTTTAATCCTTAAAATTATAAAAATTAATTAAATTAGCCCTTATATAATTTTTTTTATTTTTTTTTGATAATATTAAATTTAAAGTATTTTTTGATACTACTAATTTTAATAGAAATGTAATTGACAATAAAAAAATTAGTAATTATATCTTTTCTTCTTAAAAATTTGTTCAATAAAATTATCTCTCTCCTCTAATTCTTGTCAAAATCTCTCTTATTCTTTTCTATTCTAAAACCTTTTTCTTACATTATTACATTTTGCTGGAATATATATATATATATTCAAA
>NC_029788.2:126576518-126576954 GCF_000816755.2 Arachis ipaensis
TTTATAATAATTTAAATTATTTTATGTATAAAAAATTTTATTCATTAAGGAATAATTTAAAATTAGTACTATAAAAATACTTCAAATTTAATATTATGAAAAAAAATAAAAGAAATTTATATAAGGACTAATTTGATTAATTTTTAAAATTTTAAAGATAAAAATGACTTACGTCTAAACTTTCAGGGATTAATTTTCAAGTGACACGCAGCATTAACCTGCCATGTCATCATGCCACATGGTACTTAACGTAACACGTCATCAGCCGTTATCATCTAACTAACAGAAGGACCAATTTGATTTACGTTTTATTTTTTAAGAACTAATATGACTAAAAAAATCTTTTAAAGACTAATTTAAAAAATAGATAATCTTTTAGAGACGAATTTAATCCGTAATTTGTAACACTCTATCCAAAATTAAATTTCAATTGCAT
>NC_029788.2:126577950-126591258 GCF_000816755.2 Arachis ipaensis
AACGTTTTATACTCCCGATATATTAAAATTAAACTCTTGCAAATTTATCAAAAAATATCTAAGTCTAAATAAACTAAGTGCAGGCATTGCTATGATAAAACATAATGATGGAGTTAGATACTTAGATTATGTATTTGATGCAATTTAGTAGGATAAGATTCTATATAATTTTTGTTGTGTTATGGTATTTTTTGGTAGCACGAATTAGGGAAGAAAACAAATAAAGAATTTAAATCTAATAAAATTTACTGGCAGAACACAATTAGCTAGAAAGAATAATAAACAAAAACTCATTTCATTTTAGGGTGATTATTTAGTCTTTAAAAATTTTTGTGCGAACAAATTTATCCTTAAAAAATAAAAATTATCGAATAGGTTTTTGACGTTTCGTCGGATACGTCAAGTTTAATGACAGATTCAAAAATTTTAAATTGTGGAAATAAATATATAATACATAAAAATAAAAAATTACACAAACATATCAAAGTATATAAAAATAAATAATGTAAAAATATTAAATATTAAATAATTTGTTATTTATTTATTATTAATATTGATATATAAATAAATAATAACGTAGTTATTAATTTAACTTTTTATAAATTAAATACATATAATAATAATAATAAAAAGTTTTTCTTGTTGATTGATGTGTGTAAATGTTTGAGCAGAAAATCAATTTATTGATAACAAATGAGTTTTGATTATCATCCAATTCTGCTCATAAATCAAGCATTCAACATTTTCAAAATTAATATGTTGAATAACATTGTTACTTGAAGCTTGATTAAAAATTGTTACAGGTGAGTGCTTCCCTTGGTAAAAATGGCATATATTGAGGGGGAGCCATGTGACAATTTGAAAGGGGGAGAAATTCAAATCTTCAAAGGGAGTACTTTATACTCAATCTTTAAATTTCTTTCCATTTCAATTTTAATAATGTTTGTCATCAAGGGGGAGATTGATGAGTTTGGAAAACTCTAATTTAATTTTGATGATGAACAAACATTATTGAAATAATTATTTACAAAATTATTAATTTGATTTTCATTACACATATGTTAACTAATAATTTTTGTGATGCAGATTTTGATTGGGCCAAAAAACAAAATTCTGATGCAAGCCCAATTATATTCAGCTTTGGTTTAATATGGCTGAATTGTTTATTGTGCTACATGGGCCAGAATTGAGTTATTATTGCTACAAAGCCCAAAATGAATGCTTTCCTATTTGCTCAATACTTGATCCAAATTTCATCAGGAAAGCAAATGTTAATATTGGGCCAGAAATTAAATGTTGTTGCAACTAAGCCCAATTTCACATTTGATGAGAGTTCCTCATGCAAGATCCGAAACCAAATGGAAAAAGAAAGCAAAATTGCTTCCAACGGATCCAAGCATTTTACCATGTGATGGATTCCAAAATTTATTACATTGTCATTTACTGCATGGGAACTATAAGAGAGAAAACAAGACTTTTGATTTTATTGTAGCACTTATGGCTACACGCTACTCAGCAAGGAAAGAATCAATTCATTTAATCTCATTCTCTTTTCTAAATCAATGCTTTTCACATTTCTCTCTGCTCTCTCTATTTGCTTCTCTTCTTCGGTTATTACACAGGAAACAATGGATGCCAT
This sequence comes from Arachis ipaensis, assembly GCF_000816755.2. NCBI lineage: Eukaryota > Viridiplantae > Streptophyta > Magnoliopsida > Fabales > Fabaceae > Arachis > Arachis ipaensis. The sequence continues at coordinate 126,579,590 of NC_029788.2, forward strand.
TGAAGCTACATTGAGATACCGAAGTGAAGAAAGAGCAAGCTACAAGACCATCACAATGATGGCAAGAAAACATACTAAAATAAAAATGAGCCGTGGCGGAGATTGTCACCAAATATGGTTAGATTTGGTGTGATAATCTCGAGCTCTTCATGCTCAAAAAGGAAGAAGAAGATTCGGCCAGCAAGAATGAGATTCTTGGAGGCATGGCTTGTCTTTGATTCTGCTCAACCACCGCAGGAAGTAGCTAGAGTGGCGAAGTGATGGTAGAGGCAGAGATTGAAGCAGATGAAGTCATCTTCATCATGAAGCATCAAGGGCCAGAAATCATCTTGGAGAGTAAGCCAAGGATGGAGAGCTCGGATTGATGAAGAGTGATGACCAAGGAAGGACTAGAGGTAATTGCATGTTGGTTATTTCATGATTATCTCTTCTCTCTCTGTGTGGCCGAACCGGTTTCTTGAAGGAAGAAGAAGTTGGCTTGGGTTTTGGCTTCAAGTGTGGAGGCTTCTCTCTTCTATAAAAAGGGAGAACAGCCACTGGTTGGAGCAAGGAGTTAGAAGTAAGCAGTGAGAGTGCAAGGCACAGGATTCTCAGAGCTACCTAAGCTTACAGATTTTCTTCTCCTTCAATGTATTCTATTTTGTATTTTTTCTGTTTAATTTTGTCATGTCTTGAGTCTCATGGAAAAGGCAAACAGTGAGATTTGTATGAAAAAGCCATAGAGCGGAAAAAGGCAGAGAGTGCAAAATTGAAAGAAAAAGCCATAGATGTCTTAGAGTTCCTTTGTTCATCTATGTTGTGTTTCATGATTCTGTGGGAATCCCCTTGTAAGTTGGGTTAGCACTTTACAGATTGTAATAAGAAAGATTATAGTGAAATTCCATCATGTTTGTGATGGAGACTGGATGTAGGCTGCACTGCACTTAGCAGCTGAACCAGGATATATCTGGGTGTAACTTTCTCTCTTTCCTACTCCATTTCTGTTTCTACTGCACAGGAGCAAAAACCAAAATATCTCGTGCCAAGTGACGAGACAAAAAGAAAAGTCTCGTGCCAACTGACGAGATAAAAATAAAAGTCTCGTGGCTTGGGACGAGACAAAAATCCAGAAGTCTCCTAAGAGTTTTTTTTTTAAAGGCCAGCAAGTATTACAAAGCAAAAAGGGGGCTAAGATTCAACCCCCTTCTCTTAGCCACTAAAACCATCAATTGGTATCAGAGCTTGGTCTCAAAGAGATCAAGCTTTGTAGCTTGGAGCAAAGATCCTCATGGCAGAAAATAGTGGCTCAAATGTGGTGTCCTATAATCTGATCGAAGGACAATCAAGCAACAGACCTCCTCTTTTCAATGGGAAAAATTATACCTATTGGAAGGAGAGGATGAAGATATTTGTACAAGCAGTGGATTACAGACTTTGGAAGATCATCCTGGAAGGACCCCAATTTCCATCTAACACAAGTGCTGAAGGAATAGTCACTCTCAAACCAGAAGCAAGCTGGACCGAGGAAGATAGGAAGAAGGTGGAGTTAAATGCCAAGGCAGTAAACCTACTCAACTGTGCTATCAGCTTCGAGGAGTACCGACGGGTATCAAGATGCACAACGGCAAAGGAAATCTGGGACAAATTGCAAATCACCCATGAAGGAACCACCATTGTAAAGAAGACTCGAACAGACATGTTGAATAGAGAGTATGAAATGTTTGCAATGAAGGAAGGAGAGTCTATTGATGAGCTGTTTGAGCGATTCAACATCATCATTGTTGGCTTAGATGCTCTGGGAATTACATATCCTGATTCTGTGCTTGTGAGGAGAGTGCTGAGATGTCTCACAAAAAAGTGAGAAACAAAAGCCTTAATTATTTCTGAGAGCAGTAACTTAGATTCCATGACAGTTGATGATTTGAGAGGAAATCTTCTTGCTTTTGAAAACACCTATTTGAAAAAAGATTCAAAAAATAAAGAAATTGCTTTTTCTTCTGTGACTAACCCTCTAGATGATGAATCCAGTGATAACTCTTCTAAACATGAATTTGTGTTATTTGCCAAAAAATTCAGGAAAATGATGAAGTTCAAAGGCAAAGGCAGCAGCTCAAGGAAAGTGAAGAAAGACCTTAGCAAAGTAACTTATTACAACTGCAAGGAAATGGAGCATTTTAAATCTGATTGTCCCAAGTTAAAGAAGGAGGAAAAGCCAAAAAGAAGAAAGAAGAAGGGACTGATGGCCTCATGGGAAGATTTGGAAAATGACTCAGATGATGATGATGAGGATTCCGAGACCAAGTCACAACCTTGTCTCATGGTAGATCACATAGATCAGGTAGTCTTTCATAACCCTAACACTGAAGATCTTCATCTTATGATAGACCACCTTTCTGAAAAAATAAGATGTTTTCTTCTGGAAAATCAAGAACTTGAACAAAAAATCACCATTCTTAAAGCTGAAAATAGTTTTCTTAAAGAGAAAGTGAGAGAGGCCGAAACTGCTTGTGATCTTGTTGAAGAAAATAAGCAGTTAAGAGCCCAAGTTAAGAGCTGTGAAAGTAATCATTCCGTTCTTGCATATGTAGATTGTTTTTAGCAAAATGAAGAGTTGCTTAAAGAGGTTAAAAGGCTTAAGGAAGACTTAGCCAAGTTCACCCAAAGTTCTGAAAATCTGAATCAAATCTTGGCTAGTCAAAAACCTCTTTATGACAAGGCTGGGTTGGGGTTTTATAAATCTGAAAAATCTCATTTTGAAAATATTGCTTCATCTTCAAATGATACAAGGTATCAAGACCCAACCTACTTTAACAAAACAGCAACTCCAAGATTTTGTAGGCTATGCAAACGAAATGGACACTTTCCTATTCAATGTTTCTTTGGTGAAAGAATGATTGGTGATAAAGTTTGTAAAGTTGTTTTTGATTACAATGGCTTAGGACATAGGAGATGGTTTAACGTGAAAGGATCCAAGAAAATTTGGATACCTAAGGTCACTTAAGCTTGTTTTGTAGGTGTGCCTAGCATTCAAACAGAAAGAAAATATGTGGTATATGGACAGCGGATGTTCTAGGCATATGACCGGAAAGACAACCTTCTTCATAAAGCTTGATGAATATGATGGAGGTCTTGTCACTTTTGGTGATGATGCAAAAGGAAAAATAGTGGCTGTTGGGAAAGTTGGTAAAAAATTTTCTTCTTGTATAAATGATGTTCTCCTTGTACATGGTTTGAAACATAATTTGCTTAGTGTTAGTCAATTGTGTGATTTGGGTTTTGAAGTTGTTTTTAAGAAGTTTGCTTGTTTGGTTGTTTGTGAGAAAACTGGGGATATTTTATTTGAAGCTAAAAGGTGTAACAATGTGTATGGATTAACTCTTGAGGATTTAAAGGAACAAAATGTAACATGCTTTACATCTCTTGAATCTGAAAAATGGCTTTGGCATAGAAAGTTGGGTCATGCTAGCATGTACCAAATTTCTAAGCTAGTTAAAAAGAATTTGGTTAGAGGAATTCCAAACATCAAGTTTGATAAGGATCTTACTTGTGATGCTTGCCAATTGGGAAAACAAGTAAAATCCTCTTTTAAATCAAAAGATGGAATCTCAACCAAAAGGCCATTAGAAATGTTACATATTAATCTTTTTGGTCCTACTAGAACTCAACGTTTAGGAGGAAAACACTATGGTCTTGTGGTGGTAGATGATTACTCTAGATTTGGTTGGGTACTTTTCCTTGCTCATAAGAATGATGCCTTTCATGCCTTCTCCACCCTTTGCAAGAAAATTCAAAATGAAAAGGATTTGAAAATTGCCCATTTAAGAAGTGATCACGGAAGAGAATTTGAAAATCAAGACTTTGAAAAATTCTGTGATGACTTAGGGATCTCTCATAATTTTTCATGCCCTAGAACCCCCCAACAAAATGGGGTGGTTGAAAGAAAGAATAGAAGCCTTCAAGAAATGACTAGGGCTATGCTATGTGAGAGTGAGATTCCTAAATTTTTATGGGCTGAGGCTGTTAACACAGCATGTTATATTTTGAATAGAACAATCATTAGAAAAGGGTTGAAGAAAACACCTTATGAGCTATGGAAAGGAACCCCTCCAAATCTTAAGTACTTTCATGTTTTTGGATGCAAATGCTTTGTGCTTAACAATAAGGAAAACCTTGGAAAGTTTGATTCAAAATCCTATGAAGGAATGTTTGTTGGATATTCCAACACAAGCAAGGCCTATAGAGTTTATCTCAAAGAGCATAGAACCATAGAGGAATCCATACATGTTACTTTTTGTGATTCTAACTTAATTCCCAGTACTGTGATAGATAATGATTCAGATGGTGAAGAAGCTGGAACAAGTAAAGAAAATCCCAAATCTGTTCAACATGAGGAATCTGTCAGCCCAGTTTTGTCTCGTCAGATTGGAGGAGACATTTTCATTTTGTCTCCTGAGCAGGCACGAGAAACTGAAACAGTGAGACAACCAGAAGTTCATCAAAGCTCAACACCTGTCCGAAAGCCCAGAGAATGGAAATCTATGAGGGGTTATCCTCATGACTTCATCATTGGTGATCTCTCTCAAGGTGTAACAACAAGATCCTCCACCAAAAGGCAAACCGAACCTAGCAACTTTGCTGTTTTGTCATAAATGGAGCCCAACAATGTCAAACAAGCTCTTGAAGACCCATCTTGGGTCAAGGCCATGCAAGAGGAACTTGCTCAATTTGACAAAAATGAGGTTTGGACACTAGTACCTCATCCGGATGGTAAGAAGGTAACGGGTACTAAGTGGGTTTTTAAAAATAAACTTGGTGAGGATGGACAAGTTGTTCGTAACAAGGCTAGATTAGTGGCCCAAGGTTACGATCAAGAAGAGGGTATAGATTTTGATGAGTCTTTTGCTCCGGTAGCTAGAACGGAAGCAATTAGATTGCTTCTTGCCTATGCTGCCCATAAGGGTTTCAAAATGTTTCAAATGGATGTTAAATGTGCTTTCCTTAATGGCTTTATTGATAGAGAAGTGTATGTGGCTCAACCCCCCAGTTTTGAGGATAAAGAGTTTCCAAATCATGTTTTTAAACTATCTAAGGCTCTTTATGGTCTTAGACAAGCTCCAAGAGCTTGGTATGAAAGGCTTAATGCCTTCTTATTGGAAAATCATTTTCAAAGGGTACCACTGACACTACTTTATTTATCAAAGCATCTAATGATGATATACTCCTTGTTCAAGTTTATGTTGATGATATTGTATTTGGATCGGCCAATGTATCCTTGTGTGAAGAGTTTGGAAAACTCATGACTAGTGAGTTTGAGATGAGTTTAATGGGAGAGCTTACTTTCTTTCTTGGCCTCCAAATTAAACAAACTCCTAGTGGTACCTTTATTCACCAAGGAAAATATGCAAAAGAACTTATTAAAAAGTTTGGTCTAGAAAATTCCAAATCAATGGGTACACCAATACATCCTAACACAAAACTTGAAAAGGATGATGATGGCCAAGATGTGGACGAAACAAGGTATAGAGGAATGATAGGTTCACTCATGTACCTTACTTCCTCTAGACCGGATATTGTTCAAAGTGTGGGTGTATGCTCAAGATTTCAATCTCACCCAAAAGAATCCCATCTTACGGCTGTTAAACGCATCATTAGATACATTAAGGGAACTTGTGATTATGGCCTGTGGTATCCTAAATCTTATAAATTTTGTGCAGTAGGATTTTGTGATGCAGACTATGCGGGAGATAGAGTGGATAGACGAAGCACATCCGGCATGTGTTGCTTCCTTGGAAGCTCACTCAACATGTGGTCAAGCAAAAAGCAAGCCACAGTGGCTTTATCCACAGCTGAAGCAGAATACATATCCGCATCTGCATGTTGCTCTCAATTAATTTGGTTAAAAACACAATTGGAAGATTACAAATTAAAGATCAATAGTATACCGTTATTTTGTGATAATATGAGTGCTATAAACATTTCAAAAAATCCTGTTTTGCACTCAAGAACCAAGCACATTGAGATAAAATATCATTTTATTAGGGAACATGTGCAAAAGGGTACTATTGATATTCAATTTGTAAAATCTGAACACCAAATTGCTGATATTTTTACAAAACCCCTCTGTGAAGACAGATTCTATACCCTGAGAAAAAGTCTGGGAATGTTTGATTTAAGTTTCATTGATAATTTGTGAAAAGTTGATTCTGTTCAGTTTTGTCTCGTAGGTTTGGACGAGATAAAAATGCAGGGATGATGAAGGAGCTATGATCAAGGGGGAGGCAATGCAGAATTCAAATTTTATGGGCCCCACCAAATTTTTTTTTGACCCTACCATGACAGTTTTGTTAGTTTTCCATTTTGTTTGGAAAATAAATTCATAAAATCTCTTAGTTGTCCTATCAAATCTTGTTGGAAGAAGCATGTTGTCAAATCAAATCTTTCCTTCAACTAATCCCTTGATTCAAGGAAACCTCTTTTCAGTTTTTGAAACCCCCTTTGGTTAATAACCGCACCATTAATAGGTTAATAACTCCCTCCATTATCTCTCACCACTCCACATTTATTGCACCACTAACCTCCCTCCTCCCTCACTCCGTTTCGGCCTTCCTCACCCTTTCATATTCAACTTCTCTTCTCTCCTAACCATGAAAAAGAAAATTGCTCCCAGGAAAAGTGAAAGGCTCTTATTCTCTCAAAAACAGTCCACTCCACAATTACACACTCACATTCACATTCACTCTACATCATCTTCGTCACCCTCACCTCCCTCAAAACATACAAACACAATGAGAAGAAAAGTCATTGCCACAAAAACCTCCTCAAGAAAGAAGAAAGGAACGGCTCCCGTGGAAGAAGAAGAAGAGTATCATACATCACCTATTCCTTCCCCTCCACCATCACCACCGAAGAGATCAACACCACATGCATCCGGAAAGAGTTCTAACAAGGCCAAGGGTTTCGTGCTTCATGAAACCAGAGAACCCACTAACCTTGGTTCAATGGATTTCAAGAACAAGTTTCACAAACCTCACTCACATTTTGATCCTTCAAGGTTCTCCTCGTGCGCTTTCTTTGAATTTCACAAAGAAGTTTTGGAGAAACGGCATCTGTGCCCCTCTTACCTAGTGAATCTCGAGTCCCTGATGGCCTCCAAAGGAATCAATCTCCAACCCCTGTTTGATAATCTCAAATGGGCACCATTGCTCATCATTCATAAACTGGTGTACCCAGGTTTGGTGAGGCAGTTTTATGCAAATCTGAGGTTTATTGATGGCAGCCTTCATTCTTATGTGAAACGGGTTCATATCACCCTGAACTCTGAAACCATTTCTTCTGCCCTTGGATACATTGATGAAGGGCCAAAGGCTTACATGAGTGATAAATGGGATTCACAAGTAGGGGTTACATACAAGCAGGTTCTTCATCAAATTTGTGAAAATTTGTCTGGCCTAGATGGAACTGTTCCTACTCACAAGGCTTTGGGTCCAACTAACTCCCTGTTGCACCGCATCATAACTCACATTCTCACTCCTCAAAGTGGTTCTCACAATAGGGTAACCGTATCTGACTGTCTCATAATATTTGCTCTTGTTACTTCATCTTCTATTTCATTTAGTTATATTATGATTAGACACATGTGGGAGTCTGTGAAGAGTACAAAAAAGGCTAATCTACCTTATGAAATATTTCTCACGTGCATTTTTGAGTACTTTAAGGTAGATTTAACCAATGAGGATGTAGAGAACAAGGTCTCTATGATTAAAGGAGGCGGGGCTGTCAAAAAGGGAAAGAAATCAATGGCTTCTGATGACGACTTTGAGAGCCGCCCAGAATCCTCAAAGACAACCGGTTCTCTCAGAGAAATTCTCACAGAATTCTCCAACATGTCCGAACTCATGGTTCAATTTCACAAGTCTGCTCGCAAACTTGCATATAAAAATGAGTCGGCTTGGAAGAAATGCCAAGAAAGGGTCGGTCTAATGCTTGAAAGCCTTGATGATGAAGTTGGTAGTGATGTAAGAGCTAAGGGATCTGACTTTAATCTCTCTGATGATTAAGTTTCTGTTTACTGTTTGATATTGGCACAATTTGGCTCAATTAGTTACTCTATTTTGTTAGGTTGGAAACTGTCAGTAGCATACCTATGTGATACTCTGATGACACTCTTTGATTATGTTTTGGGATATATTTTGCATAATCTGTTTTCTATAATAATCATTCTTTGCAGGTGCCCCTTTGATGACAAAAGGGGGAGAAAAGCTGAAAATTGAAAAAATTGAAATCTGGAAAAACAGGGGATGAAAAACAGGGGATGAAAAACAAGGGATGAAATTTTCTGTTGAAAATTCATGATCACCCTTGTTATATTTTGATGCTTGATGGTAGCATGTTGATAATATTGAAAATACATTGTGTTTGTTGATATTGTTTTATAATGATTTGGCAATGCATCTGTTTTATGGATGACTGGTTGTTAATTAACCTTGATGAATGTATAGGCATGATTAAATACTCAGTTTCATCCTGGTTAACATGCTTGATATTTTTGGCAGTTCCTTTAAACTATGAAAAGTATAAAAACTGCCATGTTTTGACCATATGTACTTCAAATATTTTTCTTACCATAATAATTTTGCTCTGATATCTTGTCTAAAAAAATATTTGAATAAACTTTCTTGTTGATTGATGTGTGTAAATGTTTGAGCAGAAAATCAATTTATTGATAACAAATGAGTTTTGATTATCATCCAATTCTGCTCATAAATCAAGCATTCAACATTTTCAAAATTAATATGTTGAATAACATTGTTACTTGAAGCTTGATTAAAAATTGTTACAGGTGAGTGCTTCCCTTGGTAAAAATGGCATATATTGAGGGGGAGCCATGTGACAATTTGAAAGGGGGAGAAATTCAAATCTTCAAAGGGAGTACTTTATACTCAATCTTTAAATTTCTTTCCATTTCAATTTTAATAATGTTTGTCATCAAGGGGGAGATTGATGAGTTTGGAAAACTCTAATTTAATTTTGATGATGAACAAACATTATTGAAATAATTACTTACAAAATTATTAATTTGATTTTTATTACACATATGTTAACTAATAATTTTTGTGATGCAGATTTTGATTGGGCCAAAAAACAAAATTCTGATGCAAGCCCAATTATATTCAGCTTCGGTTTAATATGGCTGAATTGTTTATTGTGCTACATGGGCCAGAATTGAGTTATTATTGCTACAAAGCCCAAAATGAATGCTTTCCTATTTGCTCAATGCTTGATCCAAATTTCATCAGGAAAGCAAATGTTAATATTGGGCCAGAAATTAAATGTTGTTGCAACTAAGCCCAATTTCACATTTGATGAGAGTTCCTCATGCAAGATCCGAAACCAAATGGAAAAAGAAAGCAAAATTGCTTCCAACGGATCCAAGCATTTCACCATGTGATGGATTCCAAAATTTATTACATTGTCATTTACTGCATGGAAACTATGAGAGAGAAAACAAGACTTTTGATTTGATTGTAGTACTTATGGCTACACGCTACTCAGCAAGGAAAGAATTAATTCATTTAATCTCATTCTCTTTCCTAAATCAATGCTTTTCACATTTCTCTCTTCTCTCTCTATTTGCTTCTCTTCTTCGGTTATTACACAGGAAACAATGGATGCCATGGAAGCTACATTGAGCTACCGAAGTGAAGAAAGAGCAAGCTACAAGACCATCACAATGATGGCAAGAAAACATACTAAAATAAAAATGAGCTATGGCTGAGATTGTCACCAAATATGGTTAGATTTGGTGTGATAATCTCGAGCTCTTCATGCTCAAAAAGGAAGAAGAAGATTCGGCCAGCAAGGAGGAGATTCTTGGAGGCATGGCTTGTCTTTGATTCTGTTCAACCACCACAGGAAGTAGCTAGAGTGGCGAAGTGATGGTAGAGGTAGAGATTGAAGCAGATGAAGTCATCATCATCATGAAGCATCAAGGGCTAGAAATCCATCTTGGAGAGCAAGCCAAGGATGGAGAGCTCGGATTGATGAAGAGTGATGACCAAGGAAGGACTAGAGGTAATTGCATGTTGGTTATTGCATGGTTATCTCTTCTCTCTCTGTGTGGCCGAACCGGTTTCTTGAAGGAAGAAGAAATTGGCTTGGGTTTTGGCTTCAAGTGTGGAGGCTTCTCTCTTCTATAAAAAGGGGGAACAGCCACTGGTTGGAGCAAGGAGTTAGAAGTAAGCAGTGAGAGTGCAAGGCACAGGATTCTCAGAGCTACCTAAGCTTACAGATTTTCTTCTCCTTCAATGTATTCTGTTTTGTATTTTTTCTGTTTAATTTTGTCATGTCTTAAGTCTCATGGAAAAGGCAAACAGTGAGATTTGTATGAAAAAGCCATAGAGCGGAAAAAGGCAGAGAGTGCAAAATTGAAAGAAAAAGCCATAGATGTCTTAGAGTTCCTTTGTTCATCTATGTTGTGTTTCATGATTCTGTGGGAATCCCCTTGTAAGTTGGGTTAGCACTTTACAGATTGTAATCAGGAAGATTATAGTGAAATTCCATCATGTTTGTGATGGAGACTGAATGTAGGCTGCACTGCACTTAGCAGCTGAACCAGGATATATCTGGGTGTAACTTTCTCTCTTTCCTACTCCATTTCTGTTTCTACTGCACAGGAGCAAAAACCAAAATATCTCGTGCCAAGTGACGAGACAAAAAGAAAAGTCTCGTGCCAACTGACGAGATAAAAATAAAAGTCTCGTGGCTTGGGACGAGACAAAAATCCAGAAGTCTCCTAAGAGTTTTTTTTTAAAGGCCAGCAAGTATTACAAAGCAAAAAGGGGGCTAAGATTCAACCCCCTTTCTCTTAGCTTCTGAAACCATTAAATACGAATATAAATATAATTTTTTAATGAGATACATATATATTTATACATATATTTTTTTGCATTTTTTTAAATTGTTAGTGACACTTGCTCCCGTACCCTACCAAATAGATCCGTCTCTGGACTCAAGTCCCTCCATTGAAAATCACCTAATATCGTTAATTGACAGTGACAGGTACTAATTTGTTTAATTTTAATATTTTGAAAGACTAATCTGTTTAATTTTAAAGTTTAGAAAGATTAATATATGTAGATAAAGAATCTGAATTTGGAGATAGTGTTGTGAATGCGACCCGAACTATTTCTACTCTATTTACTGCTATTCTTTCTACTTCAATAATTATTGTTACCGTTTCTATTATAAGTTAGTCCCTCAAAACTTTACTCTTCATTTTATCTTAATATCAACTTCTATTTTAGATAATATAGATAGATTTTTCAAGTATTATTAAATTTTGGGATGCACGAATTAGATAGCGGAGGACATGAACACCTCACTGATCATATCCTTCGTGATTGATCATTCAAACACGCTACCAAAGTTGGAGTTGGATTTATATATGTATTTATATATCCTTTGTCACGAGGTTATTTAATGAACCCTATAAGTTATTCTCAGGTATTAATTGATTCCCTCCTCGTTTAGGTATTAATTTTGCTGTTCTTTTTTCTATCATTAGAAATTTAAAATACTTACAGTCGAATACAATCTAATAAATCTATTAGAGTTAAGTACGATTTTATTCTCTAATGTATAAGTTGAAAAAAAATTTTACTTCCAATTTTTTTTTTTTGCATATAAAATTG
>NC_029788.2:126591325-126592667 GCF_000816755.2 Arachis ipaensis
AATTCACTTTGTCTCCGTTCGCTGCCACTTTCATACGATTTTGGTCTATGAGATAAGGATAATTTAAAAATCAGGATAAATCTTAGAGGAGATTTTGTATGCAAAAAAAAAAGTTGAGAGCAAAAAAATTTTCAGCCTATACTAAACTAAAATCGTATTTAATCCCAATAAGTTATTTTCAGTTTTAAGTATTTTAAGATTATTATCTAGAATTTTAAAATTATTTTTTTACAGTTTTAAGTATTTCAAGATTGTTATCTAGAGTTTTAAAATTATTTTTTTATTCATACTCAAAGTAAATATCAAATTTCCAATATTTAGTTAAGCATAGATGAATCTTTTTATTCAACCACACACGCCCTGAATGAAATTTTGGTGCAACTAAGCAAACAAAAGTTTAGAATTGAATTTACTAGGCATACTATATACAAGGCTCATAGACTTATGTAAATTACTAATTATGTGATTGTCAATTCTATGGATTACGATTCCTTTTTTGCATTTTCTAATTCATATTTTGGATAACCAGCCTCATAGCGTATTAAATGTATGAACTATGAACCTGACAACTTGTTATTTTATATACATTGTTTAATAATATGCTATAGTAGAAATAATACCACATAAGAAAAAATAAAAACAATAATACTCATCTAATTTTATATTTTTTTTCTTTTTTTTTCTTTGGGTCTCTTTTCTTTTTCTTTCCCCCTTTTTTATAAAATTGTATTTACAAAATCAACCAAGTCACAAATATTAAACTTATAAATACACAAAAGTGTTATCTATATCTTAGTCTCAACTCATATAATAACATACATTATTCTTATATACCCACTAATCGCAGTTTCCACATTGACTTTAATAAAATAAGTTAAAAAACAACTATTAAAGAATGTTGAGAAATAACGAGGAAAGAAGAAAGAAGATATTTGTAATTTGAAAGGAAAATATTCCACATATGATTATAAAAACGCGTGGTCCCTATGATTAAATACTGTTTGGTTTTGGTTTTGGCGTCTTGTCCATATTGAAAAGACAACAAAAAAAAAAGATGAAAAGTAAGGCAATGTTTGTTTCATGAAGCTGAAACTGACCCTTTGCATTATGTCAGTTAGGCCTCCCCGATTTTTTTTCCTTCCTTATTTGCTTAGGATTTTGGTTCCTTACTACCGAAGGAGCCTCTGTGGTTCGTTCCATGGATGGCAACTGAGACAAATTCAGAGAACAGTGAAAATATATTAGCTGATTAGTCGACTTTTTTTTTTTTTGACTGGTCGACTGAAATTTAGTATTGTATTTAATTTAATAATCAAATTTAAAAAATAGTGATAATAGAGGG
>NC_029788.2:126592721-126595610 GCF_000816755.2 Arachis ipaensis
AATAACTTTTATATGAGTTAAATTTTTTTTTAATTTTGTCTTTAATAAAGAGAAGAAAGAAAACTAAATAGGTGTTAGGCAAAATTAGAATAATAAATTATAATAGAAATATTTTTGACATTTAACATTTAAACATACATATTGTTTGAAAATTATGTGTGTGTGAATGTGAACTGCTTTTAAAGACTCCTGGCTTAGTTTAAATAAACACCTTAATTAATTTTTTTTTTAAAAAAATATCTTAAATAATAAATGACTATATTAAAAGTAGTTTATAAATAAGTTATTTTGTGTTTGAATTTTTAATTCTAAAAGTGCTTATTTTATAGAAATGTGAAAAAAAATAGTAGTATGCGAGAAGTTATTTTTTTTAATTTTTCTATAAACTCCTAAATAACATCTTAAAAAGCTGTAATTTAGTTTTAAAAATTGCACTAAATATTAATACTACTACTTTTTATAAGTCAAAAATTTAAAAAAATTACTTTTAAAACTTTTCAAACGAACCCTTCATCTGATTTGTAAATAAAAAAAAAATGAAAATTTAATCGGTCATTTTTATTTGTTCCAAAATAAAAGAAAAAATTCCAATTCCTGAATAAATTCTAATTCAGAGATTTTTAAACAAGCTCTAATAACATTTTCTTAAAAAAAATATATATTCATTTAATTTTTTAAGTTCTAATTTATCCCGAAAAATCTTCGCATTTTTCTTAAATTAGTTACAGTTTTTACCGTGCAGATAACGTCACCATCTCTTTGTGAAGCTCCAAGTGCATGACTATTTGTTTCTATATATACAAAGCAATACAAGTAATAAGAGTCACAAGGCTAAGTTTATAGGAGGATATTCCATTCAATAGAAAGGTGAATAATTTCTCTTCTCTGCAGGAATTGTTAGTTTTGTATTGTTGCTTTGCTTCGTTTGAGTGTTGGTGTTGCTCTTTTCATAAATTGTAATTTTTGTTTTACCTTTTATGCTTGCTTTCTACTGCAAAATTCAAAAGAGAATGAAGATTTAATGCAGTTTAATTGATAAGGATCAGAGTTGCTATGTTATTTACTGACTTCTTGATTATTATTATCTCATGACATGTCATGAATGATTTCATGGTTTTTCTCTTTTCTGTCTCAATGATAGTTGAATGTTTAGGGTACAAATTTCAATTATAGGTTTTAGCATACTTTGCTCTCTTAAGAGTAATCATCATTTTTCATTTTGGATTGATTTGTGTCTGAGATAATAAACTGGTAATGTTTGTATGTTAATTTTTTTCTTTTTCTGGTCATAGTTCCATACTCATAGTCATAGTCATAAATAGCTGAAAACGAAAACTTGGTATTACCTTTATTTTTCTTAATTGTTTAAAATTTCTCCTTGGATATATGTTTTGTGTTGAAATTTTTGCTAGATTCTTGTGTTTTGACAAAGATTATTTCATTAATTGTAACCTAGTTTACTGAGTAAATGCTATCCAAGTGCAGAATTGAAAGATATGGGTCAAGCTTTAGGTTGTATTATAGTTGGGCAATCAAACGTGGCTATTAAGGAACATTTTGGGAAATTTGATGATATTCTGCAACCTGGATGTCACTGCTTGCCTTGGTGCCTCGGATACCAGATAGCCGGCGGCCTTTCGCTCCGTGTGCAGCAACTCGATGTCAAATGCGAGACAAAAACCAAGGTTTCTTTTGCTTCCTTTACCTCCTCCTGTAATATTAGCTCTTCTTTAGATGATATGATTTGTGATCACTTTGCTTTGTGTTCAGAACACTGTTCAAAGTTATAATTGGTTAAGAACAACAATTTGCCTATGAGAGATTCTGTGAATTTTAAGACTTTTAATTTTTCAACTGTGATGAATTGTGCAAAGTAGTACAGTTGCATATTGCTCCCTATGTTATTTCTGTTGATCTATGCTTCAGGAAATTTCCTTGTTCTCCAATATACCTTTTACCTTTTAAGGTTTAGAAGGTAGATGTGTGTTTTCAATTTGATTTATTGTGAACAATTGTTAAAGGTTAACTCTGATATACTTGTTAGGATAATGTGTTTGTGAATGTGGTTGCTTCTGTGCAATACCGCGCCTTGGCCGATAAAGCATCTGACGCCTTCTATAGGCTCACCAACACAAAGGAACAGATACAGTCCTATGTTTTCGACGGTATGTGGAATGATCGATTATTGTGCTTGATTCTGTTCTAGAAATGTTACATACCTGAAATTAATGCAAGATCACTCCACTAATGGAACTATCTAGTATCTACTGCTTCTATAGAATGCTGCTTATGCTTTTTTTTTTTGTATTTCTTCAGTTATCAGGGCAAGTGTGCCAAAGTTGGAGCTGGATGCTGTGTTTGAGCAGAAGAACGACATAGCAAGGGCCGTCGAAGATGAGCTTGAAAAGGTGTTATTTCGGCCTGCAATTTCAATTTTTGTTACCATAATCCTTGTCAATTACTTTGTGATTAACAAATTATCTTAAACTCTTGTTTTAGGCCATGTCTGCTTATGGATATGAGATTGTTCAGACCCTTATTGTTGATATAGAGCCTGATGTTCATGTCAAGAGAGCTATGAATGAGATTAATGCAGGTAATCTGTTCTTAGTTGATCAAAAATTACTTTTAACATGCATAAATATTCATATATACATGCAGCTTTTCATATATTTGCTTGCATTTCAACTTTCTCTTTCAAAGTTCAAACTAATTAAGTAAATATAATAATAATCACTCATTTGGTAGACTTGGAACTCTTTTCTTGTCTTAAATTTTAAAGACATGAGCTATTCTTGTCTCAAACCCCAAATTTGTGAGTGTGAGTGCGCACGTGCATGTGTGTGCGTGTGTGCGCATGTGTTAAAGACATGACCTGCATAAGTGGAC
>NC_029788.2:126595699-126600466 GCF_000816755.2 Arachis ipaensis
TTAAAACCCTTTTCTCATTTGGTTTATCATTGTAATGAAGGTTATATCTCATAATAACCATTTCACTATTTTCTCAACAGCTGCTAGATTGAGGCTAGCTGCTAATGAAAAAGCTGAAGCAGAGAAAATACTTCAGATCAAGAAAGCCGAGGGAGAAGCTGAGTCCAAATACCTGTCGGGACTCGGAATAGCTCGACAGCGCCAGGCCATTGTGGATGGACTGAGGGACAGTGTGCTTGCATTCTCCGAGAACGTGCCCGGGACGACAGCAAAAGATATCATGGACATGGTTCTGGTGACGCAATACTTCGACACAATGAAGGAAATTGGTGCTTCTTCAAAGTCCTCAGCAGTGTTCATACCACATGGTCCTGGTGCTGTTAGGGATGTTGCTGAGCAAATCAGAGATGGTTTACTTCACGCCAATGCCTCACCAAATCTCTTAAATTAAGCCTTTTTCTGGAATTGTGAATGACAATACTAATGTATATTGTGTGTGTGTGTGTGTGTGCTTTCTGGATAATTGATGCTTTTGTGCTTGGTTTTGAGTGTTAAAGACTAATTGTTAAAGCTTTCAATATTAAAGATTAGTGGAAGCCTGCAAGGATTACTTCTTAGATTTTCTTTAATTATGTCTTATTTGTGTGTTTAAATTTACATTTTGTATATTCTTGCTAACAATTAAAATTGCCTTGGCTTTAATCATGCTTCCTAAGGAGCTTAATGGATAGAAGAATAGAGAGATGGAAACTCACATCATATTACAGAATCCAAACTAAGGTATCAATTCTTGCTTCTATAATTCATTGAGAAAAACGAAATCTTTTACTTCCTATAAAAAAAATCACTTCTAAAACAAATCCCAAACGTAAGCATACATTTGCTGTTGCTTTTTCTCTCCCTTTTTTGCCAAAAAGAAAATTTACAACTAAAATTTGTATATGTAGTTCAAAAACGTTATTCTTAAAAGAAATTAAACAAATACATCAATCATTTTATATCAAAATCAATTATACCTACAATTATTTCTTCAGAAACAGAACCAAACATGTATCCCATCCAAGAGGCATAATAAACAAACTGGGATATAAAGGAATATTGCAGGGAACCATTGTAGGAACAAAAACAATATAAAAATTTCGCGCAAGTTAAAGCCTCAACAATGAGTCGAACCATTTGGTTTATAAAAAAACCTACTTATTTTTACAAAGTTGAATTGCTCAAATGTAAAGAAAACATAAACACTTCTTGCCCAAGAAGAACCACCAACTTTAAGAAAATAAATACTGCATGCTTCCTATCCCCCTTCCCCCCTATAAGATGGATAAAAACTCCTAGGGCTTGAGAACCAAACCCAATCCAATCTTCGCACTCTTCTCGATCGCCTTGGTGTCGACTTCCCCGGAAATAGTGAAGAACGATTTGGGGCGCCACTCATGCTGGATGAGAGCACTTGCCCTGCCGTAGTTGTTGACGCGAGCCTTCGCTGTGGTCAAGGGGTCCAATGCGTGCTGGGCGCCAAGGGTGAGGGTATTCTCGTTGGACGAGAACCTGTGAGTCACCTCGGCACCAACAGCAGTGTTGGTCAAGGGGTTGACCACATGATAATATGAAGCATTCAAAGCATCGCCCTTGTCATTCCTGCACGCAAGAATTCGTATCAGAATAGAATTAAACTAAAAAGAGTACACATTAATTCATTTTTTCATGTTAAATTCTGTAAGCATACAAGCTACAAATTCTAAACAGATCATCATAAAATTCGGTATCTCCACAAGTGATTAACATTAAAGTTGAAGTGAAATAAATGCAGACAATTCAACTAAAATAATGGCTTGAAAGGGGGGCATATATTACTCACACAGTCAATGCGGCAATCAAGTCATCTTTGGTGAAGCTGACTCCTGCGTTCGATTTTGTCAAATCCCCACTTTTGGTATCATATGAAAGATCCACTCCGAGAGCAAGAATGCTAGTTCCAAAAACAGCAGAAAGGTTCACGATTGGGTTTGCCGTCAACCCAACACTGGTGTTCACTCCAGCATAGTCGTGCAAGTACTGAAGTTCCACCTGTTTAAAAGAATATCCAACAACTTAATACGAATTAAGTATTAGAATGTAATAAATGTACCCAGATTTATCGAGGTTGGTTTCTCTAACTGCATAATTATTCTAGAGGCATGAATATGTATAAATTTATTATGTTCTTACCTTGCCAGACCTTTGATCAGGAACTTTGAAGCTAAAGATAGCCTTCAAACCAGGGGTAGGCTCATCAACAGTGATGGTTGTGAAGAGCTGAAAGGAACCATCGTGAATCAAGTTTAACAAAACTATCATACGAAAAAATAAATAAGTTGCATTAACAATTAGACATTGAAAAGCTGTTCCCTTGAAAAATTTCAATTTCAAAGAGATTACTATTTCACATGCTACTGCTACATATAATCTAAATCTAATATGCCAACAAATTCATTAATCTAACCAACAGTTCAATGCGAAAACGGGATTAATAATTATGTTAATGGGTGATAAATCAGAACCAAGGCAGTATAAAACACAGTATAATGGGTGATAAATCAGATAGTAAGAAATATAAACAATCCAAACACAAACGCCAAACTTACATTAGAATCTGTATCAACTTTGATATCGGTGGTGACATTTCTGTTCTTCAACTGGGTGTTAACATCACCCACAAACAATTCACCTTTCCTGGTTCCTGATGACGTGATGGCCTGCATCAGCAAACATAAACATTAGACATGTAGCGAAACAGAGGTTTAAATGATACTAAAATCATGGATGACATTTTTTTATGAAATGGGCTCCACAGTATCAATTTAAAGAATGCATTTAAAGCACATAAGTGCAAACTGATTTGCTACTTTAAAACAAATTCAATTAATTTCTAGGGTTCCGCAAAGCATAGGATACAAGTCACTAATACATTTTTGTAGCAGATACATCCTAGATCTTTACCAAATATTAAAATTTACACACTTAACACCTTTAATTCAAGTAGATCATGGCAGCAAGTAGGGCAGATTGGACAACCCCCAAAACACTATGCGGATATGTTGAACACTCATAATTAAAACTTAAAAACCCTAACTATTTTGGGGCTTCTAGAACATCACACCTCTTATGAGGCATTCATCAATCGTTTAAATCGATGTTATAACGAAAAGGGTTAAATTACACATTATTGAGTCCTAACATATGCACAACTACTATAGAAATACGGTTCTCACTTTAATTTTCAACTGAAGAAGAAAAAGAGCAGTGAAGCAAGTTACAAACCACGAAATGAGAGAAAGTAATGTCAATCACCAAGAACAAAAAGACAATAATTCAAATAACCAAAGAAAAAAGAGGAGTGGAGTCTTTTCCTTTTCAAAAAGATATAAACATGGAATTGGAATAGAGCATGAAAAGACAACATAAATGTGAGATTATTTCTTTAATCCCAAAACCAGTGGTCCTGAGTTCAAATCCTAGAAGAAGAAAAAATTGTTTCTTTTTTCAAGAAAAAGACCAAATAAGAGATACCAAAGCAACCAAACCAAGTACCCCAATTCTCATTATATATAGCTATAGGTTTCATTCAAAACGGTTTATAATAAAGCTAGTAGCAAAACAAAATATGTTTTGTTCAATAATTAAGCATTGAAGAATGAAGACCCCTATATGTATAGTTATCAATAATTGAAAATTTTAAAAATCCAAATGAACAACACAGCATTTTTCAGTCAAAACAAAGAGAGATTATCAAAGTACAAAACCTCCAAATAGAATCCCTCCATTTAGTTCAAACCAGCTCATTCATTTCATCAACATTATTCACACAAGCAACACATTTACATCCAGTAAAACATAATCCAACACTATAAAAGCAAATATTCATACCACTAATTCAACTTTAAAAAAAAAAGCAATGAACAGAAACTGAAAATTAAATTTTTTTTATTAAAAAAAATCACTCACAACTCCAGTGGGTGAGTAGGTACTGATGGTGAACTTCTGGTCACTGTGGTAGTCCTTGAACAACAGATCTACAAAAATGAAGAATAAAAACCGAAACTTTCAGGGTTTATAAAAGAAATCACAAATTCCATATTAAAAAAAAAAACACCCACGAATTGCAAATTCAAAATCCAGCAGACGAAGAAACTAGATAGAGAAAACGGTGAAAGAGAGAGAAAGAGAGAGTAAGGTACCCCTGGCTTTTTTGCCGATTTCAGTGTAGAGACCAGGACCCTTTGCCATTGGAGAGAGAAAGAGAAAATGGGGATCGGAAAATTTTAATTTTTGTGGGGAAGAAAATCGGAGGAATAGTGAATGAAAGGTTGGTGTTTTGTGTTCGAGCGAATCTGAAATAAATTTATAGGTGAAAACCCTAAATAAATATTAAAAGATTTCTTTTCGGGAAGGGGTTTTTTTTTTTTTTCTAATTTTCTCCAGCTTTGTTCTCAAGAAAAGAAATTCTGATGATGTCATCTCCACCGTTGGTTGATGGGTGCTCTAAAATCTAAAGTCTTGTCATTTCCCAATTTTGGAGGTTTTTGTCTAATTTGGATTTTATCATTTTACTTTAATGTAGATACTAATTAATTCATTATGAAAAATAAACTTTGGGTTAAAATTATATTATCTTATAAAAATATGTTAAAGATGTAAAACCGTAGTGAATGGATTAAATGTTGAATCATAGGATTAATAAAATTATTAAAATAATATCCAAAACTATAACAAAAATAATATCGA
>NC_029788.2:126600489-126606912 GCF_000816755.2 Arachis ipaensis
ATTGTGTTTTAAAATCATTTTTTCTGAATATATTTGCTATTCATATTTGTCGATGTATTTAGAAATATAATTTTTTTTTGGTGCTATTGAAAACAATTATGTGAAATTAATAATGATCATATTGGAAAAATAAAATTTGTATTTTATTCTAAGTGAAGATTAAACAAAAAGGACGAAAACGTTCATTATTGAATTTGTTACGGATCCGGCCCACGACTTCCACACTCGAAACAGTCTCCAAATTCGGTTATTCGGATCCGAACCGATTCACCCTTCTAGAAGGTTCGGAACCGGCCCACTAGAGCTTCTAACAAACAATCAAATTCAAATACCTTTCTTATTTTAATCAAATAAGATAAAATAAGATAATTATCATCACCTATATAAAGGGGAGCCCCAGACCCCCTCAAGTATGTCATTCACTCTACACACCTTATACCTCTCAAATTCATTCTTACTTGAGTGTCGGAGTGTCTTTACAGGTACCACCCCCATTGCTCCAGTCAAATAATCCGGCATCCACCTCGACCCGCAAGTTTCCGATCCATCTCTCAACCCGTACCGGAGGCATCCAGTACATTGGCACCGTCTGTGGGGACTGCAACGTCGTGACGGCATGGCGGATGAACTTGAGGAGCAATCCCCAAGGCATCACCATAACTCACCAACCAGAAGCCCAACTCCCGAGCACCCGGAGGTCACACCCCCCACCCAGGGAAAGGTCGCAAGCGCCGTTTACCAACCAACCCCGTGCCGAACAGTCGAACAGCCATCGAAACACGAGCTCCCGACAACCTAAGAGAAAAGGCGGCGCAGATAATCAAGGACCTCTGCCTCTGGGTGCAGGAACTCGAAGGCCGAGTTACTACCAAAGAACGGCACCACACGAAAAGCGGAAAGCCACACTACCTCCAGGTCAAGATCTCGCCACAGGTCGCCTGAGCGGCGACACGACAAAAGACACGATCGCAGCGTCTCCCGCGACCCAGGACACCGACGCGACACGAAGGATGACCGACGACATCGGGAAGCCAAGCACACAAGAAGCAAGCACGTGATAATGGGGACCACCCCTTTCACGGAGAAGATGCTAAGAGTAAAACTCCCTAGGGGCTTTGACAAGGCCACAGACATGAAATATGACGGAACCAAAGATCACCAGGAACACCAGACGACCTTCGAGGCCAGGATGAAATTGGAAGGGGCCGCCGACGAGGTCCGATGCAGAGCCTTTCCGGTAACCCTGGCTGGACTTGCGATCAAATGGTTCAACGCCCTCCCAAACGGGTCCATAACCAGCTTCCACGATCTCACCAGAAAGTTCATGGCCTATTTCATCACCAGAATCACCAAAGCTAAACACTCCATTAGCTTTCTCGGAATCACACAAAGACAAGACGAATCTATGAGAAAATACCTGGACAGATTCAACACGAATGTCTGACGGTCAATGGATTCATGGACTCTGTCGCGAGCCTCTACCTGACCAATGGGCTTATGAATGAGGACTTCCAAAAGTATCTCACCCCGAAGCCAGTCTGGACTATGCACGAGATTCAAAGCGTCGCTAAGGATTACATAAACGATGAGGAGTAGGGGTGTCAAAAATCCCCAGGAGGTGGGGATCCCCGCGGGGACCGCCTGAATGGGGCCCGTTGGTGGGAAATTTTCTCCGTGGGGATGGGGATGGGGAGCAAAATTTCCCCGAGACAGGCGCGGGGACCCGAGCGGGGATCCCCGCCCCATCCCCGATAATTCTCCGAATGATTAAAATTTCTTAAATAATCTTACTTTATTTCTAACATAGGTGGATTTTTTAGTAATTTCACCAATTAAAAAATCCTAACCCTATTATTCAGTCTTCTCTACTCACTACTCACTGTGTTGTATTATTTTGATTTTCTCTCCTTCTATGTATCTAAAGCAATTAGACATATAGGGTTTATAATTTTGAAATAGTTAGGGTTTGATTTTGAAATATTTGCTTGATTTTCTCTCCTTCTATGTATCTAAAGCAATTATGATTTCTCTTGCTGAATATGCTGACCATCAAAAAATACTTGATGTTAAAGACTATATATTATTGCTTTTTTTAAGAATGGAAGTTGTATTTTAAGATTTTATTTTATGGATTATAATTTGCTATGTTGTATTTCTGGACTTATAATCTTGGATAAGATATGTTTGTGTGTTTGTAATAGTATTTTATAGCTTTTTTTATTTTTTAATTTTTTTACTATAATTTTCATATGAATGTTAAATATAAATGGGGATTAATTCTGGGGGCGGGGACGGGGAGTAGGGAGGCATCCCCCGCCCCCGCCCCGCCCCATTGACATCCCTAATGAGGAGGTGAGTCAAGTCGTGGCGACCAACAAACGGCAGAACGACAGTACTAGGGGTGGAAAACGGGCCTAAACTCGCTGGGCCGGCCTGCGTAACCCGCCAAAAAGGTGGGTTGGGCTGGAAAATTGGAACCGCCAAATAGCAAAAGTCCGCCTAACCCGCACCGCTTAAACCGCGGGCTTTGGCGGGGCGGGGCGGGTTTTCCCGTCGGGCTTAGTATTTTTTTTGCAAGGCGTATTTTTACAATTTTTTTGCCAAAACCCAACTTCTCCCAACCCAACTTACAAGAAAATGAAGATGAAAATTGAGTGTTTTGGATTATGTTTATTTTGTTTTAGAGACAATATTTATAATTATGTTTTGGATTATGTTTATTTTGCTTTGGGAACAATATTTATAATTATAAAGACTTTAATGTTTGTGAATATAAAAATTATAATTTGTTTATACTTTTAGAAATTGTAATAGTTAAAAGTATAAAAAAAAGATATTTGACAAGTTTAGCCCGCCGGCCCGCCAGCCCGCCGTTAGGAAGGGCGGGCTGTGATTCTGGGACCGCCTCACTAGGCGGGGCGGGGCGGGCTTCTGGCGGGGCTAGGCGGGAAAACCCCCCAGAAAGGAACATCCCAAACCCTCCACCAAGAGAAAACCAAAAGGAACATCCCAAACCGACAAATGCAAACCAACCCCCAGAATCGGGAAATTTTTAAATTACACCCCCTTGTCAGCTCCCATCACCGAGATCTACCACCAAAGAGCAGACCGAGGTGTCCTTCCGAAGGCCCGACCACTTGAGGAAAGAACGGGCGGCAACAAGAGCTTATATTGCAACTACCACCGAGGATACGGGCACAGAACACAGGACTGCATCGACTTAAAAGACGCTCTGGAGCAAGCCATACGAGACGGCAAGCTCCCCGAGTTCGTCAAAATCATCAGGGAGTCAAAGCGCACAGAAAGAGACAGATCAATAGAGAGGGAAGGACACAACCCAAGCACACAAAGACAAGCCTCCCGGGAAAGTCCGGAAACAGACCCGACCATAGTCGTCAACATCATAATGGGCAACGATACGTCAGAAAAGTCGAAATCGGCACTAAAAAAGGACCTCAAGGTCCTGGCAGTCAGAAACCAAACCCCCGGCCATCATCACCAATAATGCGATAACATTCTCCCCCGAGGACTACCAATACAGCACCTCGGCAAAAGATGTCCCCTTCGTTATCTTCGCAAAGATAGGAACCGGGTTGGTTAGAAGAATACTGGTCGATACAGGAGAAGATTCCAACATCTTCTTCAGGGGAGCCTTCGATAAACGCGGGCTCCGAAACGAAAACCTACAAACCCACCGTAATGGGGTAATCGGGCTTAGGGATAACCTCCTTCAACTGGACGGCACCATCACACTTCCCCTCACCATCAGAGCCGGGAACCAAAGAAAGACCATCCTCTCCGAATTTTTCATCCTCAAGGACTCCACCGCCTACAAAATCATCATTGGGAGAAAGACCATTAACAACCTCTCGGCGGTCATCTTCACCAAATTCTTACTCATGAAGTTCCAAGCCGACGACGGCATTATCGGCACAATACGCGGAGACCGGGAAGTCGCGGTAGAGTGTGAGAACACCAACTCGACCCTCGGTAAGAGATCCCGAGACACGGTAGGCATCTTCCTCGCCGACCTCGATGCACGACCAAAGTCCGCGCAGAACCATGCGAGGAAACGACAAAGAAGTGGAGTGGGACCTTACAGACAAGGTCAGGAGCATAGCACACCTACGGGAGCTAGCCCTAAATCAAAGAATAAGCCTAAGGTACAATGGCAGCACGGTACGACGAGAGTTCGGATCAGGAGACCTTGTCTTATGACAAAACGATATCGGTCCACCCACTCCCGAAGAAGGGATGCTCACGCCCAACTGGGAGGGTCCCTACCAAATCAAGATGGTAATCCAGAAAGGAGCCTACAGGCTTGAAAGACTAGACGGGACCAAGCTCCCAAGATCTTGAAATTTCACCAACTTACGGCGCTACTATACGTAGAAACATCCTTCCAAAGCAATAAGATCGAGGAGGTTTTAACGAGACTCAAACCACAAATGAAATTAATTTTTTCAAAAGCATTGCCCCGTCCGACGGCACAAACTAAACGCGGCTACCCAGGGATCGATCACCCCGAGGCCAAGAAAACGGATATCCAAATAAGTAAACGGCTACCCGGGAATCGATCACCCCGAAGCCAATAAAACGGATATCCAAATAAGTAAACGGCTACCCGGGAATCGATCACCCCGAAGCCAATAAAACGGATATCCAAATAAGTAAACGGCTACACGGGAATCGATTCCCCTGAGGCTAACAAAACAGATATCCAAATAATAAAACAGATATCCAAATAGGTAAACGGTTACCCGAGAATCGATCACCCCAAGGCCAATAAAATGGATATCCAAATAAGTAAACGGTTACCCGGAAATCGATCACCCCGAACCCAATAAAACGGATATCCAAATAATAAAACGGATATCCAAATAAGTAAACGGCTACACAGGAATCGATTACCC
The DNA here is from genome assembly GCF_000816755.2 of Arachis ipaensis. NCBI lineage: Eukaryota > Viridiplantae > Streptophyta > Magnoliopsida > Fabales > Fabaceae > Arachis > Arachis ipaensis. The sequence continues at coordinate 126,605,403 of NC_029788.2, forward strand.
CGAGGCCAATAAAACGGATATCCAAATAAGTAAACGGCTACACGGGAATCGATTACCCCGAGGCTAACAAAACGGATATTCAAATAATAAAATAGATATCCAAATACGTAGATGGCTACCTGGGAATCGATTACCCCGAGGCCAATAAAACAGATATTCAAATAATAAAACGGATATCCAAATAAGTAAACGGCTACCCAGGAATCGATCACCTCGAAACCAATAAAACGGATATCCAAATAAGTAAACGGCTACCCGGGAATCAATCACCCGAAGGCCAACAAAACGGATATCCAAATAACAAAACGGGTATCCAAACAACAAAAAATGATGGCCCGGGGATCGATCATCGCGAAGCCAACAAAACGGAATTCCAAATAAGCTAATAAACAAAGTCTTGAAATCGTCCCACCAAGAGGCATCCAAGCAATTTTAGGTCACACGCTTTTTCGGCTTTCTTCTTTCCTCACGCTTCTTCTCTTCTCCCCCACGCATCTTCTTCTTCTTCTTCTCCCGCGCTTCTTCTTCTTTTTCTTCTCACGCTCGTTTACGCACGAAGCGTATTCTTCTTCTTCGCCTTCCTCCTCCTCCTCATTCTCCTCCTTCTTTTTTGCGTTCTTTCTTCTTCACGTATTTTCTCCTTATCGTCATTCTTTTGTTGTTGTTGCTGCTGTATTTTTTGTCTTTTCCTCCTTCTCTCTCTGGTGAAGAAGCAGTAGAAGGTGAGGAGGAAGAGTTTTGAATTGTGTATAACAAAAATGAACCGAACATGTTATTATGGTGAAACAATTGTATAGTACTATATGAATGGAACATTATCCATTATATAAATTCAAATTCGAACAGCTTTCTGCATAATGAGCCGAACACGTACTCATGGTGCAATAATTGTATAGTACTGAATGAACGAAACATAATCCATTATATAAAATCAAATTCAAACAGCTTTCTGCATAATGAATCGAACACATACTCATTGTGAAACAGTTGTATAGTACTGAATGAACGAAACATAATCCATTATATAAATTCAAATTCAAACAGCTTTCTGCATAATGAATCAAACACGTCATTATGGTGAAACAATTCTATAGTACTGAGTGTACGAAACATAATACATTATATAAAATCAAATTCAAATAGCTTTCTGCAGAATGAACCGAACACGTACTCATGGTGAAACAATTGTATAGTACCGAATGAACGAAACATAATCCATTATATAAAATCAAATTCAAACAGCTTTCTGCAGAATGAACCGAACACGTACTCATGGTGAAACAATTATATAATACTGAGTGAACGAAACATAGTACATTATATAAAATCAAATTCGAAACACCTCAGATTATCAATTAAATTCAAATTCAGAACACTTGCGTCAATTCAATTCAATTCAATTTAGCAATTGCATTCCATTCAATTCGATTGAAAAAATAATCTATTAGCAAAATGTTGGTGTTGTTGGTGATGACGATAACGAAAGAAGAAGGAGGAGGAGGAGGAGGAG
>NC_029788.2:126606963-126607960 GCF_000816755.2 Arachis ipaensis
GAGGAGGAGGAGGAGGAGGAGAATCTGCGTGCGCGAAGGAGGATGAGGAGAAGGTATACGTGAATTTGAAAGAAGAAGAAGATGACATATGCGTGTATTTGAAAGAAGAAGAAGAAGCAGCGCAAGGGAGAAGAAGAAGCGCGGGGGAAGAAAATAAAGCGCGTGTAATGACGCTCTTTTAATGAGAGGGGTTTTTGTTGGTGTTGAACCTACTTAAATAAAACTTGGATGAAAAAATACTTGTATGTGTAGTATTTTAGGGGTTAATTTGAGTCTAATTTTAAATTTTAAAAATTAAATAAAATATTAACTTAATAAATGACACTATTTTAAGACGGAAAAAATAGTGTGGTATAGACCATTATAACGAAATACGGTTTATTGTATTGCTATGTTTGGTCAATTTTTTATGGCAGTATTTAAATAGGGTCTTTCAGACACAAATATATAGTAAGATATAGACACAAATATACAAATTTTTTTATTATAGTTGGTTATTATGTACAAGACACATTGAACTAAATTAAATGTCATATTTACCTTTGTATTATATTCACTGCAACACCATTAAGAGTATTGCTTTCCACCATCACTGTCATTAATTTTTCAATTTCAATCCAAATAACTATGAACTATCATCAAAATCTCTAATCCAATAATCAAATCAATAATTTTTTATGTATAAAAAAATTGAAACAAAGATTCAAACAAGAAAAAAAAAAGAAAACTTGAACAAAATTATCCAATGAAAAAGAATAATGTGCAAAAAAAAAATTACAAAAAACAGGATCAATCTAAAAAATAGATATGAACACGAAGAAAGACAGATCTATAAGCAAAAAGAGGCGACGGACGCGTCAGTGCCATCGCAAACCAAGGAAAAAGAGAGACAGATAAAGGTAGATCTGGAAGTGAGGCGATGCGGCAAGCCGACAATGAAGGCGTCGGCACGAACTACAGAGAAGAAAGGCGGGCTAAGACACGATGACGTGGTGAC